>NC_134572.1:127917854-128233479 GCF_050947875.1 Dermacentor variabilis | reverse complement strand
TATAAATAAGATTTTTGTATCTTGATGACTGGTCTCGCTTATCTCTCGTGATGGGAATGCTACAGCACAAGCGGTATCATGAGAGAAAAATAACCCCGTGCCTTCTACAACTCTGTGCGTCGTCTTGTTACGTCTCAACACCGCTGAGGGCATTAGACGTCTGCAAGGAGGCAACCCCAACCATCCATTAGCGCTTATGCAAAAGTCAACGCAGAGTTGCCACCATCTGTAGGCGGGTCCACAAAAGGCCCCTACAACTACCTGAAAGCGCCCCCCCCCTAATTCCAGTGTCATACCTCCCCCCCCCCCCCCCGCCCAAACCACCACTGCTCACACACATTCCTAAAGCGCCACCAAATAAAGCTTGGGACTTGACAGCTATTCGGCGGTCAACATTTTGCTGCCTCTTTAACTGCTTTCGGATGGCGGTAGTTATCGGCATCTCCTGGGGTGTAGAAGCCAGTTTTCTCATCGATCGCTGCCTGCGTGGTTAACTCTAGATGCATCAAGTTGTCACCATCCGTTGCACCGCTTACGCACATCGCTGTTCCTTCGCTAGTTCAACGTTCTTTGTTTAGACTCATCCACGGACCAGGAAAAGGGTTCAGTTCGAAGTAAGCTGGTATGTATGCTCTTAGAACGAGTTGCGGCCGGAGAAAACGCCAGCTGCGTTTAATGTTTTGTTTTTCCTGATTATACTTCGAGGGACGGCTCGCTGTGACGCTGGCACATCCTCGGAACCATATACCCATGATATGGGTTAGAACGGTGAAAAATAAGATAATGCGAAACAGCGTTCGTCATCAAACCCTGCAATAACCATTAAACCAAAAAGCAGTATGAAGGTCGCCCGTTACCTCGTCTGGTTTTTTTCCTAATTGTACAGAACTTTTCGCGCATATTGACAACTGGAAACAAGCATCGCAGGGAGTTCAGAAAATACGCGATCTACTAAGGGAAAGAGCCGGGGCAACAGCCAAACAGGAAGGAAAAGCAAAAATTAACCAACTTAACCGTTGTTTGTGAAAATATTTATGGATCAACATCTTTTTATTTAAAAAGGCAGTAGAAAAAACACCGCCGGAAATGGAGAATGATTCCGTGTGGTCTGGATGACGCTTCTACATTTATCAGTTGAGCCGCCTGACGAAGTCACAGCTCTTCTGTGCTTATGTGGGTTTTTTTTTCAAACCTCCTGCGGTGGGCGCAGTATGTCTAGAACCGTAGCCTCCGGCGCTCTAGGTGGTTGTACGGGACCGGCGGGCACGCATCGTTACGCAACTTCCAAAATAACAATGCGTGTCGGTTTTAAGGCCGAAGTCTTTAATGGCTCATTGTCAAGGTCATCTGCCGTTAGCAGAAACTGTCACAGCTTTCCGGCATCCTGATTTTGGTACTTGGTACAGCGCGAAACGAGGGATTCAAAAGAACTGTGATTGTGCCACAAATATATATTTATTTATAATTCTTCAAGACCTAATAAAAGAAACGCTACTAAAAATCTTTATCTTAGACTTTCGCTTGTTTAGTTGTTCTTGGAAGTGTTCTTCCTGCGCTTCTTTCCTGTGCGAGTCAACTTGATGTGGCTCCTCGTTTGTAAAGTAAAAGAGAGGTGCATCTCAAAGGCGTACCCGTGAGGTACCCCTTATTTCATTTTTTTGCGGGTTTACGCGTCATTTTCATTGAAAAGTTACCTAGGGTTTGCCCCCCCCCCCCGAAAATAAATCCTGAGTACGTGGCGCCTGGCAGTGGCCGACGTGTCCTGATGCGAACTCGGATGTTTAACATGCTCCTGCATTGAGTGGGCTTCCGTAACTGGGGCCGTGTGACTAATGTCAAATAAAACCCTCTTCCTTCATTCCTACTACCGGATGTATTCGTTGATGGTCTTGGAGGATTCTTTGCCCTCACCACAAGCCGCAACAATCTGCTGCGGAGCAAGAACGATTGCACAGGGCGTGTAATTATAAAGTGCAGTCACCGGTGTTCTCTCACAGGCGTACCGGTGTGCAAATAGGAAGCCGAAATGTTTGCTTTATTTCAAAAAAGACGACTACGTACGGTATAGCACGAGATCGTGGTTTACGATCCCGGCTAAAGTTGAGTTATAAGTTATACCTAAAAATTTTTGTTCATTCTTTGCTGGAAGTACGGTTTCATTTAGGTGCAGGGTGGGGTCAACCTGTAGGCCTCCTTTGAGTGAGAACAGCGACTCTTTTTTGTGGCGCAAACTTAAATCCATTTCTGTCTGCCCAAATCGCGAGCTTGTTCAATGTGAGCTGTATCTGTCTCTCGCACGTTGGCAAGCTGGAGGATGTGCATGCTCTTTGAAGACCATCGTCATATACGCAATACCCAAAGAACATTGGAGTGTTTTTTGCTATGGAGTTCATTTTTACTTTGAAAAGTGTCGCGCTTAAAATACAACCCTGCGGCACTCCATTCTCCTGCACAACGTCTTCGACAGGGTTGCACCCAGGCGTACATGAAATGAACGGTCGGGCAGGAAACCTTTCAGGCAGTTCAGCATCCTAACGCGGATACCAAGGTCAGTTAGGTCGCGGAGACTACCGAACCTCCAGGTTGTATCCTATGCCTTATCGATATCGAAGAAAACTGCTGGACAGTGCTGCTTGTGTACGAATGTTTCTCTGACTGTATTTTCCAGGCGGACAAGATGGTCGGTTGTTGAACACATTTTAATTAAATCTACAGTAGTCGGTGTCAAGAAGTTCACGTGATTAAAGAGTGAACATCAGCCTGATGTTCAGGACACTTTCCAATGATTTTGCGAGAGAGCTTGTGAGAGGTATGGGCTTAAACTGAGAGGGTAGGTCGGTGGTTTTGCAGGCTTCAGAAGCGGTACAATCACGGCTTTTTTCCAAGCCTCCGGTATTCTTCATGATACCCATCTTTTGTTGAAGAATTGCAAAATTGCATTTATGGCAGCTTCGGAGAGGTGAACCAACATTTCATAAGGTATTTCATCAGGGCCAGGTGCTGTCTGTTTACCGGCGGACAGTACCTTTTGGATTTACTGCAGTGTAATTAGTGTATTACAAGGCTCATTTGTACTACCACTTGTAAGAAGTCTAGTTTTCGGCTGCATGTTTGTACTTCAGGAGCGAGTGTGTGTAGTGTGAGAAACTCGAAACATTAGAGAAATGTTCCCCTAGTACGTATGCCTGTTCGTCTATACTTGTTTGTGTGCAGTAAGCTGTTAAAAACGCAACTTTGAAGGGGGAGAGCTGCCGTTTATTTTATGGACTTGTTCCCACATTTTTCGAAGTAATTGAACTGCTGATATGTAGGTCTTCCAGGAAGTTTTCTCAGTATCACGACGAATGCGGCGTGCGTTGGCTTCCGCCTTTTCAAAATTTACAAGATTATCGTGTGTTGGGTATCTGCAGGAAATTACCCAGGCTTTGTTTTGTTTCTTTTTTGCTTCCCTACATTCTTGCGTATACCAGATTTTGTGATTATGTTGAACCCCTCCCGAGGGTTGAGGAATAGCTAGCGGCGCAGCAGTAATGATACAGGTTGTGCACAATTCATTTAGGTAATCGACATAGAGATTCCATGAAAAAAACTTTATCCAGGCTGGCCTGTTCTCTAAACAGTACCCACTTTGCTAGGTGGAGCTTCCAACGGCGTGGTTTGCTTGCGATGATTTGTGGTGAGGATGATAAGTTACTTTCTATAGGAACGGGATCGCTTCCGTAGGCGTTGTCAAGAACATCCAATTTAATGTTGTTACAAACTGATGGAGAACTAGAAGATAAATCTAAGCAACTCATTTTTCTTGGGTTCGGAGAGTAATATGTGTGTTTTCCTGTATTGAGCAGGCAGACGTTATTAGATAGAATAAAATCTTCTAAGATGCGTTCTCTGGTGTCCGTTTGGTCACTGCCCCAAAAAGATGACTGCGCATTAATATCCCCTCCTACTAAATATGGCTCTGGTAGCTGTTTAAGAAGTGCTTCTAAATCAAGACGTGTGACATTTAAGTGTAGTTAGAGATACAGAGTACATGATGTAATAGTTATAAAATCAAGGACGGTCACTGCTACAGCTCCATATTACGTTTGAAGCCTGATTTGATGAATAGAAACGCCACTTTGCTCTAGCATTTTGCCACGTCTAGAGAGCCTACTCGCTTTCTGTCTGTCCATGGAAAGACATTGTATTTTTTTGAATGTTAGGTTGTCACCCTAGGTTAGTCTCTTGTAAGCATAAAGCCACAGGAGAAAATGAGTTTAAGATATAATTTGTCACTGTAGTTTTTAATGAGTCCACAACAATTCCAATCTATCAGGAACGGCGTTTAACTATTTTGCGGGAACGTGGCTGAAAGAAATTAAGTTCCTCGTTGTTGAGAGCCCGTTATTGGTTTTTTTTTCTTTTTTTCGTGAGAGTTGTGCCTTTCCGTTAGCGGGGGCGAACTAGCAGTCTCCATGGCCTCTCCTGAGGCGCTGGAGCTCCGCGAAACCGCGGGTGTGTGTGCTTCAGGCCTGTCCCATTGGAGAAGAGCCTTGTGAGCGGTTGACTGAGGGGCCAGCGGACCCTGTTTGGCAGGTGGCAGGACAGCTTGCACTGTCTCTGCCTGGGGCGTGGGTGGCTCTGCCGAACGAACGGCAACCATGGCCTAAGGAGGCACCGCAGGCTAGTGTGGTGCTACGCCAAGTCGCACCACATAGGCGAACTTGTTTCTTCCACTGAAGGAGAATGTATTTTTTGTCGCGATATGCCTTCTTGCTTCTCTGAATGAAATGTTCTCTTTGGTTTTCAACGTAATGATTTCTTTTTTTCTTTTTTTCAGGACGGACAAGCCTTGGTGTATGCGGCGTGTTCTCTTTCACAGTTTACGCAATGTGCCGCACCATCATTTTTCGGAAACATGTTCCTTCGAAGCACATTTCGCGCAAATTTTGCGGCCTCGGCAAATATGTGAGCAATGGCCGAACCTTTGACAATTGAAGCATCTGCGGGGGTAGGGAATGTAGGGTCTTACATATAATTTCAAGTAGCCCACTTCTATTTAATCAGGGAGTGTGTTGCTGTTGAACGTGAGGATGAAGTGCTTTGTGTCGATTTCCTTGTTTTCCTTCCGGATTTTGATACGGTAACCATCTCTGACATCTTGGACTAAACCCGTCACTTCAACTCAGACCTCCGGCCGGTCTGCACCGACGCGAAGCGTCTCTTCTGCGTCTGTTGTGGCTTGGCGTTGCCTTCACGAATGCCTACTCAGCACTAATTGGAATGGCGGATAGTCCTACATGTGATGTTTGCGGATGCGAGGAGAACATTGACCACTTATTGTGCCATTGTCCTCAATTTAAAACACAAAGACAATCTTTGTCTAACGCATTCAGGAAATTCGATGATCGTCCTCTGAGTGAACAGACAGTACTAGAGCACCGTCTCCAACGATTATCAGCCCAGAAGGCAGTTAAGGCACTTTTGTGCTTTCTCAGAACGTCTGGTTTGCGAGAGCGACTTTAACTCAAGTACTGTCCGCACACGTATCTACACCTTCTCTCTCCCTTCTCTCTTCCCCTTCTCCCTTCCCCAGTGTAGGGTAGCCAAACAGACGGTTGACTAGTTAACATCCCTGCCTTCATATATTCCTCTCTCTCTCTCTTTGGTCGGTGAGCCCTTCAAGCATTTCTTTTTCTGTTAGATGTACGAAATTGATTTCTGAAATTACACCGCGGACAGTGTTGAGGGATCTGTGGGATATGGCGGAGACAGGGATGTCCCCAATAGACGCAATGTTTGACAGTTTTGAGTATTGTACATTGTCTCGAAGTTTGAGTAGCAAATCGCCACTGCAGATTTTGGAAAGCTTGTAGCCAGGGCATAGGGCTTCTGTCAAGGACTTGGATACTCTGAATGGGGAAAAGATTCTTGCTGGCTTTTCTTCTGCTTCACTATGTACGACATGGTATTTTGGGATGGATATATTTCTTTTCTGAAAAAAAATGAGCTGCTTCGGTCCGCCCTCTTTTATAAGAGGGGCTATCATTTTGGGGGAAAGGAAAAGCCTTGTAAAAATTGTGTTGTTTGGCCACGGTGCCATTCGCCCACCATGGAGCCCAACGGGAGGGCGGGACAGGAATTTTCGAGCAAGTCCTGCCCACGCCAGCTGTACACCGAGACTATAACCTAGTACTACATAACCAAGGTACGTTACCCACACAATGTTAACCTGTGCCGCCTATGAAAATTTGAAGCGAATAGAATATACAAGAAGACAGAATCAGTTTGAAAGAAGAGAGTAAAGAAAAGGCGCGTGGAGGAAGAGGGCAGTAAAAGTTGACTGCAGATTTCCCCCGGGAGGGTCAGTCCGGACGTATCATGTACGTGAAGCAGAGGCCAAGGAGGTGTATTCTTTCTTCGGTTAGGGATCATAACCATACAAACACTCAGCGTAGGCTCAATCCCCAGGATCCCCTTTTCCCCGCACACGGCAAAGCCACGCACGCGGAGGCGCGGGAGGGGCTAACGCTCGAGTGCTCGGGTATGTGGTGTCGCACACACCAAACGCCTGCTGATGCAGACGCCTCTGCGGGGCTCCGTTATAATCAGAAAATGGTATTGGAACCTTGAAACCCATCAATGAACTTTTTTATCTTCGTTGCACACGTCAAAAGTAGAAAGAGCTGCACTGCATGGCTTTTGCGCTGGTTTACACGCACACGCAACATTTACTACTCCTTTTCCGAGCTTCAAGTGAATCGGCTGCTATTTAACGAGTAGTTAAAAAAAAGAAAAATGCACCCGAGGCGAGAAGACGATCGAGGCGGGAAATGCGCAAATTGCTTCATTCATCGTTTTAAAATAAATAATGCTGGTCTCTTGGTATTAAAGAGCATAGGATTTATATATTTTGTTTTGTGTTTTCACAAGCTTGGATAAAAAATGAAATAGGATTTTTTTATTTTACATTCTTTTCATGTTTTTTTTTTTTTTTTGCAAATCTGCAATCTCATGTTTTCGCACACGGCATTCCGTGCGAGGTTTTCACTATGAAGCCCAGCTAGGCGACATTCGAACGCGATGTTTTGTTGCCGAACGAGCCTTGTGTCGCCTCGATGTCCGTACCACCAACGAGCCTCGGCTACATTCTGAACAGCGAATCATGCAACATGAGCATCCACTGTAACACGTATCTGCGTAACAGGGAGCCTGAACGCAGCGTGGAGGACACCGGCAAGTTTGTCGCTGAGATGCTCGGTGTGAGCGAAAGGACAGTTTCAAGCTGAGGAAGGAAGTTAGGGCTTCCCCTTTTTTCGGGTGGCAAACTCTCGATGCCCTCGCGATAGCACCCACAAAATGCAGAGAGAACGAAGCGCGAAGTTTGACAGCTTCACGTTGTGCGCGCTGATGTCATGTGTGCTCGATTCCTTTCGCCGCAACGACATACCTACAGTCGAGAAGATAACTAACTAGTTCGCGAAGCGTATCGATCTCCCATCCCTAAAGCGGTGTACTGTGCGTCGCCTGCTTGCGGAAATTGGCTTGTAATACGAAAAGAGAAGCTGCAACTCACTACTTATCGACTGGGAGGACATCGCCGATTGGCGGAATTGCTACCTTCCTGAGGTGTAGCGCTGCCGGGCGGAAGGCCGAAAGATCTTCCTGGACGAGACATGGTTGACGGAGGGACACATACGGTCGATTGTATGGACAGACACCATGGGACAGAAGCGCGGGCGGCTGTGCGCTCGAGCCAATGGCTTGTCGACGGGTCTAAAACAACCCTTGAAAAAGGGCAGCGCCTGATCGTGAAGCACATCGGCAATCAGAATCACTTCGCCGACGGCTGCTCGGATGTATTCCGAGGCCAAAAGACAAGCAAATATCGCAAAGAAATGGACAGTAATCACTTCGAAGGATGGTTCAATGACATTCTGAAAGAGTTGCCAGCTCGTAGCGTCATTGTTATGGACAATGCACCGTACCATATCCTGCAAAAAGAGAAATTGCGGGCGACTGCCTGGAAGAAGGAAAAAAAATACAGGAATGGCTCAAGAACAAGGACATCACCTACAGTGAAATGATGGTAAAGAAGCAGATGCTTGAGCTGGTAGCTTCTGTGAAGTCACGTTTACTGATCTACAGCGTAGATAACGCCGCTGAAAGGGCGGGTTACATTGCACTCAGGATCCCGCCGTACCACTACGAGTTTAACCTCATTGGGCTTTGTGGGCCAAGGTCAAAAATGGCATCGCTGTGGACAACAGAGACTTCAAGCTGTCTGCGGTCAAAGACACCTTGGGGGCGACAGTCAAGCACCCGATGGCGAAAGACTGGAGGAAGAACATTCATCACGTAATGGACTTCGAACAAAGTTCACACTTGGCACGTCTGGGAGTGAGCACAGTGGGCGAAGATGACACTGAAGAAAGTGACTCCGACTGCGAGCTGTCTGGCATTGAACCTGTAGACAAAGCATAACGGTTTATTATCAACGAAACGACAGCCATTAATAGGGCTACCAAAATTTTGTCGGTGGGTACGCGGCAGCCAACCATCCCCCCATCCCGTGACCTTACAAATAAATAAGCAGTTCCTTTGATGGCATATTGCTTTTAATCGAAGCTGAATTCTCATAAGCAACATCCGGTACACATCGTGGTCACTTTAAGAATTGTCATGAAAACTTGCTTAAATGTTGGCAAATCTCACTGGAGACGCAACCCTTATTAACTTTATAGGGTCCAGAATGCTCATTCGAGCAACCACCGTCGAGTTTGATGGGCCCCAAGGTGAAATAGCAGTAGTCAGGGCGCGCTTAAAAAGCACCGTTAGTAGTGTGCACTTAAAATCGCAGTCATATCGTAGTCAATGTTGAAATAACAGTAGTCAACGTGAAATTGGCAGCCACTGTTAACAGCGTGCACGCCAAAGCACATTCATGTGTTTGCATTTTTTTATTTTGCTCATCTGGCTCAGACAAGTATTGCGAATAAGAGAACAGATGTAAAGCAGCATTAACTTATTGAGGCCCAAAACTCTCATCCGGGCAGCCACCGTAAGGTTTGACGGGCCCCATGGTGAAATAGCATTAGTCAGGTCATGCTTGAAAGGCACTGTAAGCAATCTCCAATTCAAGTCACAGTAATGTCATAGCTAATGTTCAATTTATTTATCTGACTCGGGCAAGCAACGCGAACGCGGGCACAATTATTAACGTGAATAACTTTGCTAGCATTTTTGTCGCTTTCTTTTTGTACCGAAGAATGCTCAGTAATGTTAAACGTATTTCAGTGAGGCACTTTCTGCATTTCAAAAGCCGTAGATGAAGTTATGGCCACATTCAGACAGTGAAATTGGTGAAGCAATATACGGCGAATGTTGCAAAAGCTCCCAGAGCAGAGCTTTGCTGGACTCCATTCAATGAAGAATGCCTTTGCAATGATGAAAGCCTAAAGACTGGAAATTGCAGCCCACTGCACTATGTTATAAATGTGTACCCCCCTATGTGATGGGCAGCGAAACCATCTGTTTACTAACACTGCTAGCGTGAAAAAAAGAAACAGCATAGCAAGGTGTGGTTTCACGATATGGCACCCTTTCATGTGCACTTCTGGCGAGCTACCGCATGCTATAATGCATATATAAACAATGGTAAGAGGCGAAGTTATTGTGCACGTCACATGAGCCTTTTAACATATTGTATCTGTCAACGTTTCTATTGTCATACCTGATAGAACTTTCTTTAGTGTAAGCTCATTCATCACATTACGGCAACAACACAAGAAGCAAGGTCAGAATAGTAGGAGAAATCATCACAAGATGTCAGACTGAGAAGACAATGTAGACGAAAGAGAAAGGTTTTAATGAGATCGACGAAGTCAGCCCAGCTACTCACAATGCTTAGTGCTTTGAATGAGACGAGTTCATGAAATTGTGAAGAAAGATGCGGCTGAAAGCATAGCAACAACGAGCGCAAAAATAAAGGGACAGAAATAATAATAAACACAAACACGCACGGAAGCATTCACATATTCACAGATATGCACAAAAACGCGAGCGCGAAAACTATAAAATATAAGAAGGGGAAAATAAAAAAACGTACACGAACACTCAAGGAAACATGCACGCACATTTACACAGAGACGCGGGTGGCGCTAGAAGGTGTCAATTGAGAAGCTACTATGCCTACTTTGTCGTACGTTTTTCTTTTTTCTATATTCGCCCTCTTACCTTTACTGTCATAGGAATCTTTAATTGCAACAAATCACGAGAATCGAAAAGCAGCGCGGAGCTGTGTTATGGATAAGCATCTCGAGCGCTGGCACCACACCTTATGCGTGATTGTGCCACAGTAGGCGTTCAACAACTGGCGCGTGCAGTGAGCAAACAGTACAAAGCTACACAGCGATGGCAAGTTATGCCAAGCGCGTTTTCAAGGTCACCAGTTTACCAGTCATGATTTTATATTAGTATTGGGGCTGACATTAAGGCAACAAACACTGCTACCAAACGCCCTACCGCTACTAATTCAATGGCACTCGATCAAGCAGTACGTACTGATTGTTAGCATTGGTGGACAGCAATAAATCGACGATGCCACACAGCGCTCTAACGACGCTGCTAGTGGCTCGGCTATCTTATCATACTGCTGCCAACGACCGGTTGCGCGCTGAGCTGGCAGCAACGTTTCTTTTGAGTTCAAGGTTGCTTTCGGAAATCGTTTCTATTGAGACACTCGTACGTTTGTTTCATCCGCGTGCGCTTTTCTAATTTGCTCTGAGAACGGTTTTGCTTCATCACTACACCCCGTCCGACGAAAAATATAGCGACACAATAGGCGAACACACCCGCCGGAAACAGTAGGTACCAGACTGTGGCCAACTCTCCTCGTCGTAACTTCCACTTTCGGGCAAAACAAAACATCACGTAACCAACACGCAGGATGTTTGTTTGCAAAGGTGTCTCGCTGCGGGATCCTGTTTTCAGACGAAGCGCAGCGCAGCGTCAGCGATGCTCGCTGCAATCTTTCTTCGCCTGATCAAGGCTAAGAACAAGCGCACGTGGCAAAAATTGTGCATCGTAAGCTCGCAATAATATTTCCGGCAGAATAGACCACCACAAACAATTTGAGAATTCACTCTGACGAAGGGCACGCGCACACAGCCGACGCGACTCGGCCCAGTTCGAAGCGCGGGCGACCATGTTCTCCGTCGGCGGGTACACCAGCCGTCCGACCCATTACGTCAGTCTGAAGTGCACGCCCATTGGTGTAGGCTCGTGTGAATCCACCTTTGAGAGGCAAATGTTGCTCACTTTTAAAGTTGTACGCTGTTATAGATCATCGGGGTCGCAAATTTGGCGACTTCACATCCCGATGGCCATGTCGCTGCCACACTCCTGTTTTAACGCGATATCGTTAAGGGCTCCGTCGATCGCAGAAAATACGGTGTTGACGTCCGGAGCCGGGCGTCTCGTGAGCGAAAAATCCTTCCGAACCACGCAGGCCCACCTCATGGCGCAGAGTCGTTACTGAACTAATATAATTTCTCAAAGTAAAATGCGTCAGAAAGGGTCATAAAGCACGACTTACACACAACCCACAGGCATGATGCGCCGGATTGTAGTTTGAATATACGAGAATACGTATGTATGTTACGCGGAAACTCAAACACAAACCCCTTTCCAGCGTTTCTACTATTCGTAGAGGGGCGTGCCCCGCTCGGTTCTTTGCAACACCCTCCAGATGGCGCTCGCCTCCGCCCATCCACGGGAACAGCGCGCGGAGGCAAAGAAGGATAAAAAAGGAAGAACTTTAAAGCTCGCCTTCATGTATAGAGTTCGCCGCCAGCGTTTCCCGGCACACATTATGGTTACAGAAGCTGCAGTTTCCGGGAAGCGTGAGAAGCAATCAGGGCTCTTTGAATGCTATCGCGTTCCACTTTTAAAGGCGAAGTTTAAGCGTCCTCCAATTTTTAATTTCACTATGCTGCTTCACCATACTGCCTGCTCAAACATTCGCTTCTGAAACAGATGTGCTGTGTTGCAACCAGCACCCACCTGCTCCTCTGCATAACACAAAATGATGTGCTGTTCAGCGTAATCTGAAGCGACTTCCGCTAGTTTTTATAACTACAAACTGAAGGTGGAACTTAACTGGAAAGTCAAAGCATTTAGTGCCAGCAGCCTCTGATATATATTAGTCCACCACATTAGTCGTCCCTACAGGCCTTGACGCACAATTACAAGCCTTAAACGGCACCTTACCAATCACGCCGTAACATTTATAAAGCAACTGTAACGTATAACAGCCCCTACATACCAGTGGTGACAAGATGCCTAAGTAGGAAGTTATAGTTCAAACGTTCTTTGATCTTTACTGAATGAATTGTACACTTTCATAATGTTAAGATGGCAAGTGTCACATGATGGCAGCACACGGATGCTAGTCTCTTTTCTCAATTTGAAGTGTGCGCCACTATCCTGCTGCTTGCTGCTGCTTGCTTGCTTGCTTGCTTGCTTGCTTGCTTGCTTACTGCTCTTGCTGGCTTGCATGCTGCTGTTGCTTGTTGCTCCTGCTGTGCACGCGTGTGCGTGCGTATGTGTGTTACGACTCATTACGACTCGACTAAAGCAAAAAAAAAAAAGTTGCGAGCCCTACCAATATACCCCACGGTCATGACCATTCTTTATTTTTTATTTATAAATACTGCAATCTTAAACAAGATCTTAGCAGCGTGGTATACGAGTAAGTTTGCAAAACAAACTAAATGCAAAAATTTGGAACTGCACTACAAAAAATCTTCGCACAAGCGCTTCAGACAAGCGCAAAAACAGGCGCAAATAAAAGGGCTTCAACGTTACTTCAGCGATCTTTCCCAATCATACACTCAAACAGTGCTATCACTAACAATCTCATGGCCTGCTTACACTATAACTAGCTGATATAGTAAAATGTTATGCACGAAGAGGTCCATGTGCGAACACAATTTTCAGAGCGACACTGTCTGCGGCTAGGGTCCCGGAATCTTTTCGCGTCCGTCAGGTCGAGAGAAAATCCAAGGCGGGCCGATCCCGGTGGCCGTGCAGGGCCAGGAGCACCATAAGTCAGAGGCGGGAAACGAACACGCAGCGCAACTTTCGTATCTATATGAAACGCAAGAAAAAGAAGCCATCAAACCACATGATTCACCAAGTCGAGCGCGCACTTCTGTGTTAATCAACGTACACTACCGCCCATCCCTAGCCGCTTGTCGTTGCCAGAGGTTGTAACGCAGACATCCCAAACCTGAAACAAAGCAGTGGCTCACCCACTTTGTGGTAGAGTTTGGCCTTAGTTACAACAACGATACATTGATTTAACATTGGCCAAAAAACATTTTTTCGATGAGAACGGAAAACGCCAGTGTGTATTATAGCTACCACGAATCAGTTATAGCAGTCATTTCGAAGTAATAAATAAAATAAAGGCTTTATCAACTGCATTTATTCGTTCGTCTGTGTCATACCTCACATTGAGGAGCAGTGTTCGTCATGGCCGCACATCATGGGATCGGTGTTTAACAAGTTGCCCTACATTAGGCGCAAATATATATACAGCTTCCCTGGCCAATCACCATCACAGGAGTGGATTGGTGGTGATTTTTGTTTAGTGCGCTGCCTCAGAAGAACCTGACACTTAGTATAAGGCGGGTCTGACCTGTTTGGTTGACGTCTAGTCTGTCTGTAGCGACATGGTCATGTGTTACAACATATTGTGTGAGCCCCAAATCTGTATAGTCACAAAATAAAACTGAATCAACAGTTTGACTGCGCCTTCTTGGTCATTATAGTGTGGATGCTTCCTCAAAAGTAATTTAGATACGAAAATGTGTCTTTCTTTTATTTTATGAATTTGGTACAAGCCGAAAGTTGCACAGAACATTAAGTTCATAGGCGACTATTCCGCGAAATGAGACTCGTATATGCCCAGCCAAAGTAATTGGGCGGCAACGCACGCTGTTTTCCCCATGAACGACAGTATAATGAATGAAAGCTGAATAAATCCACGAGGAATGCTATGTAAGAGTCATGAAATCTTTCCCTTCGAAACCGTGTTCAATCCAGAGCTCGTGGGCAGCGGTGTTTCTCACAACTCCGGCTTTGACAGTTCAAACTACATTTGTGTGAGCTAGACCAAGCAATAATCAGTGACGTGCTAACAATTTCACAAGTGGGAGGACAAGCCACAAACAATCTGACCCTCTCGCTCTTTCTGCATATGTATATGTTATTTGAATTTCTGTTTATTTATTTCAAATATATAACATCTCATGATGGTGCAGGGGCAAAAGGCAGAGCGTGGCTGACAGAGGTCGCTGGTCCCGCCTAGCAAGAGCAGTACAGCTAACATAAAAAATTCACATTTCCTACAAACTGTCTCAACTATTAAACAAAGAAGCGTACTTGGTGTAAACGCGTACAGTACATCGCCACTTTAGGTAACAGCATTGTCGAGGTTATACGCAAAGAAGTACAATCAACATAAATGACTTTCAATAATTCACTAGAACAAAAAGACAGCAGACGTGTACGATCTAGGAGAATTACAATTTCCTTCAAAACAGTTTCTTTGGAACAGTTGCAATAAAGGTTTCAGTTTCTTATAATTGTACGGCGTACACTAAAATGTTGCCCGTTCCGTGAGAAACCTTGCCTGCTTGTGACGCTTTGGAGCATTTAGTACTAGAAATTTCTAAAAAGCCAGTTATTCGTCAACACACATGTTAATTCGCCGTAACGCTTGCTATGGTGTCCCCCCTTCCCTCCCTCTCGCCCTCCTTCATCCTCAATTTGCGCTAGATTCGATATTCGTTGAGTTCCCAGTTCTCCCAGGGCAGTGGGATAAATCCTTATTTATTCGTAAAACGCATTCATAAATCGCCGGCTCGCTTGCATGCGTAATTTACTGCAAATGTCCTCATTAGTCCCCGGTGTTTGAAGTTTACCCACATATGGCCTTTCACTCACCCTTTATTTTCTCTAAACATAAACAAAGTATGTTGCTTAGTTCACTGAGGATACCGCTGAAACCAACGAGGAACGTCTTGTGGCGCATGAAAATAGTGTGAGGGGGGGGGGGGGGGGGGCGACTTCTGCTCAGTAATTATTTGCAGTATGCTTCTAACAAGACTGCAAAACTAACTAGGAATGTAAAAATTATGCCTTACATTGCACTTACCTTAACTCCCCTTCCCCTTCCACGAAATATAAACCTGTGGTAACCTACAGTTATGTCGGCCAACTGGCATACATAGCGGATAGCGGCCATATCACACGCTCTAACACTTGAAGAAGAATCTATACATGGCGACAGTGATTAAGAAATTCAAGCTCATTCTTAAATCAGCAGGAAACAGAGTTTTAAAATGTGTAAGGGCCCCATTGGTGTTCCTGACCAAGAAAAAGCTTGAATTTCTTTAGCGATATCGCCGTGCATAAAGTGTTTACCGTGTATATGATATGTTGTGACTTGCGCATGTTCAGTACGGACTTGGGGGGGCTTCGTTTCAACGAATAAGCTTCAATTGTTAGTCCAGCCGCCTTCCTGTAGCTTTGTCTATGTCTGCCTCTGGATTTTCTTCCCTTTTTTCAAGTTTGCTGGCATCCTCTTATAGTATAACTATGTACCAGCTAGCGCAACAAGCCGCTCCTGTGCACTTTATCCGGACCTTTCCCTAGCCCGCAGGTTAAATACAGAAAGCTGACTGTGTTTTAAAATACGGATATAGCGGTGCCAACAAACTGGGCGTGTTTCAAGCTGATCCAGCGGACATTTGTTAGGGTGGCAGCTGCCCAGAGCCAGGTCTCCTCCGCAACGCCAGCGTGTGTAAGGCGAATCCCACGTGTCGTCCGCTACAGCGCGTCCCGAGGAGGCGCAAAATCCAGTACTCGTTGCCCAAGCAGGAGATACGTAGTAAAGAAAGGCATTCAGCACGTGACCAATCTATCAAGAAATAAAATTTAGCTGCAACTGTATTTTTGTTGGACTTTCCGGCATGCAGCCCGAAGGGCTCCCTTTCAGATGTGGGGGACAAATGGCATATCTTGATCCCCCACTTCGGACAGGGGGGAGGGGAGGATGCCAGTGACCCCTCCTGCTTCCCCATCCTCCCAGTAAGTACGCCTATGACAGTAATCTAATAATTGGTATTCCTTAGTTCTGTAGTATTTGCTACACCTAATAGTGCGACATTAGAATAGAATATCGTTGAACTTTGGCCAATGGTTGTAAGCAGACAGTGAAATTTATTGAACAAGAAAACAAGGTTGAAAAAAAACGAGAAAGGTAGAAAGATCATTATAAAGACTGAATTACAAGATGCAAACAGGTGTACTTAACTGTTCGTGTTATTCTGCCAATAATATACGTCGAGCAATAAAGTCCTCATACAGACAGAAATATCCCTTGTAATTCTCTATACCTGAGTCGTCACCCCATATCACTTTTATAAAACAAAAATCACAACATGCGACGAAGAAGCGCCCGCTACGGTAAAGACAATCAGGATACACGTGCTAACTTGTTTACATAAGTTGCTTGTGCACATTGGGAACACGTTGCAGTTGCAGAACTACGTATTTTGAGTTTCACTATACAGCTGTAGCCTTACTTTGTTGTGCGTGACCTCGCGTTGTCCATGTTTGGTGCGAAATCGTACATACTGGCGAAATACGCTAAGGAAGCTCCGCTAGGATATCTTTACGAAGCACACCGCTTATCGGTCACTTTTCTCCTTTCACGTCTTATTTACTTCAGATAGCGTCAGATAACGGGAAGTGCAGAGAAGAAGAGGCAATGGCCCTAGATATTACGGTATTCATTGTATTTTACCCGTCCTAACCTAACGGCGGAAGCCTGACTGCTAAAAAGAACGAAAAACTTTTGAAGACTGCGAGGAAGGTGCAAGGACATGTGAAAGGGAAGGCAATAGGCCGGATGTCAAAACAAAAAGACGCGAACAAAGATTACGCATACAACGGAAATACGCGATATTGCAGTACCAGAGAAAAGGACGAAGGCGTGCAGTTGGCTAGGCCATCTAACGCCTAGAGCAAGTAACCATAACACTCCAGTAGGCAAACATGGTGGGTCACAACGAAAAGGTAAAAGGTGAGTAGGCAAGGAAATTCGCTGACCTAAGATGGGCTTCGAAGGTCGAAAAAAAGTCGGCAACTTGAAAACCCCTGGAAAGCATTTTGTGCAGCTCCTTGCCTACTTGGTTAATGAATGGGTAATATGATAAAGAAGATAGTCGTCAGAGCAAATTATTGCTGCGAATGATACTTGCGATGTAGACCCCTCAGCGCCGTTTATATCAAAGTGAGCCAAATTTTTTCACTGTGCCAGATTCTCTTTTATCGGTGCGTACGCTATCATACATTTCTCAACCAAGAGGGCATGCGCGAGAAACAAGAACTACGGCACTACCGTATTTCGACGCTAAATCAAGATAGCACCGCAAATCGTTGAGCATGAGAAGCATCTCGCAAATCTTCGCTGCAACAGGATCCATACCTTGACACCATTTCCGTAATTGCCAGATTTTGGGCTTCCGTTGCTTTCTTGCACTCAAACGTGACAATTGCAGGAACAAGTATTTGTCACATGCGCGATTAGCCATTGTCCAACGAAACCATTTGATAGTGTGAGTTTTTAAGAAGATACCATGTGATAACGTGGTATTTTACATATATATAGAGAGAAAGCATTGTTTTAATAGCAAGCAAATACACCCAGAACGGAAGATGAATATAGGCGAAGGGCCCAGCGCGTGCACTCTGGTATTGAGTGCAAGCCTGTTAATGAATATACCGCAGACGCTTTTCATCACGTCACTTACCTATTGTGTAATTCTTTTATTTTGCAGAGCGAACATCGGCTCTAGCTGTGGCCAGCAGTGACGCTCCAGGTCACGAACGATGTGTTTTCGCCGTTGTCTGTGGTACAACGGGGTCACAGCATGCATGGGACGAAGATCCAAGTATACTGTGCTTGCTTCGTTGCTTGTGAGTTTTTTGACGTGGCAAAATTAACATTAATAGTTTGAGCATTTTCTGCGTGCGAATGTGCTCGTTGTATGCCGACACTAAGCACGAAATGAAGGCATGAAAACTATCTGCCTAAAGCATGGCGTAGCAATTACTTTGGAACTTCGTGTTATATTTCTTTGTTTTGAGAAAAGTCTGTGGTCAAAATGCCAAATGTAAGGGAGTGTTCTCAAGGTAAGACACGATATATGGCTAAATGAACTCGTAGGAAGTTGATTTCTTTTTTTTGACATATTTTATGAGCTTTAACAATTTCGTTGGGCTCCGTAATGTGGCCAAAGTTTGTATGTACCACATAAAGCTTACATTAAACATGAACTTCAACTACAACACCGAAAAATAAGAAAAATCGCTCCCTGCAGCTCTCCGAATCGCATGTATTCGTAGTTTCGTCGTTGCCATTACAAAATGCATCTGACCTCACAATGGGAGTTTATTTGACGTTGCACGAATCCCGCAACTGGCGGCACAAATACGCGATACGTCGGCGTGCAGGACCACCGCAACTAATCCGACGGTTGCTACTTCCGCGAGCTTCCCTCCGATAACATGACCTCCCTGGAAAGGAAGCTACGACGAAGGGCCACGCTATAAAAGAGCAAAGCTGGACGTGCCCTAGACGAACGCGGAAGTTTGGCTTCCAGGTTGGATTGCGAGGTTTCCTTGCCTTGAAGAGAATCGGGTGTCTTTTCCAGCAAATACAGAAAATGAACGAGGAATTCGGTACTGGTACCTCTGGCGACCTTGTTGGAGAAACTTCCGATACGATCATGCTCAGCCGCCTAGTGTTTCCAGTCACACCACGGTTCCGCAACCGCTTCCAGGGAACAGCCAAGCGGCTAGCTCCATCGAACTGCTTCGAAAGCGTCATCTACCGCTAACTCTTTTTCTGCAGAACGAAGTTGCCGAAACTCGAGCTAGCCATACTTGACGGAGATCGCCATGAGTGGCTTGAATTCTGAAGCTAAATTTCAATATGCCCTAAATACGAACCGTTAGCTGAGAGCGTATTAAAGTGGTGAGTTTTCAAACATGATTGGCTGCGTCTGCAGTGTGCGGACTGCCGGCAAACGATGAATGCAACATTCTGGAATTCTTTGAAATAGATTTTGTGATATCCAAACCATTGTAAAAAAGGATTCGAGACCATTTAAGATCGGTCATCGATTTGAAATATGAAAGCACAAGGCTTTGGAAGCTTTATGACAAGGAATATTTATATATATATATATATATATATATATATATATATATATATATATATATATATATATATATATATATATGTATAGCTGAAGGAAAAGGAAAGGCAGGGAGGTTAGCACAGGCTGTACCCAGTTCGCTACCCTACACATAGAAAAGGGTTAAGGAGGAAATATAGAAAAAAAGAAAGGTACGACAAAGCAGAAAGAAAAAGTCAGTATGCACATATTCGTAGTGCCTGTTCACTGATGGTCACAAGTGCATGGGCAATTCAGTCGCCTTCAAAAAGCACAAAAGGGTTTTTGGGGCCTTGCGGATGCATGAGTGCTTCGGTCAAGGCCCACACCATTTACTTTCTTGAGTGATTGAGACCAACAGTAACTGGCTTGCAGAGTACGTCATTGAGCGCTGAAGGATGGGAAGTGGCGCAGTAGGTGCTGTGATGTTTCATAAGAGGCGGAAGATTTGCATGCGACGCTGTTAACGATTGCGATGAGGGAATAACTACTGATGAAGGCGACGCCCAACAACATGGTACGGGACGAATTGAGGTACTGCTCGCTCAGGCTATGGCCTTCAGATACTATCAACTCTTGTAGGAGAGTACTGCATCGACCAGTCCATGAAACAACGAGCGGCACATGAATTTCAAGGAATTATTTCCGCCTGGACCTTGAGTATCGCGAACATGTGGCATCAGTAGGGTTCAGTCTCGAGCTCGAGACACCACAGGGAGCCCACTCGGCCAACAATGACCATCAAACACCAGCTCGCATCCTTTTGATGCAGTACGTCATGCAGATATGGGCAACTCAAGGACATCTCTGTAGTGTTCAGCACTGCATGACACCGCCGATTGCCCGACAAAGAGCTATCAGACTTCTGCAACTTCCCGGGCTCTGAACTTATTTACTGCGACAGTTGGTTATTAATCCAGGTATCCGTACGCTGTTTCAGTGTTTCAAGCGCACCGTGTGCATATAACCTGCGCATCCTCCAGCGCTTACGCAGTATTCACTCTATCTTTTAAAATCTTTTCCTGCTTCCTTTTCATTGATTCCTCGTGCAGAGGATCAAACCGGGAGCTTGTCTGGTCAACATCCCTACCTTACCTCTCCATGTTTTCTTTCTCTTTCACAAACCTGTGTGAACACCCTCAACTCTGAGCAACGCCGAAAAAAAGTCAATAACAGTGGTGGCGGTACGACGACAGACATGGCGGTGGCATGGTGACAATGGCACTAGGACCACAGTACAATTACGATGATGGAATGGCAATGTTGTCCACAACGACAATACGTAGCTGTCGATGACAGTGACAGGATACTAAGACGATGCCGGCGGGACAATTCATCTGCATTCGCAACAAGATATTACATGCGGTATACACGTTATATGCTAAACAGAAGATGAATCAATGAGCTCTTGATTAAGTTTAGCTCCATTAAAATTATAGCGAACGCTACTAATGAAGATAAACAAATAGTCTCTACCCATCTGGTCTCTACCCATCGGGTCACCTTAACGTCACTCGAGTGCAAAATCATATCAATGATACTTCTAGACGCAGACGGCCAATAAAACGTCACATTTCCGCCATTTGCGATCGATTGCTGTCAACATCCACGGCATTCGAAGTCTTGTCACGCTGCGATGTGTGTTGTGTATTCAGTTCTCTACAATGATGCATGACACTGGACAACGATCCCGCAGAAATTTTTCAATTTGACTTTTTTTTAGTGGGTACGCATATACAGATGCAACACGAATTTTTTTATACCCCAGCTGCATCCTGACCGTAGAAATTTCCACGACTTCGGAGCTGACAGCATGCGTTGCATGTGGTAACTCTCATTGAACATATGCACAATGCGATACTTCTGTAAGCCCAGGGAGCACCTTAACTACCATGCTGCAAGCGTTGAACGCGCTTCCCTACACCGGACTTGAAGGTTCGTAAGTTGTGCGGTGCACTTAATAGGTCAGAAAGGCAGCTTATGAGGAAGAATGAGGATTCATTCAAGACTACAGGCTCACTTTGGCTATACGCAGACGAAGTAGGAGCTACAATGGACAGTCTTTTATGCAAAGTTGAGCTCTTTTATTTTTTTGGCAAGAATATAGCTTAGGGTTATAGTAAAGTCTTGAAAGCACACCTAAGCCCCTTACGCCTCAGCTGCTCTTACCGTGTGAAAAAGTAAGGCCATGTCATCTCTAGCCGACGACATTGGGGATGGTTACCTATATACTCATAAGGTCAAATGGAATGCTTTCCTTCCTTCCACCTCCTATTTTATCTGCCATAGACACATATTTTATGCTGAGAACTACTGTCGACCATAACCTCTCTCTGTTGACTTCGGCCCTTGAATTCAATGACATTGCCAGCGAAATGATTTCCACCTTGCTTGAGCAACTGATTCAGCCCTTTAACTTATTTTAATTACGTCCGAAACGCTGGAAACATATCTTTGTTACGAAAGGGGGAAAGCGTTTTGCCGGCGAAACACAGGACCGACCTGACAACTTATCTACCGCTATCCCCGACTTCATGTGTAGCGATACTGATGCAGAAGCATGCCTGTATCCGACTAACATGTTGACTTGAGACTCAGAAGGCTCTTCGAGCATTCATGACTGACTTTCAGCAATGTTTGAGTGCCAAAGTTAATGTCATCTACTTGGTAATCAACAATGACCCGCAGCGCATGTATGGTTTTTCAATGTCTATATTTCTTAGCGTTACCATAGCGTGCGATTGTGTGATCCAACGTTCAATAATTTCTCATTTTATGACTATGAGGCAAACAGGACACCGTCACCGCTTTGTGCTCTCATTTTCAGTGGCTGCACACTGTAGGCGAAGTTAGGCAATATTCAGCAACTTGAGTGCAATCGTGAGTCCTGCCGCATGGTAAAATCAGTACATGATGCCATTCATTGTGACCGTGCCTAGGTTACACGATGCCTTGAAAAAACTGCGCCAGATGATCCCAGTACCGATATACAGCTACGCCATCTGTACTGGGTTCTCGGCTTATCAGTATAAGCGGCTGGAAAGGATAGCTCAGGTTAGGGTTCTGACTGGGCAGACTTTTCTTGCCCCGATAAGCTGAGCAATCTCCCGGATGTTTATCGAAAATACGCCAACTGAACAAGTTTGTCGACGCTGTTATGTGGGCTGGGCGGCCTCACAAGCTACAGGTTTTGCGTCCTGTTTCGCTTCACTGTTCGTGTCGTCTTGTTGGCCCGCCTCGCACTGCGCTTGGAATGATGACGCACTGAACGACATACCTATAGATATTAGTTTTATTACAAGCTGCTCCAAAGTGGCACAGGAGCGGAGTAATTGCCGGAAATCCCCGCAAGTCTAGATCCCCCTATAACTAAAAAAAAATCCTCTTCATGAAACAAGGCAAAGTTACGAATGACGTATCACTTAGCGACGGATGGATGGACGGACGAACGGCCAGTTCAAATTGGGTTTTGAGTTCTTAACTTATACCTCAGTGAAAACGTCCACTCCGAAGAAAACAAGGCTCGGCTAAAGAAGAAGAGGCATTGTTTTCGGTGACTGACACCGGCTCACTTCGCGAATTAGTGCAAGAGGTGCGTTCGCGGCCACGGTTAAGGTCCGATACGTTAAAGTGCGATACGAATTAAGCATCGAATGCATATGTTACTGGGACCACCAGTGACTCTCTTGTTTCGGCCATCTTGAGCACCATACTACGCCACTATCTCGTGGCTAAGGTTTCTGGAGTGTAAAACTTGGATAAACCTAAATCTTCTGCCCCGTAGGGTAAGCCAGAGTAGCTTCGTATTGAACGACGACTGCAGAAGACTTAGCTGCAAAGTAATCGGCAAATAATCGCCTACAGTAGCAATATTTGAAGCCAAGACCAACAATATTGGGAATGGAGTTCGCACCTTCCTTTACGTTGCGATCGAAGCACTGGATATTGACTCGAGCTCATTCCCTCTCATGACAACCAATCAAAGACGCAACGCGATGCGATTCTATGGTGTACTATGGATTCTCTTGTAACCCTGAAGACAGGAGCAGCATCTGCATTTTGATTAGCTTTAACTTCTTTCGGAAGAGCGTAAATATAGCCAGGTGAACACAATTGACTACGGTATGAATGGTATACACAAAAGCATTGATTGATCAGTTCAGCGTCCGACATGAGCCATTTCATGAATTTTTAACTGCTCTAGTGTCACTGTATCATGCTCGTGCATCAAAAGGTAACATTCGACGCTGAACCCAGTTACTCTGAGAGCCACTAACGACCTGAATCAAAGATCGAACGCAGCCTTCAACCCTTGATTGCCTACTAGGAGGTTTCATTAAGAAACGCTCATACGTTTTAAATAAGAAGAAATGTTCGCACTACTTGAGGATGCATGTAAAACTGCAGGTCCAATTCGACTGCGACAGTCGAACGTTGCCGAAACGCCAGACAAACCGCTGCAAGCAAAGGAGGGTTTCTGAAATTAGAAAGAAACACGAAGGGAACGCAAACTACTCTATCGCAAAACCGTAAAGTCGAACAACGAGCAAGAAGGTTCTGCATAACACTACGGCCAACCGACCAGAGAGCGCTTCATAATGAAGAAACTAAATCTTCGAATGGACGTCACACACAAAAAGGCATAACAATTGGATAAAGTGAACGAAGTCTATTGCCCAGATACCGTTGGATGTCGCAACATAATCGAAGTAAAGTGTCTGAACACTATTTCTCATAACATATTAACTCCACGATTATTGAGAATATATCATCGCTAAACTGCAAGACACCGCTGCACTGGCGTGTGCATGCTGGTGAGGAAACCCAGCTGCCAGGAGGATACTTCTTCCAAGTCAAATTACCATGAATATCAAACAGGACGCTGCAGTTAAGCATGACGATATGTACCAACTGCAGTAAATCTGTAGTTGTGGAAGAAGTGCAAGCCCGAGTTGCACGTAAAACTCGGCGGAAAAGATCAGGCTTACGTACGGAAAACTGATAACAAGGTCTCTGGAATACACAGCCACCAACGTCGAAGACGCAACAATAAGCTGCAGCAGCAACGGAATCCATTCAACACAACAAACATAAAAAGTTGAAGACAGCATTGTTTGTATTCCTCAATCACTTTATGTCATGTGCTAAAGACAGCTCCATCAAAAATAACTTGAACAGGTCAGAAATGAAAATGACTGACGAAATATGTTTTCCACCAGTCTAGGTAAACCAATTTTAATCAAGTTTATTGTCGTAGAAATCATGCCTCACGTCATCACCGCTACTTTTTGAATGTGTGGAGTGCTCACGCAGCCATAACGAGTGTGACTATCTAGGATAGCCTGATACCGACAGACTTCAGTAGTTGTGTTGGAACATCGCCGCTAAGAAGAATGTTGTGGACTTTCGCTGGCATCGTACTTGCCAATGGACTAAACAACACAGTTTATTCGCAGACCGCCTGTGCTCTCAACACCGTCGTTACGGCAACAATTCAGCTCTGACTACCCCTAAAAGCAACCTTCACTTCTCAAGTGAATGTGTGAGAATAACGTTATCCTTTAATATGATTATTACTATTAGCATCGCATCCCACTGCTGAAAAAAAAAAAGACTACACAAGTGTCTTGCCAGAGTTTCAAGCTTAGTTTGTTTCTTTTTTTCACACACAATCTGGAAGAAAACCGAGTAATGACCTCGAATCTGGGAATTTCTGCCCTTCTACCAGCGACGAACCGCGAACACCATTTGCGCTAGACGAATTATGACAGCGAGACTCGTCTCTGACCTGGCTGGTGGACTACGGAAAGAAGTGCGATTTAAATTCACCCCTACTTGAATGACTGTCCTGAGATGAAGCTTGGCTGCTCGATCATTTAGTTCGGCCATGCTCTTATGACTTCCGGCAATGCCTGGAATGTCAACGTTCAGTCAGCGATTACGCTCATTCAGTATGTCCTAATCAAGCTTGGCAACATTAACATCCGGGCCAGCCTTCTGCCAGTAGTCAACACTTCTTGTCAAATCTTCAGCAGAATCGCGGACTCCTGAGCGGTGAGGTGCTTTTGTAATCTTCGATATCTATTACAGAGCATCGGCAAGGAAGGCAATGTTGCCTTCAATATGATTTCTTTTTCAGGGCAGGACACAATTAGAGACTCAAACTGTATTATACAAACCAAGTCAAAATTTCTTGATCTACTTTGCGAATCATCGCTTCACTTGCAGCTACACTGTGTCACCGATGCTTTCTGACGCCATCTTTGACCTGTCGTTTGAGAACTCTTCAGCACTACAAAGCTGTGCAGGACAACATTCAAGCTACACAGTCATCAAAAGCAGCGTGTAACAGTGATAATAAAACTTGATTATATTCATCGCAGCTCGCCAAGTCTTGCAGCGAAGCACTATGGAATGACCAGTTGAATTCGCAGTCAGAATTTGGGCCTTTCGATTGCATTACATTTAACGCAATAGTTTGCATCCTGGGCGGGTAATTAAAATTAAACTTTCGGCGAAAGGCAGTCGGAAAGCACAATTGCACGACGTGTCTGTCAGGGGCGACGCAGAACTATGACTTTTAAATAAAGACGTTCAAAGAAACTGTGACCAACCTTCGAAATGCAGATGAGCTGAAGGCGACGTGTCCCCTGTGGTGCGGGCAAAACGAGGAAATGCCACTCGATGAACGCTGAAGATTGCCGGGGTCACTTAACTATCCACAGTTCATCGAGCACTTGCGCTATATAGCACCGCCTGTCATCGGCATTTAGTTCCAAATACAGCACAGCTGCACAACAGCTGCACAACAGCAGCAACGAAGGCGCCGCCGTAATAGCACGCTACAGGTTGCGTCAATCCGGTTTCGGCAGCTGCAAAAAAAAATACGTTAGGTCTGAGTGCAACCTGGCCGCACTGGGCTGCCTCTGTTACAAAAGTATACGTCCGTAAACAGCGTTATGAACACAAGTTCCACTGTCATTGCACGCTAGTCCCGCTCCTTACCTTCCTCCGTGTCATATCTTATCTCTTGTCGGTACATAAGGGGCACCGGACCCCTCGCCCATTGGCCATGCGACGGTAAGTACGACGAGTGGCCCACAGCGACAAGCAGCTTTGAAACGACCCACCAGAAGAACGTATTCACCGTAACATAACCCCCACCAAACCAAGAGCAAGAATTCCTAAGGCCAGAAAGGTTTGTAAGCGCTCTCCTCCTCACGGAGCCAGAGTGCAATTGACTATATCGCATTTTCTTCTTTCCACGGTGACAATGTTTGAACTTATGTTGTTGTGGGCAAACCACATTTATAAGCGCCGCCACTCAGTATGCTTGTTTTCATACATGTTGTACAGGTGCTTTTTTATTGTTCTTCTTCTATTGCAAATTCTCTGCATCGTAGGTAAACAGTTTCACAAAAGAGTAGTAGCTCCTAAAATCAGTGCAGAAAAGATTGGCAGAGTATCTTTTCCAAGACACTAACTCCTGTCGGGGTAAACTAGAAAGTCTGTGGTAACGACTCCAACTCTTCAGCTCGAGTTCACTTACTTTTTAATAGTTAGTGCAGGTCAGAAATAGAGGGCCTGAAATTAAAGTCGGGTCAGCGCTGAAGGCACGTCAGTATGATCTGAACTGTGACGCTACCAGCATATTGGAAACTTTCGTCCTGACATTTCACTAAGAAATGCGATGTTGCTCTAGATCATTTTCTCCCACATGATGATAGGTAACTAATATAAACAACGCGAAACCGCTGACTCCTGTTGTACCTAAATGCTTCTTTCCCTGCTCCTAGCCCTTCACACTAGTCTCCCGCCCTACACATGTCGCTCCCAGTCTAGTTGTCCCTCCCCCGTAACCTCACAAATGAGCAGGAAGTGTTTCTCAGATCTCTGGTCTCCGCAGTTACCAGTCTGGTGACAGCCACATATATGCTCCACAGATACTTCATATATAGTCCCACTTCCCTACATAAGTTCCTTCATGGTGCACCGACAGCTCCCATTGGCATTTATTGTGGTGTCCTACTTTAATTTTATAGTGTTTTACGGGCCAAAACAAAGATAGGATTGTGACGCACGCCGTAGTAGAGGACTCGGGATTTTGACGACCTGGGGTTCTTTAACGTGCACCTAAATCTAAGTACACGGGTCTTTCCGCAACTGCCCCCCATTGAAATGCGGCCGTCTTGACCGGGATTTGATCCGGCGACCCTGTGCTTAGCAGCGCGATGCCAAAACCACTAGGCAACCACGGCTCGTGCACGATATTAGAAGCCGAGCCCATTAAATTATCTTCCGTATTTTTTTATTCACCACAGCAATGCCCAGACATTCGGGCGCTCTTAGAGTAAAACTGCTGTTGGCGATATTTACGCGTGAGCACATGCCCCGCCTGCGGAATAAGCGATATTATGTGTGTCGCCGCGAGGGAAACGAGCGCTGGAGCAGGAAGGCGCCTGGACGTAGAGGAGAGAATCATGCACCGGGGAATGTATGGATGTATGGAGGCGCGGGCTGAGCGCGCGGAGAGCGAGCGGCAAAGCAGCGCCACCTAGAGACAAGAGGAAACTTTAGCTCCGCCCCAACTCCGACGCGGCCTGTTCAAAGACATGTAAAACACAAAAACGTTTTTCTGAGATAACCCCTCAACCGATTTTCATGAAGTTTGTTGCATTTGAAAGAGAAAGTTAAATTCTAGGGGCTGTTGAAGCGTAATATGAATTTAGGGGCTGAATTTTGTTAAGAGCCTTTCAAAAATTAGCATGTTTGAAAAAAATAGAAGCATTAAGTTAAAGAAAGATAGCTCTGCATCAAGATCAGATATCGCGGTTCTGTAAACGACACCCATTAGATCATTAAAAGCGGACAAATTCAATATGTCATTTTATATGTTACATGAATTCGTTAGGTTGTGCACAAGGGTTCTGCAAAAGCTGTATTTTCATGTTACTAAACTTTTTGAGATTGAGGTGTAACATATCAGTATTGTCCGCTTTAGATGTACTATTAGAGGCAATAAATAGAACTGTGACATCATTTTTCACTGCTGAGTTACAGAGTTGTAAACTTAGTACTTTCATTTTCTGAAAATACTTGATTTTTGCAAATTTTTAATAAAAAATTGACAACCTAAATCAAAAATTTGAAACCAGCAGTCACTAGAATTTAAGGTTTACTTTCAAATGCAACGAATCACCAAAATTGGTGCAGTGGTTGCCGAGAAAAACGAATTCTCATTTCACATGTATTTAGATAGGAGCACCCGAGCTAAAGCTTCCTCTTGAGGAGGTTCTTAAATAAGGGAGGTAAAAGTTGGGTAAAGTGCAGCGCGGTAACTGTCTCCCTGTAGAGGACACCTGAACCGCGCTGCACAGAGGGAGGGAGGGGACGAGAGTAGCAGGTGTAAAGGTGCCGTTGATAAAAGCGGGGAATGAGAAAGGAGGCGAAGCGTGGCGCAGGAGGAGGGTAGGCGGAGGCACGCTGGTTTGACACCCTCTGGCAGTTGCTACGGGTTTTGTGTGCGCTGTGGACGTATGGGGTTCGTTTTGTGATTGAGACCGAGCGAGAAGGACGAACCAGCGACGCAACCGGGCAGCAGGCCGAGCGCGAGTCGACCGACCCAGAAGAGGTCGCCAAACGCCAGGCACAAGCTAAACAAGCCAGACAAAAGGCGTGGGCTTGGCGTGCCCAGGAGACTCCAGAGGAGGAAGAAGAGAGAAAAGGGGGAAGTGAACAGTGTGAATTGTACAGTACCAACAGACAGACAGACAAAGAACTTTAATAACAAGGTCCTGAGAAGCTTTGCCCTAGGGCAGAGCTGCGGGCCGCTCCCACGTGGGGACGGGTAGGCCGAGCCTAACCGCCGCATCGTGGGCTCTCTGGACCGCCCAAGTTTGACGTGCATACTCTGAGCTCCGGATGGCAGAGCTCCATTCTTGTTCTGTGATGCGATTGGGTCCCTGTAACGAGGGGCATCGCCAGAGCATGTGTGCCAAATTGCTAACAGCCCCACAGTCGGGGCAAGTAGAGCTGAAAGCCTCTGGAGTGATTGTGTGGAAAAGGGCCAGGTTTGGATAGCACTGCGTCTGAAGCATGCGTAAAGTGGACGCCAGAGGTCTAGCCAGTTTGCAGTGAGGGGGAGGATAAGTCCTCCTACCCAGGTGATAGTGCGTAGTAATTTCGCTGAAAGTAGTGAGAGTGTCCCGAAACTCGAGAACACCGGAGTCTGAGCTCAATCTTGCTTGAAATATTAAAGACTCTGCATTTCCTTACCGTGACTTACCATCCTTTCTAATGGTCCTTTACACTTCATAAAAAAATTTAAAAAGGGGCATAAAACAAACAAAATAAACAATAAGCCTAAAAAAAACCGCCGTACTTACGCACAGTGAAGGCGTTTTTAAAGGACTTTACGTGCAATGTAGAAAAACGGAGTTTCACCCAAACGCTTGCGCGTATCCCGCGCTCACCAACTGAAACGTTACTCTAACTTCTTGTCTTTCTCTTAAATGCAATCCCTTCTGTTAAACGGAGCACAATTCTCAGTCCGTTCGAGTTCTGCACAAGCGGAGGCTACCATATATCAAAGTGAAGTGCGGGGCATCCGTTCAGGGATTATAAAAGACCACTTTCATGGCTAAGAACATCTGCATTTTCTTCTTTTCTTTTTCTACAACAATTGGTCAGAGGGGGTCGCTTGCTGGAACCTCATGTAACGAAAACATGTTATACCCCACAGCCTTAATATGGTATAGTTTGGTAGTGGAAAATCGTCATTACTCGTTCATGCCTGTGCGCAGTGCATAGATGGCACCGTAGCCGCGCTATGCATGACGCGTCGAACCTAGACTTATAATTTAGAGAGGCCTAGCTCGGCATTACGCTTGCCGATCGGAGAGAGAGTGGTCCCATTTAAGTGAGCTCATGGAACCGTAATAGGTATAATCCGTAAATCTCAAACTTGCGCTCATCAATAAGACATAAAAACGTGTAATTCTTTATCGCAGAAACTTCATGCTTCAGGCACGTACCCAGGATTTCCTTTTTCCAGGAAGGGGGGGGGGGGGTGAACCCAAGGATGTAATTTTTTTATGCAAATGAAGCGCTGTTCTACTTTTGCGAGTACAAACGTTAATGATTCCCACCGCTCGCTACAAAAGCGTCTAAACATCCAAAACAGGAATGAAATAAGGTGTATCTCACAAGTGCACCTGCGATATACATCTCTATTTTACTTGGCAAACCAGGAGCCACATCAAATTGATTCGCTCAGGAAAGAAACGCAGGAAGGACACAACCAACAATAAGTCAACAAGCGAATAGATAAAATGAAGATTTCTAGTAGTTTTTTTAGGATGAGCTCTAGAGGAATTACAGTGAAAGATATATTTGCGGAACAATCACAGCTTCTTTGGGTCCCTCGTTTGCTGCTCTACCAAGTGAAGTGCCAAGGCCCATACAGTTTCATACAGCAATTACTAGAAAGAACACTGGGGGTATTGGCTACTGAAGCTGCAATGGGAGTGGTTGAGCCAGCATGGGAATTGTGGGAAGTACAGGGATTTGTCTAAACTTCGTTCTTCCGGCTTCATACGGCTTCGTGACTTTGTAAACTCGTCATTTTCAACAATGTACTATGCAGTAAATAATTAAATAAACATTATTAAAATTGTCCAACCACAGGATTCAAACACACGACCTCTACGCGCAGACGCCCGATATTGAAACCATTACTCCACGGAAGCATGCATCGACAAGTGGCATATAACGATGTCAGTGCCTTCAGACGCTATGTGCGTTTCGATTTGGTCACCTCGACAAGCTGAGCCGTTGCTATTAGCAGGGATTGTTTGTGTTCGCAGCGTCTTCTACACTTAGAAAAGTATACAGTGCTCAGAAATTTAAGACAATGAACGCATACAAAGCGTAATAAGCGAATCCACAAGCACGATCGAAGATCAGACAAATCCATGCACTTCCCATAATTCTCATGGTAGCTCAACGATTGAAGCGCCAGAGTTCCCTTTAGTACATCGTAGGAAACTATGCCAAAAGCAACTCGTATTGGTTATTGGGAAGTTACATAATGAAGCGTGGCCGCTAGACCAGTACAACCACGTAGAACGCAGGATGCTGTTGTTCTAGACGTGCTGCGCCCTTTGCGGAAATTTAGAAAAACACCCACATAAGCACAGCAGAGAAGTGCCTACGTTGGGTGGTTCGACTGGTAACTGTAGAAGCGCCATTCAAAACACACGGAATCATTCTCCACTTCTGGTGGCGTTTTTTCTACTGCCTTTCCAAATAAAAAGATTTTCATACATAAATATTTTCACATACTGATAAATTTGTTAATTTTTGCTTTTCCTTCCTGTTCGGCTGTTGAGTCATCTCTCCCTTAGTAGATTGCTTAATTTTGTTCATTTTCTTGCGACTCCTGTTCTCGTTGCCGCTTTTGCACGAAAAATACTCTACAATTAGGGGAGAAACCTGACGAGGTAACGGGTGACATTCATATTGCTTATGGGTTCAGTGGTTATTGCAGGGTTTGATCGAAATTTGGCATTTTTAGGGATGATCATGAAACGTAAATCGTTTGAAAGATATCAGTAGGGAATTTCTTGCAGCCAGCACCTTCAGATTTCGAAACAAACATCGAAATAATGAAAAACGTGAAAGCATCCCGGCATTTTTTTAGCTGGGAGAATATCAATCTGTTTCAATCCCTCAGTTTTAGTGCCCTTTTCCTTGACCCGATCAGCGATCGCTTCTACGCCTCGGCCATAATGAGACTGTAACAGCAGCCCAGTCTCGACCACCGAAAAGCTGTCAAGTCTGAAGATTGAGTTGGCGGCGCTCTAGGAGTGGTGGCGTAGTCAGCGGGGGGTAGGTGTGGAAAAGTATTCCGCTTAATCTCGGGGGCGGGGGGGGTGGTTCGCGGGCGCCTCTTCGCCCCCCCTTCCCTCTCTCACCCCGTGCACGTGCCTGCTGCGCTTGATCGGCTATGGCGCTCCCACTTCCGACTCGTGCGGTTCAGAAATTGTGGGAAGAGGCCCCTGCAGCAAAACAGAGGGATGCCAATGCGCGCCGACCGCTTTTGACCACGTAGGGCCCAGTGTCCAATAAGGAGTGAGCGCGATTGCAAGATTTGACCGTTGGACCCTGACTGCGCGCATCAAGTTAATCATGCCAGATTTATCATGCGTGAAGAAATGTCATGCGCCTTACTTTGGGTGCACTAGATGCCCGTGTACCGTGCATCGGGTGCACGTTAAGGAACGCCAGGCGGCCATACTTATTCCGAAGTCCCCAATGTGGCGCACCTTGTGATGAGAGCGTGGTTTCGGCACGTAAAACCCAGAATTAATGGATTAATTACTTTGGTGTCATTCCGTAGAGGAAACAAGTCAATACTCGATAATGCAACTGTCGCTCGCGTGCGCAGATGGCGTTGTTGTCGTGTTACGCATGGTGCTATCTGAGCTAAATTTAACCTTGTGCAGACACGCGCTGTGCGGCAGCGCGTTTTTGCATCAGAGCAGGAATGGTCCGCTTGCTTTGAGAGAGTTACTATACTTACTTTTATACCTACTATGCTATATTACACATAAACTCGTGGGATGCTGCCCCTCCTGTGTGAAGTTTAGTTGACTTGTTTTAGGAAACATACGGCGCTTCCAGGCACCCTGTACTCTCGTCTATATATTACTGATTACAATTCGGTGTGGCCGTCTGGCTAAGTTTGGGCCAAATAGGGCATGACTGAGCGGCCAGACATCAAGTGGGGGCCTGGAACGTGAACGTGTTTAGCGCCAGACGCCCGTATGATTATCCGCATTACATTCTTTAACTGGGACGCGCATTAACTAAAGTCATCGCATTATGTTCTCGAATAAACACTGACAAGCGCGAATTGTTTATTTTGTAGATGAAGCAACTGTGCGTCTTTTTGCTGCCATGTAAATGTGTCTGTCCACGACGATAAACATTGGGACTCGAGTACTGCCCCAAGTATATTTTGGCGCATATCCTTGAATTCATATGGCTGAATTAGTTTTTGTAGAGCAGAGCCGACTGAGCCTACTCACTTTGTTGCTAAAGGGGCACACAGACTGCAATGCAGATGACGTTCCACAGGTCCCTCCCTCCCCCCCCCCCAAAATATAAAGCATAGCCAATTACATTAACCCCAACGACTGAGGTATTACATTTGCCGATAAAAAATGCCATCAATAACACTTCAGCATGCTGTAACCCTGGCTATTCCAATAATAGTCGACAATATCGCATTACACGTACTCTATTTAGCATCTCTGCAAGGATTTTCAAAAAAGCTGTCTCTCTCTCTCTCTCTCTCTCTCTCTCTCTCTCTGCGCTAAGGTTAATCGCAGCTGGTTCTTATAATTCCACTCGAAGTATTGATGATAATGAGGTTGACAATAACAAAGAGTAATTCCCACCTTGTTTCACTTTGAAAGCTCTTTTATCTAATGCAACAAAAGAGAAAATATTGGTACGTAACTTCGGAAAAGAAGACGATTTGTGTGCCGCAATTCTTGTCTCCTTAATTTGGTAACATATTTGGTTTACTACTTTCGAGCAAAGTGTCCATGTGCGTGGACATTAATTTCCTTTTGAACTACTAGCAAGTAAAAACATATGGCTTCATAAATGGTCTATGGAAATTCCTGCAATGAAGTTAAGAGTAATAAATGAATAATAGTACAGCAGGGTTTTTCTCGGAGCCCACAATGATAATTTATCAAACTAATACTGGTGCTCATCAGCAGTTTGTAAGGCCGACGAGTGGATAGCTTTTTGCACAAATTTCCCGCTTGCTCGACTATGCCCCCTGCGTTGCGAATGGCGTATGCAACGTTTCACAGTGATGGCTGTTATAGGTACTTTCAGGTGACATTCGCGTCGAAGCAGCATTATGTAGTTGCCCCAAACAAACAATCATGAAGTATGAGTGGAAAAAAAGGCACCAAGCGTCAAACGACTCCGAACATGGCCCTTCCATTCAAAAATTAATGCTGCGATGAGCGGCACTATCGCGGTTCCGTTTTCCATGCTTTCTCCTTCTTAGCTGCACAACACTGTATTTTAAGTTTATTTCAATCTACACAGTACATTCTCTATCGTTTCTGTCCTACTAGAGTGCATTTGTCGCTCCCATGTTGGTACTTTAGTAGACCACCGGTTATTTGCTGTATGCATTACATAACCTGCCCAACTCCACCTCTTTGTACCCTATCACCAACCCAGAAAGCTACACGGGCTTGTATGACTTCTATAACGACAACGTACTTGAGAAGACGCTTATGTACACCCTGTGTCTACTACTGTGCGCATGAACTGTGTATCTCTTTCTATATTTCTTTTTTCTGTCAAGCCTTTTTGTCAAACCAATTTTGTCATATATTATACAAAAATTACAAATATTCGTTTGAGGCATGAAACCCATTTATCTTAACTTAAAACGCGGAAGGGGGTGTTTGGAAATGATTGGAGGTTTCGCCTAACTTAGAGACCATGAACGACGGAGGCGCACAAAAACAATCTTGCTAGTAATGGTTCAGATAGTTTGATGCTGGGAATTCTTTGTGCACTTTTTATAAAGGTAAGTTAGTTAAATGCGGCTTTTAGTGGCGCAAGAGTGGCTGAGGCTATGCTGCGCCGAACACAATGTATTTTAAAATCCAATTTAAAAAGAAAAAGGCTATGTTGATCTATATTTTATATGAAAAGCCAGTGTCATCTAGAAATTTACGCACGTCAAGAAATGTAACTAACGGATCATCTATAATTAAAGCAGGGTGTAAAGCTAGGTGTAATTTACATAAATGATGCAAAAGGTTTCGTCTGTGTACTTCAATGTGTGTGCATATCAGTAATATATGAATAACTGTTAGTGGTTCTTGGCGTTTCTCGCATGTTGGTTGGTTGGTTGATTGGTTATTTGGAGTTTAATGAGCAAAGGCTAGAACGACAGAAAGCTGAGCTGGTTGGTAAGGATTCATTATGCAAAAAAGAAGTGAGGCGTGCAGACAGGGCACAAGAGTAGAGAAGTGGACAACACGAACGCCGACTATCAACTGAAGGGAGCATTGAGGCGAAAAAAGAACGAAGACACAAAACTCATCTCCGCATGCTCAGGAATGGTAACACCACGTGTCAGTCGGGTACACGTGCCGGTCTACGTGAGAGATAACTGTTAAGGCACTTAATCTCTTCCTTATGTAATATAATCGCCGTAATCGTAAAGTAAAGTAATCGTATGTAAAGTAATCGCCGTGCAGAATAAAAAGGAGCGGGTAAAAGGCAAAAAACGAACAGAAAGCCTTCGGTGTGCTTAATGATTCAGTGTATATGACAGTTTTCGTGTATGTCAGTGATGATCTATTTAACTACAGTCTATACTGCGTCGACTTCGGCTATGCAGGCAGAGGCATGCTGTGGTAATCGAATACTTGTTTCCCACTTTTCCGTTACGGCTCCTACACTCACGTGCTCTTTTGATTTAGAGCCATCAGTGTAAAATTTCATGTAGTTTGGATATTTGTCCTGAAGAGCGCGGGATGCTTGTATCATGTGTTCAGGGGGGGGGGGGGGGGGGACTGGAGGTGTCTTTTTGCTTTAAATGTGTCAATGTACAATCACATAACGGTGTAAAATCGAAAAACGGGGGAAAATGACGTGGCTTTATGGCAACGTGGAGGAGTTCGCGAGGAATGTCATAATCCCGACAATAGTCCTCATATCGCAGGACAAGCGGCCTAATCATGGGCGCTATAACATAAAACTATTCCAAACTTTTCTATCCCATCCTGCTATCAGCCCTCCACGATTGGTCAAAAACTTTTTTCGACCACGCCCACTTCCCCTGTCTGTCATGCGACGTCACGAAAACCGCGATACCTCCCGATCTGATATGACGTGTACACAGTGATTATGCATGATTTGACAGAAAAAAGAAAAACAGTTATTTCTGATTCAACCCCTTTTCGCCATTAGCCCTCGGCTATTGGTAAAAAGTTTTCGGGCTGCACCCACTTCACCTGCCTGTAACGCGACGTCACAAAACCGCACAAACTCACCGCGTCAAAGTGACGTGTACGCGATAAAGATGCATTAATATGCCGAACCAAACTGAATTTTCTTCGGAATAGCCGCAGGCTGCCCCGTTCCGAAAGGAATAAAAGATGGCTGCCGCCGATCGCTGAGACGCTGGCTACTCGCACCTGCCGGAGAGCATGGCTGCATTTGCGTATAATAACACTTCTTGCGTGGCCGTGCAACATTTTCGAGCCCTTTCGGCACGTTTACCACCTCATTCTGCGAACTCTTCTCTGCTGAAGGTCAGTTTTAGCGCCATTCTTAAGCTTCCGTTGCATGCCGCCGTGATTTTCGACCAGCCACCACAAGCTAAGTAAGGGAAAGCCGACCAAACGCAGACGCTGGCACCACCCTCTTCATCCGGTTATCGATTTTCAGAGCACTGGCTCTGCCCCAGTGAATCCCTCTCCACTTAAGCGTTCTCCTCGCCTCTTGTCAGCCAATTAGATACGACAAGCGGCTCAGTGTAGGCAATGTTATTCGTTTTTCAAGCAAACAAAAGTGACCTCCTATCCTCCTATGAACGAGGAGAGCGTTTGACTGGTCTGTTCAGACAACCCTGCGGGTGACCGCCTGGGGCTTGCTTCGGTGGTGACACAAATTTGACGTCAGGAGATTGGAATAGAAACACATTGGAATAGTTTTACGTTATAGGGCCCCATGTTCCGTTTATTTCTGTAGTGTAAGCGTTAGTTGCACTGTTTGAAGATATTGTAGCATATGTGTTGTGGTGAAGACTCGATTGAGAGTATGTAGGAAAAAGTTAGTTGCACTCTGGACTGCTGTAAAGGAGGTTCATTACAGTCAACGTATAAACTCTGAACATGTGATGTTCTGTAAGCACCACTTGCCACTCGTAGCCGAAAGTTATGAACTGGATCAATTCGAGGGATGTAAGACTGTCTAGCTGAACCATTTATGATGCTACCACAGTCTAATATGCTACGTATCAAAGTGCGGTAAATGTGCAGCAGGGATTTCCGATCAGAGCCCCAGTGCTTCCAGGACAGGACTTTGAGGATGTTAAGTGCATTGTTCGCTTTAATGACTCTTCATGTGCTTGATAAAGTTCAACTATTTATCAAACGGAGCAACCAGAAATTTGTGTCCTTGTTTTACCGGTAGTGTGGCTTCGTGCTGCTTGAGGATAGGATCTGGTTGTAGGCCTCCTTTTTGTGAGAAGACAACACTAATAATTTTTTTCAGTTGAGAAGTGAAAAGTGTTTTCAGATGCCCACTGCATGAGTTTGTTCAATGTAATTTGAATTTGTCGTTCGCAGTTTGCAAAGTTCGACGCACCAAACGCAATTTGTAAATCATCCACATATAATGAGTTCATTACAGAGAATGTAATTACATTATTGACTTTGCAATAATACTTTGCAAGACAGCTTGTAAGTGCTATAGGTCTGTAGCTGGTTGCCGTTGTAAGATGCTTTCCAGCTTTCAAGAAAGGGAATATGATGGCTCCTTCCACTCATTTGGCAGTTTTCCCTTTTCCCAGATAAGGTTTAAAAAACTGAGCAAAGTATCAACTGCTTTAAGGGATATGTGAGCGAGCATTGTGTAATGTACTCTGTACTGATCGGGTGCTGTTTTTGCCAGTAGAGAGTACTATGTTGATTTCCGGGAGCGTTAAGGGGGCATTATACGATCTCTCGGAACTTCCTATTGTCGGAAACTTTGGTTTTTCTGCTGATTGCTTATATTTTTTAAATGTAGCAGAATAGTTTACTGAGCTTGATATGTTATGGAACTGCTGTCCTAATATGCTTGCTTATTCTAAGTTCGTTTGCGTATCTGGGGGCGACAGTATAGGGATGATGTAAGGAGCGTAGTCGGCTCTAAACTTACGGAACTGATTCCACATTCTTTTGGATGTTGTCGAGCTATTTACGGGCGATGCATAGGTTTTCAAAGACTGTCTTTCTGCTTGCCTGCGCGTGTACCTGGCTTTCGCTCTTGCGTTTTTAAAAGAGAGGACGTTGTCTCGTGTTGGATATCGCCGGAAGATACACCACGCTTTGTTTTGTAGATTTTTGGTTTCTGTACATTCATTCGTCCACCAGGGTATTTCTTTTTTCGTAAGGAGCCGGAGAATTGTGGGATGGTTTGTTCTGATGTAGCAAGTATAGAGACAGTAATCTTTTCATTCATTTTGTCTATCGTTAACTCAGCTAGGATGTTCGTTAACAGACTGTCCTTTTCACTGACGAGAGGCCAGTCTGTTAGATGGAGTTTCGAACGGGGTAATCTTAATGGATTGTAGGGAAAGGAGATATTTTTCTAATTACAGAAGGCATATAGTCACTACCATAGGGATTGCCAATACCACGCCATTGAAAATCGCCAAAGAGAGATGAAGAGCACAGCACCAGGTCTACACAGCTCATAGCTCCTGCGCTTGTGGAACAATAGGTTACAGTACCAGTGTTTAAAAGGCATGTGTCATAATTAGAATAATATCTTCAAGTATTTGACCCCTGGTGTCGGTTGTTTTACTACCCCATAACGTGTTACGTGCGTTAAAATTACCCGCTAATAAAAAAGGTTCAGGTAGGTCGATTAAAATTAACTCTAGATCTCTTACAGTAAAATGTGAATGTGGTGGAATGTATATTTAACAGATGGTGATGATTTTTTCAGCTAAAACGGTGATAGCAACGGCTTCTATGTGACTGGTAATGTGAACTTCTCTAGCTGCGATGCCGCCCTGCAGAACAATGGCTACATCACCCGAAAGCCTGTTCACCTGAGTACGGTCGCGCCGTACAACAGCGAAGCCTTTTAAAATATTTTGTGTGCTTCGCCTAGGTTTCTTTCCTGCAAACATAAGGCCACAGAAGAGAAGTTATTTACATGCCTTTGATGTCACTTAAGTTGTGTAAGAGCCCTCTACAATTCCAGTAGATAATAAAGGCCATCTTAAAACCGAAAGGTAAAATATGGTATTACGAAAGTATAAGAGGTAAGAAGCTGTTAGGTAACGTAGATTTACAGAAGGTTAACACAAAGCAGCGATAACCTTTAGGTTATCGCTTTGTTATATAACGCGGTTATTGGGGCTTTGTCCCTCTTTCGCCGCTCGAGCGAACGCTTATCCTTCGGGGTCGATGACACCAGGGTTTTTGCGTCGACCTCCATCGCTCTCTCTGAGGTGCTGCAGGAGCGGGACATGGGCGCCGAAACACGTGTTTCGGGGCCTTGAAGTTCGGTGATGCATGCCTACTTCGCTACGGGAATTGAATTCTTTTAATGAAAAAACGGAACCTCACGGGCTCCGTTCTCGCAATGGAGTCCTCCAGCGCTTTGTAATAAAAGTGCGTAACTTTCAAAGCATTTATCGACAGTCCATCGTAGTTGATTACTAAAGCGGACATTACAGCGCCTTGCTTTTCTATGGATAACGCGCCTGCGAGTGCAGTCGAGTTAGTTCACTCAGCGTCTCGACTTTCATTGCAATTTTGTGCGAATCGTTTCTTTTTTAGATAATCCCGGGTCGTCAACTGCAATCTTCTGTTTTGTGGAACAGGCAGCTAAACAAGGTGTGTGCGATTTAATTGCTCAGTAAAAAATCACTATTATAACTTTCTTTTTAAGTTTGCTCTATCTGATAGCTGTCGACCCCGCAACTATACTATTGTGGCACACTTTCTTGAATGCGCGATAAATTACCCTATATGTGCTCTTTTAATGTAACCATTCCAAAAATGCGCGCCAAATATAGAGCGCAGCTTCTTGACGTACGTTTTTTTTTTTTAGAAAACATGTTTGCTGGCTACGAAAATCGGAAATGGTGATACCGAACCACTGACGCACATGCCCGTACGTAGGGCCAATGGTCGCATGTCATACAACTACCGTGTCATGCCGAAAGCAGGACGCACGCTGCATAAACCACACTTTCCCTTTTCACTCTCCGCTCTTCCTTATTCTACAAGGGATGATGAGATTAGTCGGTTGTTGTCGCTGCTGTCAAAACACTTCGCGCCCTTCGTACTTTTCACATTTTCTCCCCCAACATTCCTTAGCCTCAAACATTGGGCAAAGTGATCCCAATGGCGGCTTCGACTACTGCACCAACCTGCGTATCAGTATTACCACGTGACAACTATCAGCTATTTTCTGCGACACAGAGATACCATGCAAACGAATCCTACGTGAAGAAATGTGGTGCTCTCTTTCACTTTGTCACATTGAAGGATGTTGTAGTTCATGATTTGGCACATGCCGCAGGAGTTGAGACATCGTACTGTGATTCAGGGGTCCGCAGCTATCTGACAGGGCAAGAAAAACCAGGAGATAAATTTTTTGCCAGATGTCCTGTATATTTTTTCCCCTGAATTAAGAAGTTCGAAGAACCATGCAATCACTGGACTTATGTCATGCGACTGGTTCTTCCAACTTGTGTCGAAATAGCGACATTCGTGGGGAAATTGCGAATAAAATTGGAAAGCAGGGAAGTATGTGCTGTCGTTAATTTTCTATGATCGTGCTCCCTCTTGAAGTAGAATGATTTCATTTAGTTACATCTTTTTTTCTATCAACAAGCAGTATATTGCACAGAACTTTGAGCAAGTTGCATGCCTTGCTACTCGCTTTCATTTCGTTTCGTCGCATTATTTTATATTTCATTGTTTTCCTTTAAAGGGTTCAGTTGAAGTTCGGTGTATTCATTTTATTACAGCTGGTTCTTTGTCAGCATCCTGCTCTGTGTACCAATTTGTATTTCCTTTGATTTTTCCCTTCGATCTTCAACCAGGTGAGTGTAGGCTGATCATATAAATGAAGCTTTTATTGCTTGACCCATTTTCTAACAAATTTCCAACAAATGTGTGCTTAGGCGCACTTAGCCTTCTGTAAGGAGGAGCGATCTCTTTACCACAATTTAACTGGGCTTATTATCACCATCATTACACAAAGTAACGAGCCACATATTACACCTTTTTGTACCCATTTCTCTTGCGAATAGAATCACGTGACAAGCAGGCAACACTACCTTACGTCTAACAGCTTAGCTACTTAACCTGAGTTGGTTAACCGAGACACTTCCCATTATTGCAGGTGGTTACATGGGACATATGCGCACAGTGGTCCAGCCGGTTGAAATTCGGCGGACAACGATATTCCCGTCAGAGACGGCTGGTAGTGTTGCGCCATCTCGGTTCAGCGGTAGAGAACATGCACCGCTTGCTATGCATAGCCTACGAGATTGCGCACGCGTCGCAGGTTTGCGAGCGTTTTTAATCTTCGAGTCCGTACGCTCGTACTCCTGTCCTCCCGCGATGGCGCTCTGCAGCTTCACATTTCAGAGCGCGGGAGTGCGAATAGAGGCTCGTTTCTAAATCGCCAGAGAATTAGACTAAACTTAAGGCCAGCGCTGCCGCAACCCCGCAGCTGCTATCGAGAAAATTTTGCCATTTTTCTTTTTCAAATTTTAACGATCCAGTACCAACATTTCTAAAGCCCATTGTGTTGCTCCCCGTTATGGAAGTACGGCAACCATAACTGCCACGCTCTTTTCTTCTCTCACAGAACATCTTTTTGATTTCGCCACAATATTTGGTGTTGAGAAAGCAGAACTGTGATCCAGAACTGTGATGCATTACGGTGGTCGAATAGAATATGTCACTAATTTTAAGGCACTGCTGCACAAAAAAAACATAGAGAGTCGCTACAGCTTGTGCGCTTTGCCTGGCCTCGCAGTGACGCCGGCGTTACCTCCATTGTGTTTGCTAAAATGCCTTGGAACATGGGTTCCCAAGCTGGGTTCCGCAAACGGCATTTTATGCCTCAACGAGCGGCCAAGACGAATCCCAGCCCATTAACCTACTGGATGATTTTTACTTTAGCGCTTGAATTTAAGAAATAAACATACCACATCTTCACGTCATATGTTCAATTTATTCATCGTTCTTTTCGTTGTCGCAACAATCATCGAGACGCCGTGGATAAGCACATCGGTTGGAAAAAGAACTAGTGGAGGGCGGGCCCGCGTCCATCTGGGAATGAAGGCAGATAGGGTTCCCCAAGAACAAATAGCTTGGGAACCCTCCCCTTCCTCCCCACCCCCCCTGCTGTGGAGTATGCAAACCGCTGGCATGTGCGATTTATAGTTTTCAAGCCATGCCTGATAAACGGTGCATAAGGCACTTATACCATAGAGTAGCATAGTAAACGACAAGAGCAGACACACAAGCGGTTTCGCGGCCGAGCTATGGAGCTTCCCCGATTCCGCTAGGTGGCAGAGCATATCAAGAAAAATGCGGCTGCAGCTGCGGCTAGCAGCTTGACCGGCGGCACTACCCAACACGTACGAAGCCTAGACAGGTCTCGTCCCCGGCCTCACGGTTCTGTAAAATGTGCTCCAGGATCGTTGCTGGGTTCTGCTAGAGTCTGACACCACTGCTTCGTCGCCGTTCCATGGTAAGGCTACAAGAAGTTCTTTTGCACATGTTTTGTACGTTGTTAAAGGCTCACCCCCGTATCACAAACGCGCCTCGACTTGACCCTCCACTCGAACTGCTCCTTGAGTGCGGGTTTTCGTTTCACAAATCGCCCTCCACACGAAACGCGCCTTGAGTGAAGGAAAGCTCGGACGTTTTACTCGAAAATGCCAAGGTAGCCTCGCAACTACCTTGAGTCGCTCCTTGAGTGAAGTTAGTGCGTAAACATGGCGGCCTTGTTATCTGTCGCTCGCCTCGTCAGCTTTTTCGGATGGATGCCAGTTGCCTCTGTAGCTTTCCTTTAGTTAACGCTGCTACGCATTTTCAAAGGCTTCGTTTTCGGGACCGCTGCAGTCCTTTGGAGCGCTTCGTCAACGGGATTATTCCACTGCGGCGCCGAGACAGATCGGCTGTCCTGTCAAGAAGACTGTGAGCTAGTGCAGTGACTGTCGCATTACTCCTGGCATGAGCCAGTTGCTGAGCTGCATACAGGTAGGTATTCTTCGCGCCAGTGCTCCATAACTACTATTGCCACCAGAGCATTTGCGTGTTTCTCGTGGCTGATCGTACAAGGCTGCATCAGTTCAAGCACGGCGCGATACATAACTGCGGCGGACTTCAATCCTATGAAAAGAATACAACGACGAAGACTCCTGTGATTAGTGCGTGTATTGCCTGTGTGCGTGCATTGCTTGTGCAAGCGCCGGTAGTCGCCCGCGTTCGCGCCGTTTGCACTAGGGTAGCTCGTCACTGACTACTCCAATCAAAGGACGGCGAAGCACACCGCAGCAAGGCGATCATCTCTATAACCGAGCAGGTGCGGTCACTGTATATTCTTTTTTTTCCAATTTTCTTGAATTCCATGCAGCTAGTTGCGCTAGGGAAAACAAAATAATGTACTGTAATTTTGCGTAGACAATGCGCAGTTGGTGGAATTTAACGTCGTAACCAATAATTACGTGAGCCTTGCTTCAAAATAGTCAGTTTAATTAGCTTATCATGCCTATGAACATCCGAGCCCAACGAGGAAGTGGCCAGTTATGAAACGGCACCCAGATTTATACCTGCATGTATACACAAGTGAATGAAATGTTTTATTTGAATAAAAAACACAAAAACAATACAACAGAGTATGCTTTTTGCATATCACGTTGTTTCTATCGCTATAAAAAAAGCTGTAGCAGTGCAGTGACAGCTCCTAGTAAAGACATTGCTAGCAAGTGGTAGCACATATATCTCGCATATCTTTGTTGCAAACATTCCAGCCCTCTAGAAGGTTCATTATATAAGTGTTACATTATGTCGGTCTGGCTGCGCAAGCGCCAAACCAGCTGAAAAATGTTTCTTTGCAAATATAAATAAAATGAGTATGAGCTTATTATAGTAAAAAAAATCGCGCTCTTGAACACAAAAGTCTTAAACGAATTTAATTAGTACGAGAGGTAAAATAAAGAAAACAAACACAGTACCTAAGCTCCTTTTCATGCGCCTAAACACCATTGTATATTTAACACCAACCTCTTGTGCAGGAACCAGCCTGCCAACACAAGCATGCAGAGCAACTGCCTTTCTCAGTGTGCTGTGTGTGATGCGCTTGCATTGGTCTGCAATTGAAGAGCTCCAGTTAATGTGTCCATCTGCACTACAATACTTGTCGCAATATTCTGGCTAAGATGCCTGTCCTACCGCATCTGACATCCTATCAGCTCATTTCATATCAGCTATTTGCCTTCATAGGCACGTTGTAGCTGAAATGATTGTATCTTTTATCCAGGTTGTTTTGTTCAGCCATATTTATTAAAATAGTATGTACCCCTCAATAATTACTGCTCAATCCAAGTGCCATTATTTTTTCTAAAACAACTCAACATTATGCTCGTCTTTTTCTACTTTAATAGCATGCAAATGCAGCGCAAACTCTGAAGTTGCAAACAGAAGCAGTAGTATTGCTTACAAATATATTCTAGAATAAAACTCCGCCTGTATTCTAGACAGTAGCCTGTCGGGTGTAGGCACCCGACGGCGTGTAATGGTAAACGCATGCAGAATATAGGCTGTTTCTGCCCTGGTTCTAGCTTCAGCTTAAGATGAATTATGAGGGTCTGAATTTCTTCCGTCGGATAAGGATGACAGCTGGCTTCCATAAAGCTTGCAGAACTTCACCAATTGACCGAGGAACAAAACGCGGAGTAGCAGCGTGTCTTGTAGGATACCTAATTAGGCCAAATGATGATGCATACTGTCACAATGACGATCCTGAAAAATACAGTATAGAGTACATCACTACCGTTACTTCAGACAAGCTGCGATTAACTATAAAATTATGAAATATTTCTTAATGTGAACTAGCTCATGCTAAAGTAGCTTCAGCATACTAAAATGCTGGCTACAAATGCTACGAAACTGCTACATCACAAATTGTGGGCAGCAAAAAGCTCACATGGCAATCGCAACCCATCATGGGCCACTGATGACTTCGCACATCATAACCATGAATTTATGGTCTCCAAAACAATCTTATATGACAGTTGAACAGAAACAAAATGTGCATTTGATTTCATTATGGTATGGCTGTTTCATGTTTGTGGTTCGAAATAACACAGTGTCCATTTGGCTATTTTCTTAATTAGGGAGACGTAACATCAATATTTTTACAATGTTGGTGAAAAATAGCCCAGACTAATTGCCGGGTAGGTTAGTCAAGTACTTCTTGAGCACCTAGGCTCTTTCAGGGAAGTTGGCTGGTGCAACTCCAAAAGGGATCGACGCTTTCAGGTCTGCCACAAGCCTTGCTGTGCAGCACAGATATTGATTTTTTTCATCAACTGGTCCTTCCAAAGTCCACATCCTTCACCAGAATGCCAAAAATTTTTACGTACACTGGGCGTTCGCGCGCTAAGTAAAATCAGTGTATACCTAAGCAACGTAAATGAAAAGACACAGCACAACTAAAAAATGTGGCCACATCGTGAACTTAAAGCACAGTTCATAGAACGTGCATCAGAGGCTACCACATAACACATTGAAAAAAGTAAGGCGATAAAACACTAATGCTGGTGGAGAACTACTGAGAAGTGAATTTTCAGAAGTTTAAAACATTGCGTAGCGCATATGTGAAGGGAGGAAGCACTGGAAATGTAGGCACCAGTGCTGGTTCATTGACCACGTGTGCTACAATTTGAACAAACCGACTAACTACCACGGCTCCTATAACAAAGTACAGTACTCAAAGACGCTTTTCTTCAACCTGCCGTTGCTACGCACACAACCATATGCATTCTGCCACATGTATACTATAACGGCTTCTCCTCAATCCTCAAAGATTTCGTACGCGATACTAGAATGATCGTTGGACATAGGCGCCGACAGGTACATTCTGCATTCTTGTTTAAAAAAGCGGAACCAATAGCAGACTGTCGTGCCGAATCTCCCACAAGCTCCGATTAGCAAACAAGAACATGTTTTGCGCAAGTTTATGCTGCCTCATATATGCTTCAGGTGTTAATGCCCGTAACATGAGCAACAGCCATGGTTGAGCACATTGGAAAGGTTTTATCGACAGCGCCGCAGCAACATCGCGAAAACCGCATCAACATACTGTGCGTCTATGCAAAAATGGTTCACTCACCCCTATTTTCTGTCCTCTTGTTGCTTTCAGCAAAATTTCAGCCCCAATCGGTCTTGAATCTTGAAGGTAAACAAAACTGCCTATCGGCCGTTCCATCCGTGGCCTCCTTCGAAGTCAACTCGGTCATCATACACACACGGAGGAAATCACCCATACTAACCGCGATCAACAACCGCAGCGTGAACTACCAATGAAGCACGAGGAAACAAAGAGCAGCGGACAAATGCCGGCATAAATTTTCTTGGTTTTCAGCCATGCGCCATACTCTCAGCTGTTGGGGTGCGATTGTTGCCAGATCTCAAACACAGCTCCGCTTGATCTATCAGTCGAATGATCGCAGTGGCAGCGTTGCCGAGCTAAAGTTGTGCATTGCTCCATGTAAAGCGAAGACCTCATAGAAACGTGGGGGGCCGAGCTCGTCTACGAGGACCTGGAACAACAATGACGCCTCAACGCCACGACCAAGGAGGCACCGAAGGCCAGGGGGTTCCTGGAATGAGGAGACCTCCCACCGAGAGTAGAACCGGGGCTTACCCCGGGATACTGTTTCGTAAATGTGTAAAACCAAGGGGAATATAACCATGAACGTTCACTAACTAGCCCCCTTCATTGCTTTACTCAAATATAAAAGTTTATTCCTCCTCCTTGCTCCATGTAGTCGTTTGATTAGGAAGACGAATTAACGGGAACACATATGTCACTGTTAGCCGCATGAACGAGTCACGGTGGCCTTGAAGCCTTAAAAAGCTGCTGCCCATTTGCAGCGCTGAATTTCATTTCGCATTCATTTTCTTTTATCATGCGCAGCAATGAGTGGTGATGCTAGCGATAACAGCGACGCGGCAGCGTCCGAGCTGCGACGCACGTTAGAAACAATGCCGAAGTTAGAAAAGAAAATTGTTCGTTAAGAAATGCTGCTTATGAACACATGCCGTTCGGTGCAGATATCTTTATGTTACGCACAGCAGCTTCTGAAAAAGTATGGTGCTCGACTTTTGCCAAAGAAATGTAGCTATTTCTGAAGCGGTACGCGTGCAATATTTGCAGTATGGCAGTAATGCGCGCTCTCTCAGCCTCTGTAGCAGGCTATGTTCGCTCGAGCGTTGTTAGCTATTTTGCATTGGGCTGAAGATACGTGTTTTCAAGTTTTAATTGTGCACGGAGTCCTTACCGTAGAAAGTTTCTTGTTTTTATTAGCATTTATAACACTGTTTCATTGACCTTAGATCAGAAAAAATATGCATTACACGAAGTAACGCAGCATTTCCTTTGTAAAGCTTTGAAGGCTGTGTATTGCTTACACGAAGAAACGTAGCGTCTACATTCAATGGCTTTGAAGCCTCCAGTATTGCTTACCTTCTGCCTGTCATTCTATACGTATTGCAGGAATCTCCACCATTTCCTCCAAATATGCTCTACATCCAAAGGACATCATCCATATTCAAGCGCAAGTTTCCAAGTATCAGAAGAATTGAAGACGATTGCAAGGCTTCGAAGACAGCAAGTGATGACCCTCAACACAGTCAAAGGGTTTAACTGATTGAGATGCCAATATCTTGCAGCTATTTAATGACGGACGCACGAACTTACACATTCGAGATGAGGAGGCTGGTGCGTGCCCAATTGTTTTTGTAGCCATTTTATTTTGGCGTGCAACCAGTCACATAATTTTGCTACCTTAATTCACCCTCCTTCGCGAAAGTACAAGAAAAAGCGTAGTATATTTTCCTTCTAAAGCTATCCCATTTTGAGCAAATTAATTGCTGGCGTGTTTGTGTAGCTGTTTTTTTTTTGTTCTTTGGATAGTTGCAACTCGTTTTGTATGTGTTTTCCTTGTGTGAAATTATTGCCATCACGCCATTAATTTCCGACTATTCTCCATTACTTGCATTTTGCAGTTTCTTCCCGTTTTCATGTCTGCCACTTTTCTCACAATCTTGCTGCAATAAATTGTCTGCTATTTTCGTGTCCTTGGCTGTGCAGCAAGCTGATTTATATTGAAGGAACATGGCACATTTATTTATGATAGTCCTTTTGGTGTGAGTTACTAGAAGTACAATATCACAAAGGATAAAGTTCTACTTCCTCAACAGTTGGCATGATTGTTGTACTAAGTTACAGCTCGAACCAGCAAATATGAATTTGAATGAAACTAACATCAAGTGAAACATCAAGTAACATCAAGCGCTTGTCGTCGCGACATGTAAACAGCGGCAGAAGCACCTGCATTAAATCACTCGATTTATGCGACGTTATGAATCACACAAAAAAAATTAAAGAAACGAAACTGAAATCATGGCCTCCGAGATTCGGCGCTGTGCCGTGGCCATCTTGGAGGCTGGCGCGTTTCGCCGATTCCGCTAGGTGTGCTGAGAGCCAAAGTCGGCCGCAGGCGCCTACGGGAGTGTCCACTCTTTACTTTTACTATATTACTCTATGTTTATACATCAGAGTGCCATTAGTTCAGCGGAAACACGTTTTCTGTCTGCGCAGATTGTAATCTACGTACTTCCACAAAAAAGTACATTGCGTGCTGGGCCCCATTGTCTCAGGCGTTTAAACTAGCACCACAAGGCGTGAATCACGTACCGCGATGTTCGTTCGTTCCCGATGAGCTGTTGTTTGACCTCGGTAGCGAATCTACTTATGAAAATTATACAGGTGCATATATGCCGCCTCGCCGAAGCTGGTCACGCTCGGGTGATCGTAGCATCTATCATCTTCCCTGCATTGTTTCGTACTGCGTCTTCCCCGCATCACTGCAGGTTCTGCAGTGAAGACACAAAGCGAGAGAAGGTTATTGGGGATAACACTTGGAAACTAACATAAATTATTTAGGAGCTAAAAGAGAAATATAAAAGAAAGGTGCTCCAGCAGCCAGAACGTGTCAATTTGTTCGTCCCTTCTCAACGAGCCACTATTGAGCGTATATACTGTACATAGTGGATCAGGATTGGCTGCGCCGCAGTTAAATAAGCATGGTGCGCACCTCCAGTGCTTCTGACGCTCGCGTTCTTCTTTATTCAGCATTGCTCCGCACGCCGTCTTATCTGCGTACTTCAATCTGTGTAGCGAAGACATACGTGACAAAAGGTGGGACGCTTCCATGACTCTACTGCGAACAGCAGTTACGAGCAGGCAGACGGCCCTGAACGTCTTGGTTCGTTTGTCCACTCGCAACAATCACAACTTCTTGGAGGAGCCCGGCAGAAGAAACTTGCGCTGGGAGTTCTCCGTCGTTGTAAATTACAGCTTCTACGGAGTTGACATGTCGGCAAGTCGATGCTCGTGCGATACTGCTAAAGTCAAATTTTATTCTAGCACACCCGTTTAGAGCAACCTCATTTAATTGCGATCCCTATCTCCGCTGTCGGCGCAGCTCGCGCTTCGCTGCAATTTTGATGACGTCGCCACTGACGACAATGCTATGGCGAGCGAACACTTGAAATAATCATGCGATAAGTAAATACTTTGCACTATGTGTGCTGTTATTTCATTCCTTCTGCCACCTGCCGCAGTCCCTTGTCAAATATGGTTCCCCCTATAGAACCGTTGCAAATTTTGCTCTGTAGAAGTCTTGTATCGGATGCTAATTGATCGTGATGGTATAACCACCATAACCACCGCCGGTGGAGCTGGTCTGAGTGGAAGAGCCATACATATATATGGGGACTCTGTCAAAGTAAAAAATGTTCAAACAATCCAGAGCTGCTTGCTTCAGGGCCAAGGTAGACAGGTCGGTCTTCTTTCTTATCCCTGGAACCGTAAGACGCACTTGAGGTTGTTTTAAACACCACAAAGCTGATGTTGAACGTGCTGAGGGTGTGAAGCCCGATGGTAGACAGGCACGATTGATGCTGACCTCGCTAGAGAAGGACGCCTGTGGTCGTCGTTCTGGCAGGCGGGCAGGAGAGATTGATTACATGCGTGAAACATGACGAACATGCGCCCTAAGCGTGTCGGTGCTAATGTAAATCGTGATCGGATGGTCTTGAGCCATTATAATGGTTCCTGCTGTTGAGGCGCTCCGCGGAAGGCCTAGGCAAACACGTAGTGCCTGTGCTTGCACGCTCTGAAGTTCTCGAAGATTTGACTTGAATGTTTTAGCAAGCACGGGAGAACTATAATGTCGCAATGCGATAAAGAGTGCTCGATGTAACTGTAGCATGGAGCCCACTGACGATCCCCTTGTTTTCCCGGCGATGAACTTGAAGACATGAACAATAGATGTGAGCTTCTTCTTCAAGTGGGCAACGTGAGGGCTCCAAGAGAAGTCCCGGTCCACAATGACACCCAAAAACCGATGATTTCTCTTGTAGGAGATAGGCTGGCCATTGATGCATACTGGATAACGAGACATCGCTATTCGTGTAAAAGCGACTAACGCACATTTTTCTGTTGGGATGGTAAGGCCGTGTGTGTGAAGATAGTGAGATGCCTGTGTTGCTGCTTTCTGTAGCCTTGCGCGAACCTGCAGGCGAGTGACCGCTGACCACCAGATGCAGATGTCGTCGGCGTAGATTGAGACACTCATTGTTTCTGGTAAGGATTCGTCCAGCCCAACAAGCACGAGGTTGAAAATAATAGGGCTTAGAACACCACCTTGGAGAACTCCTTGACAACACTTGAACTCACTTGACCACATCGACCGGGTCGGAGCTTGTTGCCCTCCGAGGCGCCGTTGATTACATTAACAACCAGCCCGCTAATCGGTGGGCAATATTCTGCGATTCGAAGGCGGTCTTACAATGTCTTCTGTCATCTCTCCGTCACGGGTCCTGTGAGCAACTAATGTCAGAGATACGAGAAATGCACCATCGTATGATAGCAAAAGTACACGACGTCGTGTTTCAGTGGCTGCCTGGCCATTGAGGTATCACCGGCAACGACATCGCTGACGAAGCTGCTAGGAAAGCACACGAAGGAGCATCCCTTGTTTCTGTACCTTTATCGCGGACCGGCGCAGCCTAAAATCTAAGCAAGCTAGCACACCGTATGACATTAGAGAAGTGGCACACACCTGAATTCACCCAAGATCGATTCCATTCCCTCGACCCCTTTATGCAACTGCGGCTGTTACCAGGGCTTCCGCAAAATGAGGAAACAATGCTGTGCAGCTTACGCTTGGGCGTCGCATTCACCAATGCATGTACGGTTTTGATTGGAATGGCTGATAGCGCCGACTGCAATGCCTGCGGTGTCGAGGAAACTGTAGAACATCTACTGTGCTACTGCCCATCTTTTGAAAACGAAAGACATGACCTCTGCACAGTTCTCAATCAGCTAGATAAAACACCGTTCACCTTGAACAAGATCTTCGGGCCACGGCCTCACATATCGCAGCTACAAAAGGCCACAAAAGCGCTGCTGCGATATTTGAAAGCTACTGGATTGAGTCAGCATCTGTTATCCGGACTGAGTGACCGAACGATATCCCCAGTAGACTTTCTCTTCTTCTTTTAATCTTCCCGTCCCCTTTTCCCTTTCCCCAGTGTAGGGTAGCCAACCGGGCTCAGTCCTGGTTAACCTCCCTACCTTTCCTTTATCATTTGCTTTCTCTCTCTCTCTCTCTCTCTCTGGTCTATAGTATTTGAACGCTGCCACAAGCTCGCCCGTTGCATGACTGAAGCCGCTGTTAAAGCCGGGTCTAGTCTTCTCAGTGCGACTTCACAGCCCTTCACAGTGCGACTTCCGTCCCTTTAAAATGCTGAACTTATATGTTATAAATTCAGCGCCTTTCCGCTACGCGAACAAGGATGACCAGTGAAGCTGTGTATGTGGGCCCCTGAATGGCGAACTACACCTCCACCGCGGGTCGACTCGGAATCGCCCTATCTTCGGGATCGGCCCACGTATGAAAAATTGTTGGTATATATGTGCACGGAGATGAGATCCTCCTGAACCACCTTCTTACACCGTGGCCAGAACCTAACCATAAACAGCTTCACCGTTAAAAAAAATAAGGGCGGGGGAGGGGGGGAAGTTGTTAGCAGTTTCGCCTGGAGGGCAAAGCACTGACCACGCTAACAAGTTTTAGCGTAGCGCTTGAACTCCTCTGGCGGCGTTCATACTTTACGTGGGTGCGACGTGTTGGCATGACGCTGCACACAAGGTAACTAACTCCCTGATAGACAAAAGGAACAGTACCCTAGTAGCGACCAGGCCTCACATGACGCCGGTGAGATGAGCGCCACCACCGTCAGTAGTTGCAGCCGTCGCACCTCCATATCGCATAGGATGAGACCTACGGGAATCCCTTCGGGTGTAATATTAGATAACGTTAGCTTGACGTTTACTGCGCGTTACTCTCCGACCAGTGACACAGCGGCTCGTCATAGTGACGCTAGTGCGCTTACGGTGTGCGTACGCAAAACGTTCATGCCAGAAGCGGAAAGGAAGAACGCTAAACTGGCTCCGCCGCCGAGGAATATAGCGTAGCCTGGACGGTGGTTCCACTTCTATTCGTCTGTTTTGCAGCCAAACGCATCTCTAACATTCCGCTTACGTGCCGCGCATGCCCTGTCCACCGGGAATGCACGACAACGGACACTAAATATGCATTAAATCTAACATCAGCTTTGTGAGTTGGCTTTACTATTTGCTCAGTGAGGATAGAATTGGCAGCACTTACTTGCGGCACTAGATACCACCCTGTATAAGGCAAGTCGACGTTCCTTTAGTCGACAATTCTCCGAATTTCTGTACCACTTTTGGATTGATGGTCGTCTTTAAAGGGCAACTCCGGCTTTCTTTTTTTTTTTTTTACCGTATCAGGGTATTGTCATTTTCAAATGGCATTGACAGTCCTGTCACCGGTAGGGTGGTTCAATTTGCTTAGAAATTCATCAATAATTTGAAATAACCAATAAACGAGATACCGAAACCGGAACGGGTAGCTGCTTGATGTAACGTCACGATGAGTCGGCGTCAGCTCCTACACTACCGTAATGTAAACACGCAGTACACATGGCGCTGAAGCCAAACAAGCGAAGTTGATTATGTCTCCTGACGACACCGGGAGATTTTACAGATTTTCTGAACTAGACAGCGGCGATTTCAGCGACGGTGGCGGTGTAGTCTTTGACGTCACAAACACAGGGTGACCAGTAAAGTCATGGGTGGGGAACTCAACCAATCTTTGAAAGCGCACTGGTTAAATTTAACCAGTGCGCTTCCATATCAATCTTGATGTGATTGTGTCCTTGCGTCTAAGACGGGTATATAAGTGTGTGGGGTGCCTCCGAATAAAAGCAGTTGTAAGTGGCGCTCTGTCCCGTCTCCTTCCTTGTGTCGTGTGTGTTTTCGCGCCTAGTAGCCAAGGTGAGAAGGGCGCTGGTGTTCTTAGCCGTGTTCTAAGGAACGAGTTATTCGTCGGGACATTGTAAAATGGAGAAATGTAAATGCGTATAACTCTCTTTATGTGATGTGCTTGTCTAAAATGGACCGGAATTTTTTTTCTTTTTCTAATATCGTGCTTTATTTGTATTTCCAGGCCTCCGTGAAGAAAGGTAAATGGTCTTTCTCGTCGCCTACACCGTTATCGACACTAAGAGGAGCTGTAAAATACTTCTGTTGCCTCGCACAAGTGCACACAGCTTCAAAGAGAATGAAAACCTTCGATATCGATGCTTTTTACATGGTTTAAAAAGATGTACCAGCACGTGCAGTGAGTGTGAAAGAAAAACGAGCTGATACCTGGGTAAATATTATTGTAATATAGAACGCTCGAATCCGTTGGTCGCCTGTGTTACCTGCTTTGCGTATTGTGCCTTACATGTCGAAATATTAAACGTTGAAAGAAATGCATGGGTGTAAGTTCAATTAACGCTTTCAATATGGTAGTAATTTGAATAGTACGCCATGCTTCCATCTTTCTGCCCATTCTACTTGGTGTGACTGCAAAAGTTAAGACGCGAGTGTGTGACAACGAAAAATGAAATTCAAATGTCAGGTTACGTTGCAGGAGCATTCCATATGCAAAAAAATATACTTTCGGTTATTGTTCCTTCGGTACCCTCCATATTGGTTATTGAGTGCAATATTGTTTTGCTTGAAAACGCTCGGTATCAGCGCTCGCATATTAGCGCTCCTTCATGTACTCTGCTCTTAATAATCTTGGCGGTTTATTGTTGCCACGCGTATGCTTCCCCTTCTGTCTTAACGTCCCATCACGTGTTGCGAGAAAACTAAATATTATCCCAAGTCTCCGAGCTGCGTCCCTTGCATGCCTCGGATGAATATTTCGCCAAGTTTTCAAAGCTGTACTTCTCGCGCGCCGCAGGAAATATTCGGGGTCATTAAAACAACTCATTTCTTGCAGCAACTGGACAGCCCTGTTCGCGGTTAGTAAACGATTCAGCATTCACTTTTGAAACTTTGCTCATGCATAGAGGATACACTGCCCCATTAGTATCAGTCGTCGAAAGTACCGCTCTAAGAACCGAAATGTGGACCTAGGAGCGTTCATTCCAAGTGCTTTCCATAACTTCATATGGTTGATGTAACGGAGTGCACCAGGCGCCACGTGCTCTTGTCGAACTCAGCTTCGTAGGAATTCGGGCGGTAATTCTCCAAGGTTGCTATGACGACGTCAGTGCCGATACGTCACGCGCCATGACGTCAGCACGTCACGGTGCGTTGGCCACCCCGCTTGCTTCAGCCATCTTTTAAACACAGGAAATTTATAGAACATTGAGCACAATGTGTAGAAATCCTAATAAGGCGTGTTTTTTGTTTGTTTGTTTGTTTGTTTTTTCACACCCTAAACATAGAGAGTGAACTTGTTAGGCTCATTAGGATACCTAAAGAAATGCCAATACATGCTGTGGTATGTCACGTTCGGCGTCTGTTTTTCGTGCGTACAGGCCACGTGAAAACTGCTTCGTATTCGCTTGTGTAAGTTTGCAACAACAGGTGTACTGCAAAAGTGCAGAACTGCATTGTGCAATCGGGAGGTAGAAGCATATTTACATAAAAGCTTTTATTTCAACCCGCGTACGTCTCAAAGCTCACAATGTACGCACACAATAGGGGGCTGTAAAACGCATTGTATAATTCCCATTGTCGCATATACCAACCTGCACAAATCGAAATAAGGGCTGAGCGTTGTACAAAATGTTAAATAACGTGCACGGGGTACACCGAGCTCAAAATCAGCATAACAAACGACCAGTCCAACAAGAGCGCTCCAGCGCTCGCTTTTTGTTCAAGTTTTCACTTCGGCCAACGCGTTTTTTGTTTGCACAAGCTAGTCAAGCTACCATCAATTCACACGTGTGACAGTACTACGAAGAAAGGTACAGCGTGTGTGTTACCTAGTAAGCTGGTTTTCCTTGGTTCCATGCCTTAGCAAAAAGCGCGCACAGCATGATGCTGCAGAAAATTTCTTAAAAACCCCATCAGCTTAAATACCAGAACGACCGCAAATTGACACAGATTATGAACGACAGATCTTTAACTTCGCAATTATTAGTTAGCCTCCTCGTGAAACGCGGCCTCTATTTTATCAACGAGTAACATTTCTTTGCGCGGCGGTAATGTACTGTCAGCGTCAAATGGAACGCGAACAGCGAAGCACGTAGCCCAAGCATAAGCGAATGTATAGTGCGCGCCGTCGAGTCATCACCATGGGCAGGCGGGCACATCCGATTTGACCGCACTGCACGATCACCTTGTAGCAAAGCCCTACATTGAGATATTTTCGCTTGTGTTCTGTTCCTTACGTTTGGAAGAGAGAAAATAAATATATAAGGGGACAGAAGATAAAATATTGCTGTTTACGTCGAGTATCGTCGCATAGTTCGCCGAAACCACAAGTGCTATCAGCGTCACATGAAACGCGAACAGCGGTGTGCATGGTGCAGTTTGCGCCGCTTGCATGTGTACGGTGTTAAGAATGGCCAGCTGCAGTGCCAGTTTGCCATCCAGTTGCGACTGTGGAAGCAACATCTCGGGAGCATCGCCGCCAACCTCTAGCCACAGCGTGACTAAATCGACTTTGTGTCGGGGAACAAGACGCGCATCCCCCACACTCCGTCGCTTCAGCTAGGATGCGTTCGATGAAGAAGGCTTTGTGCCGAAACCGCCGCCAACCTCTAGCCTCATCGCCGTTGTGACGGAATGAGTTCGGCGAGCCAACTATTGTTCTCAAGCTCCCCAACGCGGACCTGATCTGCTACGGGTGCGCGAGTTGCCGCGGGAACGCCGTTTTGCGCTGCTTCCCACGCACCGGCCAAGACGCAAGACAACGCGCTACCCGGAACGGCTCCGAGTTCTACGGGGCCCCTCTGATGTCGGCTCCGGACCTCCGCACCTGTGTGTACGCGTGTGTGCGTGTGTGTGTGTAAACCATGCCGCAGAGACGCGGCTAGTTTGCGATGACTAAACGAACGTTCGGATCACCTTGTATCGGGAGAGGACCGAGTGTTTAAAAACCGCTGTTGTGCGGCTGCTCAGGACACTCTCTCCCATGCAGTCATGTTAGACTGATATAAATACTGTAAATAAACCCATATTCCTCGTTCTCGCTGAGAAGCAGTCCTTCCCTTCATCAACGTCCTCAGCGTGGATAAGTTGGACGACGGCATGGGCCAGCTACCTTCTAATTCATGCCCGACTCCAGTCTTGACAACGGATCACGAGCGATGGGATTGAACCCCCAATCTTAACAACGGTCAACATTTGCTCATGCGGTTTTGCCCCTTGTGCGCCACATTGCGCAGTGCGGCCAAACCTGATGTGCGCGCCTGTCAATGATGATGACTGGACGGCGTGCACTATGCCTTGACTTATGCTTGGTCCACGCGCCCCGCTGTTTACGTTTCTTTTGACGCTGACAGCACCATGCGTACAATGTCCCCTGAAACACGTCAGGATTTGAACGCGTCAATATGCCCTGAAGCGCGTCAGGATCTAATGGTTGACAAATTAGTGCACTACAATCGCCGTGCTTCAGTAAGAACGTAAAGCGATTAAATGCAAAGCTACAGCGCATGCATGCGTGTCAACTTACAGTGAAGACCGCTGTTGCGACCGTTACGCCTTTGATACGAGGCTTCCGTTTTAAAGCACCCCGTTTCAGGCACTGTAATTAAAACGAGCAACACGATAGAATACTGGAATTACTATTTGACTGCAGCGAGAATCTTACCTTCGTGTACTGTCCGACGTACGCACACAGTTCTCCCGAGGAATAGCGCGAGTCCTGTTGCCTCTCGTGCTCTTGTCTTTCGAAGATGAAGACAGAACTGCATCTCCTTCTCCGCCCGGTTATGTAGAGTACAGTCAGGCATCCACACGGCACCGCAAGTTTTGACCTTATATGGCAAGTAGAAAGCCTTCCACCACGCAAGAAAAGCGACAGGAGAAATCTATTTCGAAAATGCAGCAAGCGAAGCGAGCCTGCGGCACCATCGGTATCGTGCCGCGGACTGGCGATCGGTAGGAAGTGACGTAAACGTTCAGCACGCTTGCTCGAAACGTTATCAAGGAATCGTTGCCTGAGTGTCGAACGGGTCCGGATGATATCAGCGTGGGCGGCGGCAGCGCTTGTGGGTGGCGTTTTGACAAGTCTGCTCATTTCCAACTTGCAGTATCTGTGCAACTTCTGAAGGCTCACTCACACTACGCCGACCCAACACCAATTTCGGTCAGCCGACTGTCGGCGACAACGTTTTTCCCCTTCGTGTCGGCGCCTCTGTCACACTGTACTGACGCCGAGCTATCTACCGACCGTCGGCAGATTGTCGGTACAGTGGGACAGACGCGCCGACACGAAGGAAAAAACGCTGTCGCCGACAGTCGACTGACCGAAATCGGTGTTGGGTCGGCGTAATGTGAGTGAGCCTTAAAAGATACTTGGCCACCTAACACGGACACACGTGGTTAATATTGTGGCACAGTATGCGACTTAGCGTAGTTAATACGATCCGTTTTTTCGCTACGGTTTGTGTGCATGGAATCATGTCGCGGTGCAGATAGTATTTTTGGGCACCTGTGGCTTCGTCAAGCTGTCCATCATGGCAGCATTTTTTCCGCAAGTCTCGAGCATCATGCATGTTGATTAAAAATATGTTCATTAATATTATTATTATTATTATTATTAGTAGTAGTAGTAGTAGTAGTAGTAGTAGTAGTAGTAGTAGTAGTAGTAGTAGTAGTAGTAGTAGTAGCAGTAGTAGTAGTAGTAGCAGTAGTAGTAGTAGTAGTAGTAGTAAGTATGCGCTGCGTTTGGGGCACACGAGCCGCAGTAGCAGCTACAATTATCACGAGCGCCAACTGTGGCCTCGCATCATGACGGCAGAGACAGCCTTCTGTTCATACAGGGCGAGAAATAACTATTAGCTGGAACCGTGAAAAAAAATTGCAGGAAAGTAGAACATGTAGCATGCAAAATATTGAAGTTTAGGTACAGTCGCTGAGCTAATAAAGCCTGAAAGCTCCATTTACATCACCAGCCCAAACGGTCCAAGTACCAGCCACCGCTACGCTGCAAGGCCAGTGAGTGCGCTTTCAATTTTGAAAGCGCACTCACTGGCCTTGCACAGCGAAACTTTACCGTAACACCGAAGACATGCTTACTTCTGAAAGGTCCTTCTTCCACTTTCCCGCGTCCCTGCATTCACCTGGAATATCTAAATGATATTCAAAGAAGTGACAATTGACAGCTCGCACTTTGCTTTATTCATTGAGGGACTGAGTATGAACGTTAGTGAATATAGTATAATTATTTAGACTAACGCAACTCCGCTTCACGTAAGGATCTTTCTCATTAGTGGCGGAAAGTGCTCTTAACTGGTGGAGACGGATCACACGTTTTATGTTTATTTCAATATATCGTGCAAAACGCTCCGATAAGCCTGCTAAATACTTAGGAAACATCGTCAGATCTGGAAGAAACCAACGTCACGGAATAAGATGGACTAGGCCGAGCTGCATGCTGCTGCCATGCGACCAAGTTGTTCCACGAGCTTCAGTGGACGTGCCCACATGACACTGACTCAGCTGTTTATCGTGTGTCGTGCGCTGTGCAGCAAACCCCAAGTCTGCGAGCTCCCTAGTTTGACATGCTTTTGAGTAAAATTATGTAACGCATCGAAATAACACAGAGCCAAATGTTAATGCGGAAAATTAGCGCAGCAAAAGAAGGCACGCACACAAAGAAAGGGGAGTCAAAGAGCGAGGCGTTGTGTGTGTGTGTCTTTGTTTAGCTGCGCTGATTCCCCTGATCACTATGCAAGAGCATAGCTTATTATACATTGAGGAAAGCGATTATATCGATAGAATATAGAACGCCATATTCAACGAAGATATCGACACCGAACCAACAAATCTGTTTGCCGTTATAAACATCGCTTAGCCAGGGGTAAACGCAACGTTCTAAATGGCAGATATGATAAACCTGTGGGCCCTTGGACGACAGAGCAGACACTTGAACCGCTTAAAGCCAAAGAAATATTGGTATGATGAGTGGCGACATGACAAACTCAATGAAGACTATTTACAACAGTTCAAGACAGAGTGCCATAAGTGTGTCCTTATTATTAGATCGCCTAAAAGAGATTATTAAACACAGTTAATTATGCAGACAGGCCGTGACTTGAACAATATTTGAAAGAGTAAAACGATGTTATAGGAAAACAACGTAAACGAATCGCCCTTCCAGACGATATTCACGAAGAAACTGTAGAACAATTCAACACATATTTTGTTTACTTTTTCTCTTTACCTGTGAAGTTTAGTGATAGCGACCATATATATTTTTTCAGGGTCCTGTATATCCTAACGCTTTTGCCAATTTATGCCGTTGATCTTGAGGACATTATGGTGACAGTCAGTATTATGTTGTCAGGAAAACCCTCCGGACTGGATAGTATTGCTTTTCGCCTGCCTAAAGAAAACGTACATATTTTAGGGACATCCTTATGTCACTTGCTTAATCATTCTTTCAACTGCTCCAGGTATCCGTGCCCACTAAATGCTGCTTGGGTTGCCCCTGTTTTCAAGGAAGGATATAGCAGTAATCCTTGTAACTACAGACTAATATCTGTGCTCAATCTGATTAATATTATTTTCGAAAAGATTCTCGCAAGACGATTCTATAAATTTATCGATAAGTTTCAGGTTATGCGTTCGCAGCAATATGAGTTTTGTCCAAATTATTCGACTTCGTCAGCAGTGTTAACGTAAACTCCAATATTTAATAATAATAATAGTAATAATAATAATAATAATAATAATAATAATAATAATAATAATAATAATCAGCCCATTCTGTGTCCAACGCTGCTTTGCAAAATAATATGCTTGTTGGAGTCATTATTTTGGAGCTAAACTACGCCTCGACAGGGTTGATCACAACATATATCTTAATAAATTAAAGCATTGCGGTTTCGGTGGGACCACGTTTGATATTCTTGCCAGTTACCTCCATAACCGTGTACAAGAAGTCAGTATGGACATTGTTATATCATCACCCAAGAATGCGAGCACTGGGGTCCCGCAAGGATCTATAATCAGGTCAATATTAATTTATTTTTGTATTAACGGCTTACCACTAATACTAAAATTAAGTAAAGTCCTTGAGCATACCGACGGAACTTCTATTGTGGTTACAGACGACAACGTTTATGATTTGGAAACTAAAGCAAAAGAAGAGTTCAAAAAGGCATATCAATGGTTTTCTAATAAACAAGCTTAATATAGCGTTAAAAAGACTAAATGTGTTGTATTTCACACACGTAGTCAATATCTGCTTCCTAAATGTTTACAGTTTAATAAACGATATTTCGTTATATAAAGTTCGTTCCTTTCAGTATCTCGGTGTGTTGTTTAATAACAACCTGCACTGACAAAAGTAAATAAGGGCAATCTGTACAAACTGGCGTGGATACGCTAATCACTCTGACACGCACCAGCATCATTCTTACATAAACACTCTGCGCATATTATATTTTGTGTTCATTCACAGTCATCTGACGTATTCTAAAGAATCTTGAGGTGAGGCTTTTAAAGCTAATCTTGAACCAATATGCCAACAATACGCAAGAAGCGAGCGTTGCGAATAATTATTAACTCAATATTTTATTAACCTAGTCTGGCTTTATTTAGTATAGTGCCTGTGTAGCGGCGCGACTATCGCCTCCAGAGCCGGTGAAGAAGAAAAGGGCTCACGTGCAGGTAGCGGGGAGAGAAAGAGAGAGAGAGAAACAACTTTATTTACGTCGTAACGATGTCACTAAATTAGCTTGCCGGTGGCCCGATGGGTGGTGGCTAATTGCTTGCTACGACCGTTTGGTCCCAGTTAGTTACTACTGGCTGAATCGACGACTGACTACCAGGTAGCGGAGAAAAGAGCACGCTAGCATGTTCGAGCAGGAGTGGCCGCTCCCGAGACGCCACGCAACCAAGGCTGGCCGGTCTAAATAAACCGTGACCACGGCGGCTACCTCTTCGAGCCGCCTCCCACAAATTATATATATGATATGATACAGCAACCGTCTTTTTTTATTGGCTTGGGTTGCCACGGCGGCATAACTTCACTACGAAATTAAACGTAAGTCTGGAGGCTCGTTTCACTCACGCACATGCTGCAACAGTGACTTATAGAATGTGTTGTCCATAATACATCGTTCATAGTGTTCACGCTGGGCACTGTTCGTTTTTATCCCTCATTCCGAAGAGGGTAAAAACAGCGCGAAGGACACAACGAAATCAAATACTTTCGTCCTTTCCTTCGCGCTGTTTCTACCACATTCGTCGTGAACCAACCAGCCCAATTCAGCACACTCCTACGCTCCTCATACTCCAGCGTGTCTGCTCCCTTTCCCAAAATCTCTTTGTGGTGGAGGAAGCCTCTCTCAGATTTCCGGCCGCGGCGAAACTCACAGCAGCCATCACTTGCTCGCAGGGTCAACCATGTGAAGATGATGTTCTGTGTCCAAAGTACTCCGCTACTTTGTCTGCAGTGGATGCCGGCCATCTGCTTCGAACGAGGCCTGGGACAAATACGATTCGCGAAATTTTACTTAGAGGTGTGATACAGGATTTGAGAACGGCCACGTTTTTTTTTTTTTTTTAGTGTTGTTAATGATACCATGCCATTTCATCTCTCTTTTACTCATCCTCTCATACGACGAGATACGAAAGGTTCGGACATTTTGATCTTCCTCCTGCTTATGGTCAGCGTTTTATTCGATTTAGTGGACCTAAAGTTTAGAGTAAACTACGGGTAAAGATAACACTGGCCAACACGTTTTCTTCCGTCCTGAAAAAACAATTTGTTGGGCTAAATACATTTTCCTGATGTTATTGATCACAATGCATCTATTTTATAATTGCTGTTTTAAACAAGTGACAATACCCTCTAATTCCTTGGGATGCAAACTTACTCATAAGACTTTCTTACTACTGATATGAGTATATCGATGGTGATTTGAGGCTTTGATATTTGAATTGCTTTATTTCTCTATCCGTTCTACCAGTTTTAATGTAAAGTGAAAATGATACATGCATGCACGTGGTGCACTTCTGTCGTGTAATTATGGAGTAAGTATATCCAATAACGTTAGTACCAGTATTTGCATAACTGGCACTTTCTCATTGGACCCACTACTAACCTTTGACCATGGGTCCAATCAGTTCGAAACTTTGTACGTTTTACGCCGGTAAAATAAAGGAAAAAATAGATAAAGAAAAAGGATCGCACAAGTAAATCAACTTACATCAAATCACAATAAGAAATAAAATATTCATCAGCACAATAAAGGGAAAGGCATGTAAGCACCAGGACAAGTAAAATAATTTAATGGGAACATCACTCTTACTCGCGCCTATGACTTATGCGCTCCGTGGTAGGAATTGCTTCACATTCACCACGAAAGTGTACGCTGAATAAGCGGTAAAATATGCGTTGTTGCACAGGCAATGCGTAATATCTGCAATACATATAATTGTTAACAGGCGTTAGGTGCTGTTGGATACTAATTTTCACTATTTCCGTCTGTGAAAAACTAGTCAAAGCACACAGACTAACGCGTCAGCTGCACAATAAAATGAGCGTAGTATAGTTCCACCCGACATGCAAAAATTGTCTCATAACAAGCCCCAAAACGCAGAAAATGAGAAAACATGACGTTCAGAAGAACTGTTGAAGTTCATTGATGCAAAGCCACAACTCACAGAACTCATGAAAAAAACATATTTCAAAATCATATACGATTCTTCTTACAGCCACTGCCAGCGCTGAATTGCTAAACTCCACAAATGCACTAAAATGTTCAGTACTCGGTTCGCGTTTACCACATTTCGCGCTTGCAGTTGGGAGCGTCTTGAGAGCAGTGATAACTGCCAGAAAATATAACGCAACGAGAATAAGAAAAAAAGAGAAGTCAACGCGTTTCCCGTTTTGCAAGCAGCATCGTACGTGCGTTGCACGCACAAACGCGATTAAGCTGTCAAATTGCGTAACCGTGGCTGTCGCCGAAATAAACGCAGCGCTGGCTAGGGTTCATCGTGGACTCTCGGGGACAGGCGAAGGCGCTCGCAAATTGCGGAGAGTTCCTGAAGAGCGCGTTGCAGTCGATCGCGCCGGGGGGATTCGAACCAGGCGCGCGGCACATCATGCGGCACGCGGTGAGGAAGAACACGCTCTCCTCGCTGTGCCTCCTGCTAATCGGGCGCCTCCGCTCCTCCACCTCGCTGGCAGCGTCCTCGGCAAACGCCGAGTAGGCCACGCTGAGCGCCGCGAAGTAGGTGGCCCGGGTGTCGTTCCTCTGCACCGCGAAGCAGCGGCGTTCGGAGCGGTTACCCACGGCCTCCGGCGCGTCCAGCGTGGCGCTAGCCTTGGCCAGGACCGCGATGGGAGCTCGGCCCAGAGCCTTGAGCGTCTCCGCCACGAAGAAGAAGCCCAGGCCGCCGTAGAACATGGCCGGCGTGCCTTGGGGGTAGTACAGGGGGTGGGCCAGGCCGCTGACGGCCACGGTGAGCTCGTTCGCGACGGGGTCGTAGGTGACGGGCGAGGACGACAGCAGCCGGTGCATGCCGCTCGACTCGCGGTGGAAAGGCGTGTCCGCGACGCGGCGCAGGCAGCGCTGGCACTCGGTCCAGAGCCGGACGAACGAGTCGCTCCTCCTGGGACAGCAGTGGTAGGCGTTCTCGACCTCGTCCTCGCTGTAGTGCCGACCCGGAGGCCAGACCCGGACCTGCATGGACTGGTACCTGGCCAGCGCCGAGCGCTTCGCCCCGGGCTCGAGTTGCGAGGCATTGAGCGCTGACACAACTTTCTCCATGAGGCTTGCGAGGGCGAAGTTGAGGCGGCTGATGTCGCTCGGAGATATGGCCAGCTCGATGTGAATGGAAGCTAGCAGTGGCCTGTGTACCAGGTTACGTGTCTCAGCATTTGTAGACAAAGCCGTAATATGAGCAGTGCCAAAGTACGACGTACATATCCTGGATTATACGCGACTAGTCGGAAGTTAGGCGTACCGCAGTAACATGGCGCTGCTTACAACTGCTCAGACGGTTAATGTCGCTTATTGGCCATAGCATACCAGCTTCGTCACACGCGTATTGCACTCTGTTGGCATGACATTCGCGCTCAATGATAAGGAAAACTGCGAATTCATATCCTCCTTACTCAATTCGCATTCTTTATTTACTAAATACTGCTACACACTATGTAATTCGGCAACAATAACAATAAAGTAAAACTATTTTTCCCGGTTTTGGTTGATTGAGAGCTAACAGGTATCCACATTAGTATTCTATTTTCGCTTTTATGCCACTATGACAACTATTACCCACACTCCAAATGTTTCATATTGCGCAGTGCTTGCTGCCACAGATTTCAGCACGTTCGGTCATTTCGGGATTGCCTGCATGTGCATTAAAATGTCGTGTATATTTTGTGACTGCAGCTGATTCTCACTATGTTGTTTGTGTTCAGTGGTTTCCTCTAATGTGCTAAACAAAGCAGGAAGTGGGATCACCGCCTATCTGGATGAATGAGTGTCGCACTTTACGAGGTGACGACACACACACAAAAAAGACGTGTTAAAGATTTGGTTTGAAAAACAATATAATCATTCCAAAAAATGGCATCCTTTCAACACGAACAATGTAGCATTGATACTAACGGTGCGACAAGACGGGACACAACGTGATGAGACTGACGAGCGCGGACTTACGACTGAATTGAGCGAAAAAACAAAAACAAGAACCTTAAATAGCGTACAGCCAGAGAGACTGACCTGCCCTGTTAATATTACGGTTACAGTGACAAAAGTGCACGTAAACAACAGCATAATTCAAGTTCATGTGTTACACATAGAGCATAAATAAACGCATTTTCTGTCCGACAAGTTAACAGGTTTGGTTAACACAACCATTTCCCCTCATCCCATTTTGGCATGCCCTGATGATCCTCGCCCTATGAACTTCCTCTCTTTTGAAAGAACTACTGCGTTCATGTAGTCTGGCTAGCACCCACAATCTCGGCAGTGCTCTAGAAAATGTAATCTCTTCCAATTTCAACGATGTATAATTTCCCACATGTTATGGTAAAGTGATACACAACTCACATTTAGAAGGCTACATACTAGTTTCCATGCTGGAGTCCAGCGTAACCAGTCCAGCATAGAAATCCGCATGTGTCATGCAAACTGGGAGTGCTGTTATCAGTTTCCGTTAACATGGGGGAGATCATACATCGGAGAAAGTGGGAGATGCATTAACCACAGATTAAGATAACACAAGGGATATCTTTCCGGCACGCCGAGATTAGATTCTACAGGGCACTGTCGAGACTGTAGGTGCAAGCCAGATTATATTAACGCAGTAGTTCTTTAAGAGAGGGAAGATCACTGAGGCATTCCACATTATGACGAGGGGAGAAAGGTGAGTTAGCCGCCCTTCGATCATCGTCAAACCGGGAATACGCTTATTTATACTCCACGTGCAGCACACGAACTTGAATCATGGTGTCTACGTACGCCAATTGTCTTTCTAGCCTAAGAGTAACAAGACATCCTAGCTGTACAGTATTTGAGGCTGTTTAAATCTTTTTTGTTCAGTAGGCTAAGTTGTAAGTATGTTCCTTTTTTTTCCTTCTGTCCCATCTTGTAGCGCATATGGTATCAATGCGTGCATACCAACTTGCCCATCTATCAATCCCATCAACGAATAATGCATCTATAGTTTGTGAACAGAGATGTGCAGTTGACGTTTATAATCATAACATTAAAGATACGCAAGACTTACGAAGAGCGCGAAACGTGAGCCAATTAAGGATCCTACCTGTAGACCTCCTCCACGTACATGGCGCAGTAAACGGGCACATAAGCCGCAGAGTACGTCTTGCCCCAGTGGACGATTTCCAAGGGTGTCCTATCCAGAACCAAGAAGTACATCTGGACGAACTGCCAGGAAAAGTGGTGAATGAGCTGCTGGTCATCGTACGTGTTGAAAAGCAGACTGATGGCGTCCAGCAGGGAGCTGTCGCTCAAGACTTGGTCACTGTAGGACTGGAACGCCTCTCCGGAGAGGTATTTCTTGAGGTGTCGCAGCCACTCAGATGACGTTATTCTCCCCTTTTGGTTCCCGACTCGCCCAATGGGAAGGACGGTAGCGAACTGCGCGTTTTTCGTCCGGACGTCAGTGAGCACCTTGATTATGTACGTCTGCTGGGCGGCGCTTGCTTGTACTTGCGACGAGGGTGGAACAGACGCGGTGTCGCCGTAAAGTGCCGTGTAGTGACTCATCCAGTATTCAACGTAGCTGTCCCGCTGCATCACGTAGCGGTGGTTCATGGCGAACAGCGACAGCATGTCGCCGTCACCGGTCTCGATGTAGAGCCTGGCACCTCGAGACGCATCCTTCCTGAGCTGGAAGCTGAGCCAGAAGGTCATCTGCCACCTAAAGGCCAGGTCGACAAGCACTCCCAGGGCGCTGACCCGGCTCGGAGATGTTTCGGGCCACCCTAGGTTTAGCTCTTTGAGGAAGGCCAGGAACAGTGTAGCATCGAGCGCCGTGGCGTTGTCGCGTTCTTTCACGCAGGCTTCGTACATCAGCAGCGGTCTCTCGGCCACCTTGTCCACGTCGACCGCGCGGCGCAGGAGGGTCGGCAAGTTGCCCACCCACTTGACGGCCAGCTCACCAAGAACCGTGGCGCCCAGTTCAGCGTACGTCTGCGACGGCGTCCAGCTGGAGCAGACGTGACCATCAAAGTCCTTGCAAGGGCTGAAGGCGTAGTTCAAGTTGTAGTCGAGGTAGAGGGCGTGCAGGCGGCAGTCGTCGGTAATGCACAGCAGCCTCCTCGCCCCTTGACTGGGAGGCGTCGAGCGAAAAGCGTAGAACAGCGCCAGCAGGGTCACGGCCACGGCCAAGACCACGCACGAAGTCACGGTAGCCCGCTTCAGCCGCGACGAGACGTCGTCGTCTAGGTACAAGTCGCGGCTCATTGGGCTCTTATCCTGCAGAAACACAGTAATACCTTCTGAGAGTTTCCTACGTCTTGGTCTTATCCTAGTATATACTGGTGTGTGATGTGAGTTGTATTTTCATTTTTTTTCTAGTTTTCTTACTTACGCAGGACAGCGTCTCCAAGCGTAATTTTCTTTTTTCATGCAGGCATCTCGGATAGACATCATTCCCACGACTGAATGTGATCCTGACTCAGCTATAATAAACTGAGTTCCACTAAAAAACTGTTTGATTGCCTTAAAGCACACTGCAATTTCTGGACTGAAGCGAACTACTATTGATGGTCGTTCTTTTCAACGGCGTGCAGCAAACACCTAACCGAGAATGGTCTCCCACAGAAGCGCTATGCGGTGAGTGCCGTCGAAATGAGCGTGCAGGAAGCCGTACAATTTTCCCCGGCAACAATAATTATGTACTATTGAAGTAATTTATGTGTAGCATAAATCGCGAGGTAACATAACAAATTAATTTAGAAATAACAGTCCCGAAAAAGCGCTGCAACACCTCACTCGCGCTCAACGCGGCAAACTAAATCGGACGCAACTACGCTGTGGTACCAAAGATATTTAGAAATATGTATCTAACATCTTGTCAATTTTATTCGTACTGTTACATTTGTGTAATATGCTTTGCACTGTTTCGTCCCTGCATGAAATTTCAACCAATTTACACTCATAAATCACAACACTGCACATTGGCATCCGCTATAGCTTGCGAAATCAGCGCATTGATGAATTGCACACTTAAGCTCCTCGACACATCCTAGTAACTGTTAGGTTGCAAAGCTTCCTTGGCCTTCGAGTTGAAGCTATGGCGACAAACTGTCCTAACACAAACCAAACCGGCGGCGCTTGCTCTAAAACAATCGAAGTCTTGCCGTGCGTTTCGTCAACGCCAGCCTTGTTGTACAGCGGGCGCTTTCTCAGTTTCCTACCACATATATATATATATATATATATATATATATATATATATATATATATATATATATATATATATACACATATATATATATATATTTGCCGATGCCTGTCATGCACCCTCGCGGTGTGACGCGTTCATTTCCTTTAGTTGTCTGACCAAGCCTCAAAAACAAGCAGCTACTGGTTTTCCCGTCGCGGGTATAGAAACATCATGGGGGCAGGCCTTGGAGAAGCGCTGCATCCTGTGGGTAACTTTCTGGCGATGGCTTTAAGAAACGCAGTACAGATAAGACGGTATTTTTTTATTTATATGGATACTCAAGGCGCATTTCTGTTGTCGCCGTCGCCGTGAAGTGCCGTATAAAGTGCATAGGCGATAAAATCATCGCCGTGCGCCATATGTTGTATGTTCGAGTGAAAGCATGCGAGGGTGGGCCAGCGATCTCGCGCACGCAACGGCGGAAAGCGGGGAGGAAGCGCGCCGCCTTCCGTCGCGCGCAAGACTTTGGGGACAGGGTATGGAGGGGGGGGCGTTCTACTCCGGGCGGCCCTGGCGGCCTTGCGCGAACCGCCGGGACAGTGTATATTGAAAGCCATCTGCGACAGGTACAGACTCCGCACTGCGCGGTGATTTCAAGGCGTAATTCGCGTCGATGCGAGCGGCTGCACGTAGGTAAATTCGCTCGCTGCTGCTGCCGCGTTTCCTCAGTGCAGCGTTTTGACAGCGAGTTACCGCGGTCGTCGAGTGAGGTGCGTTCGTGTTGGCTTGTGCGCACATCACACCATGCTTGTTAATTTAGTTATACTTGCGGACGACTTTCTGTCGCTATGAAGGGAAAGCTACGGAGGCAAAGCGCACAGAAGTGACAGCGCTTCTGAAAAGAGTCGCGCGTTTTCATCCATGTTAGTTTAGGCTGGTGATGAGAAAACAAACACCTGCGCCCTATAACGTAAAACTATTCCAATATGTCATTAGTCCATTCTCCTTACGCCACATTTGCGAAACCACCGACGCAAGCATGGGGCGGTCACCCGCAGGGTTGTCTGAACAGACCAATCAAACGCTCTCCTCGATTACAGGCGGTCAATTTTGCTTGCTTAAAAACGAATAACATTGCATACAGTGAGCGGCTTGTTTTATCGAATTGGCTGACAAGGGGCGAGGAGCACGCTCAAGTAGAGAGGGATTCGACAGGACCGAGCCAGTGCACTGAAAAAGGATAACCGGATGAAGAGGGTGGTGCCGGCGTCTGAGGTTGGTCCGCTTTCCCTTACTTGGCTTGAGGTGGCTAGTCGAAAATCGCGGCGGCATGCAATGGAAGGTTAAGAATGCCACTAAGAGGGATCCTCAGCAACGAAGAGTTGGCAGACCGATGTCGCAAACGTGCCGAAAGTGCTTGAAAGCGTTACACGGCGACGCAAAAAGCTTTATTGTACGAACTAAACCCAGGCTCTCGGGCAGGTGCGAGTAGCTAGTGCCTGAACAATCGGCGGCAGTCATCTTTTTATTCCTTTCGGAACAGGGCACCGTATGGCTATTCAGATAAAAATTCAGTTTTTTTCGGCATATTAATGCATGTTTAACGCGTACACGTCACTTTAACGCGGTGAGATTTTGCGTTTTTGTGATGTCGCTGACAAGCAGGTCAAGTGGGTGCAGCGCGAAAACTTTTAGCCATTAGCCGAGAACTAATGGCGAAAAGGCGGCGAATCAGAAATTATTATTTTTCCTTTGTTCAATCAGTGAGCACAAGTCACATCAGATGGGGAGTTATCGCAGTTTTCGTGACCTCGCGTGACCGACAGGGGAAGTGAGGATGGTCCAAAAAAGTTTTTGACCAATCCCGGAGGGCTGATTGCAGAATTGGAATAGAAAAGTTTGGACTAGTTTTACGTTATAGCGCCCCTGATTGACCATTCTTCACACATCCTTGTTAACAAATGACTGGTTGTCCCTGCTGTTATCTAAGCAGACTGGACTCACGAAGAAAAAGAAAATAGAAAAGTGAGAGCAGACCTCTAAGCAAAAAAACCTAAAATACTTTTACCACAGCTTACAAATTGATGTTTTTCTACTTAACACCACCAGCATTTGAAATTAAGCATGTATCCTCAAGAAAAAAGAAAAGCTTCCTACGTACTAGAGCCCTTGCGATTCCCAGTTGAAGAAGACAACATGAATTCCTGTCGCAACTACAGAAATTTCTATTGTACGTTGTAGTTCCTAATGTTTCTGTAGTTGCGACAGACATTTCTGACGTTACGACAGAAATTCTGATGTCGCAACAGAAGCATTCTGTCACGAAGACCTAGAGTTCTGAAGTCCCAACAGAAACATTCTGTCGCGACAACAAGAGTTCTGAAGTCGGAATAGCAGCTTTCTATCGTGACAGCGACTCTGGCGATACTACAGCAATTCTGACGTCGCAACAGAAACATTCGGTAGCGACGGCCAAGAGTTCTGAAGTCGCAACAGAAGCGTTTTCCGTCGCGGCCCTTTAAAATTTTATGTCAATTTCGCATCGGTGGTGTACACTGTACTTTTCTCTTGCGCGGTATTCAATCATGCTTCTCTGAAGCCGGCAATGCTGATAGCACCGACACCTGTATTAAAGTCGACGTGGCGAATTGTTATAATTGTGCCGTGACGACGCGGCACCAGCAACGCTTCACGAGCCTCCTCAAAATCGGCCGCTGATCAAAATGATACCATCTGCGGGAATGGCTGCGTACCCGTTTTGTTTTATTTGGTAAGATGTGGCACACAGGCCTGTGGACTTACATGTGCGGTTACACTGACACATTAGTTAATTTCCCAGAAATATTGCACAAGATTATGCGAAGCGGAAAAGAAGTTTTGGGTTGTTCCACAAAGTTGCGTAAAAAGCTGTCTCGCTCGGGTCTCATTAATCTGGTACAGCACTGCCGTGAGAAGCCAGTATGCTGTCAGATTGAAGACTCATCCACCAGTGTTTATGTAGCTATTTTACATTGAACAGACGGATTATATGCGCGCTCAAAATTGTAAAGAGAGCGGGAACTGTCGAAATTAGCAGTAACAACCCTAAAAGTGTCCCCAGTCACCATTGTCTATTTCTGAATTTCTTATTCAATGTGGATATCGCTACAGCAAAATCGATGTTCTAGCACTCCACGATGTACCTCTCGATGGTAGCAACACTTTTGCTATTCCAGAGATGCGGCAGTTGACGCGGTGGAGTGAAAGCGCATCTCGGCTTTTAAAATGTGAATGTAAACAGCAACGCAGGCGGCAATTTTTACTGTTGACATGGCCAAAATATGCTCTGACAGACATGTTCGGCGTGGTGTAGTGGTAAGGTGCTGGGCTCGGGATCCTCATGTCCCACGTTCGAATCCCACGCGGGAAGTATCTTTTTTTTTGGACTAATAAATTTAGATATCCTTAAAGAGCTCTCTGTGAATTTCTAATTAAATATTGATCAAGAACTACAGATCGTTCGACTACAGGACGTCACGCTACAGACAACAGAACGACAGAAGCAACGTCCCAAAATACGCCAGGCTGAAAATTTTCTGTTGTGTTTTTCAAGTGGGTTCCCTTCCTAACGCGGGGAACCCACTTACAGCGGGGACTCTGGCCTTCTCTTTGGACTTGTGCTTGCCAGTATACCACGTCTCCGGACCATGCCATCGAGCTCAGGCGAGCCCTACTGTTGTTCCTCCAGGACCCTGCGGCACCACCCGTCGGCGATAGGCTCCGCGACAGCCACAAGCGTCATGCGGCCTCCACTTCGCTGCCTCCAGGTCGTTCGTTAATAAAACGGAGGCAGCCTTACCCTACCCCTTTTGCAATAACACCCCTCCCCTTTCCACCGCAGCGTCTTCGGCGCATTTTAATGTGGAATAAGCGTGGTTTCATTCATTCATTCTTCCTAACGCGTACCTTGGTTATGGCCCGCGGTCTATGTTGATCACGAATATCGAGTTAGTCCAGTACTCGGATGCCATCTAGCGAGGAAGGCACACAATTTAGATGTGTGGAATGAGTGTTTCATTTCGGTTAAGCTTGTTCCTTGCCAGATGGAACTGTGGCGCACACTACTTCTAAGCGCATGAGCAATGCGATGGGATGACTGCCTACTGCAAGAACCGAAGAACTCGCCATGCAGGTTAAACAATACGTGTCTGTTTCCTGCGCCATTCCACCTTGCGCTCCTAACTATACCAATGCTATAAGGAACACACAAGAACATTCGCGCCCGACTTGCCTTCATTCTCGCCATGCTCGTCGACGAGCTAGCCGGATGCCCAGAAAATCCGGGCGAGGGGAACGCCACCTTCATGCCTTTGGGAAGGAAGAACTTGTTCCTGAAGGCCTCCCTGCTGAGCCGCTCCCTCCGGGGCGGATGCTCGGACATCACGAGCGTGTTGTAGAGGTTCTGAAGCTGGTCGCGAGTGGGCGTCAGCGCGCCCCTGCGCTCCCGCGAGCCGGCCAGCTTGCGCAGGGACTCCGAGCTGTAGCTCGGAAATGCCACCGGGTACCGCGGCCTGGACGTCCTCGCCCTTCTGTCTGGACCCATGTCCGGCAACGGCGAATCGCGTGGCTCCCGCGCGGGGCTGAGCACAGACCGGCTTGAGTGAACTGAAGGCGGCTCGACGTCGTTGTTTTCTAAATTGTTGGGCGGAAATTGCGCGTCCTTACTGTTGCACGTGCGAGACTCCCCCAGCTCCACTACCTGCCCTGCTCCCTGGACGCTTGCAGGTAGGTGCACGTCGGTGGGAACGCCGGTTGGCGCTGATGTCGCAACGTCTGCCGCTGTGCAGAGTGCCGCGTTGTCCTGGAATTGCTGTCCTGGGTCCTTGCGGGTAAGGCCCTCTGCTCCGATGCTGTGTCGGCCATGCTCTTGCAGTTTTCCGTCAAAGGTGGAAGGCGCCTGCCGATGCGGCGACGCAGAACTTGGCGCGGCGAGGGTCGCACCTGTGTTCGTGCTTTCATCGCCGCTGTTCCGCGCAGCGCTCCGTGAGTCCCGTCCATCAGGTCCAGACGACAGCTTTGGGAGCGGAAGCTCGGACGGGAAGTCGAACTTAGACGACGACAGCGTTCGTTCCCTCCATGCTTTGGAGCTCTTGCCGCGACGACGCGGGACGGCCGCAGCGAGACGAGACGAGAGAGGCGACGGAACAGCCGCCACCACTCCTCCTTTTACTTCGCACGGGCGCTTTTCGGGGAGGTCCCGCACGTAGGCCACGATTGGCTTAACCCGGCGAAGACTGATGGCGGTGCTTGTTTCCTTAACCGCGCTTCCGCCAGGCTGCGGCTCAGCGATGTCTTTGGGGTCTGGGTGAAGCTGTGCCCCGATGATGGGTGCTTCACCCTGGTCTTCACCCTGAGGTTGCCTTAGGCCTTCGTGCTTGCGCTCTGAGGGCCTGGCACTCGGCGTTCCGGCAGAAGCAGGTGCACTGGTCTTCCGTTCCATAGCAGTTTCTCTCGTGATGGATCTCAGCGTGCGGTTGGTCGTCCGAACCCAGCGAGAGATCTCCTTCTTCTTTCTCACTAAGTTGCTCGTGCCACTGAGGAAGCTCGCACTGGTCTTGGTACTGCATACAGCAGGAAACGAATTTGTTGACTTCACTTAGTTAAATGTCGACAATACCACTCATGGAATTCTAATTAAAGGAAAATAATTGTGTGCTAGTCTGTACAATAGAGTAGCAGCTCACCCAGTTGTGGCAATCTAGAAAATCTAGAAGTTTAAAAGGAAGGAAGGCGATACTATGCAGGCTGTAGAAAAAAGAAACAGAAATCAGCGGATGAGGGACGCCAGAAGCAACTTGTTTTGTGCTAATGGTTCTCGCTCACTCTATTTATTTTTTATGTCTGTGCTTGTTTTCCGCAACTATAAAACCATTCAGAGGACAACACTAATACGAACACGATGGGCAGCATTAAAATTTGCCTCCTAACTGCCGCACCAAACTAACACATATTGCTGGATTTCCAGCGGTGCAGACTCGTTAAGCAAGACTTATTCACTGCTTCCTGGGTTTACGCGATGGTGGTAGGCATTATCTCGTTCTTCTAGGAACTCAAATCTCTCCCCTTCTCCTCCTCCCTTCATAGAAGAAGAAAGAAAATAAGAAGCTAAACGGACTACAAGCCATTCTTCTTCTTCTTCTGTTCTTTTACACATTCATTTAATCATACTTTATTATTTTGAGTTTCGCTTTAGCTATGTTCATCTATTCCATGCCCGCCCTCACTTTCAGGTAGTCATCTAAACTTGTTTTATGTTAGACACAGTGATCTCCTGAAGTATGAGTTTACCGCCGCTTTGTGACCTTTCATGGTGGAAATAGGAATTGTCTTCTCTGCTACAGCATGGTCCTGGGGGAACGCTTCGCCGCTGTCATTGAAATTATATGGTAAAGCTAAAAAATCCATGAAATCCATGAATTCGTCATCTTGATCAGCCTATCTTTATGTCCACTGCAGGAGGATGACTTCTCCCAGCGATCTCCAATTAACCCGGTTTTGTGCTTCCTTATTTAATATTACGCCTGCAAATTTCCTGATTCCATCACACCACCTAACTCTCCGGCGTCTTTGACTGCACTTCCGTTCCCTTGGCCTCTCTTCTACAATTCTAGTGAACCACCGGTTATCTGTATATTTTCTAGCTCTAATAAAGCACCAGTTATCCACCCCGTGCATTACATGGCCTGCGCAGTTCCCATTCCTCGATTTTAAAGTCAACTACAGTGTGTACCAAGATAAACCAAGGCTAAAGCAAGGGAGGAACACAGGAACTGTAACGCGATATTAATACGCGAAACGTTCTTCGTCTGCCGGCAGGTGCTCAACTTCAGTTGGTCAATATTTCCCGCAGTACCTATAGCGACCTGCAGAGACGGAGGAACCCATGGACGTAGGTTTTTATCTTTCACTTAGAATATCTGTCGCCTTACAGTTAATTTGTTCTTAACTTGCTGTAGTTTCGGTTTATCTTGAGTCACCCTTTAAAATATCGGGTATACCCCCGTTTGACCTCTGTTCCAGATAGATATATCTTCCTTTCTGCAAACGTGACATCATGCATTTCTCGGTCCATCGCTCGTTGCAAGGCCTTCTTGTGAAGCTTCTTTGTTAATCTACGAGTCCCATTTCCTGCTCCATGTGTTAGTACCGGTATAATGCAATTATTGTGCATTTGTCTTATCAAGGATAGCGGTAAGCTGCCTGTTATGATTATGTAATGCCTGCCGTATGCACTTCAACTAATTTTTAATTCTCCTCGAAATATTCTTATAATCAGGGCCCCCAGCTAGTAAATGACCTAGGTGAACATACCCTTCCACAGATTCTAGAGGCGTGAATCCTTGGTGACCCGGACGACCGAGCCCAGCCATGTCAGCGCCAGCGCACCGACTCTACAAAGGAAAGTGGCGTGGCTTCACACAGTCCGGCAGGGGTCCCGTGGTTGTAGGGTACCCGGGAATTCTACATCGACATGCCGGACATCTGCTTCATCCAGCTGGACAGCCACTTCCTTCTCAACAAGGTTCCAGGCTCCAGCTTCGTTCCAGGATTCGGTTTCCAAACCCCGACCCCGACTTCCACGACGACATGCGGGCAGCTGTCCTTGCTCACTATGCCACTTCGAGCGCTCCGTCACAACCACTCTCGCTGTTTGGACCGTCGCGTTATTCGCGTATTGTCGTCCCAGATCGCCTGTGTTCACCCGTGCCGATCGCCAGCACGCGCCAGCCACAGCATCAGACCTATACTCAAGTCGAGAGCCTCCTCCACTGCTCAAAGGCAGCTGCGCGATGACTCTTTCCAAGGAATTCACTGAGCCCAATGTAAGCACTTTCGGTTATTCCAAGGCCCACCACTCTCCTTCCTTTGCGTTCCCGCAAGCTGTCCGCTTTCCGTTCGGGGGTACCACACTCATCACCGATACAGAGGCTCCCCACCGGCTCCACTATAGGCGCAAATTTCACTCTTGCACGCACGGCAACGCCACAAGCACAAGCTCGGCGATGCATTCAGCGACCACCGCAACCTTGATGCTATCGGCGTTCGAGATTTCATCGCAAGCAGCAGCAAGTGAGCCTTCCGATGTACTGTGCTCACACCTTCCGCGGATGCATGACCTACCGAAGTTTTGCAGGAACAGCTCTACCATCTGGTTTCTTCAGCTCAATAATCACTCCTACTTCAACAAGATGAGTGACCAACACTTGCGCTATCTCCGCGCAAGTCCCATGCTGCCAGAAGGTATACTTTTGGAGCTCGGACTTCTACTGGCCCGGGCTTCTACGAGAAGGCGGCAGGTCGCGATTTCACACTGCGGTATCGCTGTGGCTGCGCCTCACTCACAACCTACGCTACCGGTGCTGCCTAGTGCATCTCTGTCTGATTGCGTGAACCCGACACTGTCAACGACGACACCATCTGCACAGTTTACCTAGGCTTTACCATTGGATTTTATTTGAATCACGCTTGGCACTAGGAGAGGGGCCCTATATCGGCGAGATTGTCACCTCCAAAGCAGGCGAAGAAGAAGACGTCTAGGTAGAGCGAGAACAGAACACCCTAGAGCGCTCGACCTGAGCTTCCACTGTGCTGGCCGCTACCGAGATCCCGCTGCATCATGGTTGGCCGGCCTAAATAAACAATGGCCACGGCGGCTACTTTCTCGCGCCGCCTCCCACAAATCGGTGACCCGGATGACCGAACCCAATCTGCCCATAAATACGTTAATTACGATACCTTATCGCCACAACACTAGATATAGGAAGTGGCAATCTTGTTGCCAACGACAATCTCAACTTATACCACGACATAGTGTATCTAGTAATCACAGCACCACAGTTGAAACTCTTTAGAAATCTCGACTATTCCTAGCATTCTGGCTGCAACTTCGTTGCAATGGCTATTAACTGCCATTGCAGGTTTATTGTCATTGCAGATTTATTGCCATTGCGAGATTGGCCGAAGTCTACCATAGTAATGGGAGTAACTAAAGAGTGATATCGCTTTCTTTATATTTACGGTCACCTCGGCGCATGCATTCTGGGGGATTGGCCAAGATTGGACACATATTCACACCACATATCCAGTGTCAAAGTTGTCTGTTCCGGCACATGCCCAGTGATACTTGCCCATTAACCCAAGCTGTCTACTAGGCCAAAAAGCAACCAGAAGCAATTTGTCTGTTCGGCTACATAGCCAGTTAGTGACCCATGTTGTCTGCTCGCGAAGACAGCAGTCAGCCCATACCTAGTGACCCAAGTTGACTCTCCTCCCAGAAATGGTCAGAAACCCACTGAACGAACAGTGGGGTGATGAGTGAAGGAAAGCTATTGGTTTAAAAGAAATGCTGTTTTGAGGACAAGCAATATGAAATGCCCAGCAGCGCATATTTTATTTAGCAAAATAAATTGTTGAATGAATTATTTGCAATACAATCAGGGGCAGAGCGTGTTAGGAAAGCATTCTCTTCTTTTGTCCGCATATTCTCCACTTCCAGTGCTCGTGCACAAGGCAAGAACGTCATTTCTCTGTCCTAGCGCTTTTCAAACAAGATGTTTACTTGCGATAACAAATTATAGTCTATACTCTATACCAAGTATAGAATATAGCTTGAGCTAAGATTCCCGCTGATATCCCTCCAAAGACTTATTAATGCGTCAACATTCTTAGGATACTTCACGCACTTTTAGGAGGTTATCTATCTATCTATCTATCTATCTATCTATCTATCTATCTATCTATCTATCTATCTATCTATCTATCTATCTATCTATCTATCTATCTATCTATCTATCAACTTCTTTCCCGCCAACCTGGGTCACTGCGTAGTCTTCGGTCGAATGGTTGGAGCATCCGGCTGCTGTGCTGAGGGAGCAGGGTTCGAAACCACTCGTCCGACCAATTTAAGCCACTGAGTATGTGGTAATGTGTCCACATGTACCACTTTCCCGCGAACCTTTTTGCCCCGACATGAGTCACTGTAGAAAGGTTTGGGTACGGGCTAGTTGGTATTCCATAGTATCAATCGTCACTTACAGCGCATACATAGACGAGGGACAAAAAGGACGACGAAGACAAGCGCTGTTGAGGAGGGACTGGGTAGGTACCACTGAGTAGGTACACTAGGTACTGGGTAGGTATCACTGTTGAGGCGGGACTGGGTAGGTACCACTCTCAACCGAAACTCTTTGACGCCGACTTGGAGCACTGGGTATGTGCCATTAGGTCTGTGCTGGTACTCGATAACCTCTTTGATGCCAACTTGGGTCACAGGGTATGTGGAAATAGGCGTGTGCCGCCCTATAGTGACAAGCAAATATACGCTAAATTTCTCAGAATATTGGTGCAATCGAACCCATGTCACACGGTTTCCACAAGAACAGCAACCCGACGCTTTAGGTGGCACTTTGGCTAATTGGCACTTGTGTTCGACGATGTTAGTAAAACTATAACTGGTTGCATGGGCTAGTTGGTGAGGCATCTTCTAGCGTGCTTAAAGCACATGAAGGAAGCACAAAGAATACAACTATGTAGCTAGATCTTTAAGATACAGTCGCCCAAAATGTTTACTGTATCTGCCGGGCAAATCTAAGGAGGTTTAAAAACATATGCTGGAGTGGAGATGCCGTCTCAAAAGTAAAGCCGAACTGCCGCCATCTTGCCATAGGCAACAAGTAACGTTAGCAAATAGCGGGGAATATACGAAGCGCTTTCTTCCCACTTCGTGCTATTTGGCATGCTTAATTTAGCCGTGCAGATACCATTGGACACATTTCTTCCTGTCAGTGGTTTCAGAAGGAATCCTAAACCTTCTTTTCTCTTTCAAATTTTGTGACACATCATGATAGTAACATATTAGACAATAACCTCAACCTTTTATTTTCAAGTACCCTTAGCATTTGCAATAACTGAGCTAAAGGATCTGAGCTGTGAGAAGTTCCAGCTGTCGCGTCCCTCATTCAGAGTAGAAGAACTTGCAGACTCTGGTTTCACCTGTGCTGGTAAAAAAATACGGGGGCTGCCCCTCCAGCTTCCTTTTTTAAGCCTCCTTGGGTAAATATGCAGCATAGCCCGAGCAAGCGGGGAGGCTTTTAAAAATGAGTTGCGTGAGCAGTTCCTTCATACGTTTGGTTTCAGTGACGGTTACACCGTACGACATCTAGATCTAATACTTCAGCGTAGTAGCGCGATTCATTTCGTTGTATTGCAATAGCAATTACGCTGACACGACACTAGGTTCTTTCGCGCCATTCTGCTTAGGGTGCCTTCGCACAGGCTCCTAGGAGCAGCGCTTGAGCGTGAGTGTAGGAATGCTCCCTGGACGTGCTGCCACCATATCGACGGCGAATGAGCAGCACGCGCGTGGGAGATTATAAGGTCTGCGGAAACGCGAGAGACGTGCAGCGCGTTTGGTTGCAAAGACGACAAAGCCAAGTGGGACGCACCGTCACGCTATGCTCAATAGAGCCAGGGGAGCCTTCCACAGCTGGCGTGAGCCACGACTGCTGTTAGGCGCGCTTCTGGTATTCAGGCTAGTGCTTGCAAATATCCGTCAAACCGCCCATCCGGTTTAAGTAACCGGTTAGCCGGATATTCGAATAATCAGACACGAATATTTCGTGTCGCTAATAGCTTATTCAAATTTTCGATTCTCTTGCATGTACAAGTACTACAAATATATTAAAAATATTACAAATATAGGAATACAAGAGAGAGAGAGAAATGATTTCGGCCCACGTACAGAAGAAGTTAACATTATCCGGCTATCCGAATATCTGAATATCCGGATGCTATTAACCAAATAGCCAAATGAATAGCGATCACTCCGGTGATGCTGTTTTCAAACTCGAATAACTGGTGAATTGAACAACCAGATAACCGGTTTCTGTGCAAGACCGGTTTGATGTTGCAGCACTGAAATTTCAGACGCCGCACGCGAGCTCCTGACCAGCCGTGTACATGCATCGTGAGCGTAAAGATTGTGCAGATCCGGTACACTGTGAAAATCGATGTTATGCGAAGGATTTTGCAGGTACTGCTCAGCTCAATATGAGTTGCAACAGGGCGTACACCCGTCAGCTTTATCAACAACAAAAATGACAAGTGCCATTTTTCTTGTAAACAGAGTGATACCAGTAATCGCTGCGGTGTTCATCAACTTTTAAGTGTAGGCGCTACCATACGGTCACTGTATGGCGGCACGGCTGCGCCTACACAAAAGCAAAACAGACTCACGTGTGACAACTCATATTGAGCGAGATGGTACCTGGCTATCCAGCATTGTTTGGGGTTCGGCAGAGCGATGCCACGTTAAGCAACCTATTTGTGCGAATTGAGTAGTTGTGTTTGGGTCGCGAGCATATGTTTGTGTGACGACAGCAGCACGATGACTACATTCAAAATGATTGTAGGACGGCAACGGTACGATTTCTACGCCGGCCAGTCGACGCGAGCTTACGACATTGTGATTGTTGAGCTCTATGTAGCTATAGGTGTGGTACATCCTCCATTCTGGAGCCAAAGTCCCCCCCCCCCCCAACCAGAGGCGCCGGACATTTGATAAACCCCCGCGTTTCCGGTTATCCGGGACTTTGGCTCCAGAATGGAGGACATACAACAATAGACGTACGAGCGTATATAATCGAGAAAAACAAGGATTGTGACGTCATCAGCGGCTACATGTCATAAGCTTGTACGTGTGGCTATGCCACGTGGTGTATAGTTAACACGACGATTGCATATGTGCTCGACGAAGGTTTTACTTTGGGCGACCATGAATTCACTACGACGTCGCACAGTTTCTATGCAGCATAAGCTGCTACGAAGAAGGCGCTGGTGAAGGTGTCCCGGTCCCGGAGATAGTGCAGTCTAACACGGCACCTCAAAGCGCTAGCTTTCACACGAAAATAGGACGAGAAAGAGGCACGAGGCGAACCCGCCGAGTGCTTCAAAGAGCTCGCTGGCTTGGGAACGAGAGAAGTATGCGTGCGATCGTGGCACCATCATTTGCCACCATCATTTTTTTTTTTCACAGGCGCCCATGGCATTAATTGCAAAGTCAAATCCCGTCAGAGGCCCATCCAAACTTACTGCTGTCACAGCTTATCGAACAATCAGTTGGAAGAGTGTTGATTAGAAAATATATACAAAGGCACTCGCTAGAAAGTTAGAAAGCGTAATTACAGACATTGTGGGGTCGCACTAAACTTGCAGCAATAAAGGTCGCGTTATAGGAACCAAAATACATGTCGCTCGCAGCATCCTTGAGGGCTGCGATGCCTTCGGGAGGCAATGCTGCCGCTCCAATTGGAAAGAACTTCCTCCGACTGAGTTTCGTACCCGGTTCGCTTTGCGCTTCTGCATCACGTTAACATGGCCTCCATAATTGAAACGGGCACTCAAATGGCACATTTAAGCTGCGCCACGCGGACATTCATGAACAGGAGTGTTAGCGACAGTGTGCCTGTTAACTGCCCCATGAGGCAGGGCACGGCCGCGTAGGAGCACACGTCTCGCATTCGACACTCGCTCTAGACCAGATTTGGGCAAGGGATGACCCATCTCGCCGACACTCTTCGTAATCTATCTTGAACCTGCCTGCTTAAAATTGATGGGTGGCGAGGCGATACTGGGTTTTTGGTTGCAGACCTGTGCGGTTGATTTCCTACCTTCACCAGATGGCGTCACAGTATTCTGCAGAGACCAGGAAAGCGCGAGCCAAGTTGTCAAGGTTGCGGCGTCGTTCTGCGCATAAAGCTGGCAGCGTAATCAACTGGGTCAAGTGCGAAGGAATGTGGCATGGCGGCTGGGGGCAAAAGATTGCTGTTTTCGATAACGTACAGTGGACGGCTGAGCCCAACAAGCATTTGTGGGTGCCGTTTGCAGCACTACCTGCTTAAGCAAGGATTACGAGAATGAGGAAACTGAAAAGCTAAATAACACGCCTAGTGTTGGCGTGGGTGCGATCTGTCTATGTCTGTGTAGAATCCGTTACTCGTAACCAGGCTGTCGTATGTTTTGCGGCTTGTGTGTTTTTTGCGGTTTCAACCGATAGAAAATCTACCGTGTATTCGCGGTGTTTATATGGGCTTCGGGTTCGGAGCGCAGAAGTAATGGTAACCTATTCAAGAGTGCCAAGGTATAGGTGTGTTGGGACTCTCGAATTTGTGGGTGAAACTAACCAGCGGAAATAAAACCCAAAGACAAAGAAGAACTACACAGGGAAGCGCTGGGCTTCTTCGACATTCTCTTCGTGTCTTCCCGCTGGTTTCTTTTAACCACTAATATGAACCAACCCGCCCCGCGAACAACGTTGCTGATATCGCCAATTTATTCATCAAATTGTTTCTCGCTGCCTCTTTCTAAGGAGCGAAAACAACGCATTTTTTGCGGACAGGTATGCACATGCGACTGAAAAAACACGTTACCCGAGTACATTGTCTCGTCATGCAATACAATAGCAAGAAATGTCACCAAATATTTACACGAAATTGTGTCCTCTTTACTGATTCTGAAAGTGCTTCTCTAGTTGCAACACCTATAGCACCTGTGCACCGTAAGCACCTGTATAAATAGAGAGATTTAGAATAGGGACCCCAAAGAAATAACATCGAAGCAACTGCGCAAGCGCGAGACGCAAACTGCGTTTGGGTTTTGCGTCAGGCACGCTATTTCGCTGATTTAGCGGGAGCCCCAAAAGCTGCCCCAAAAGGTTTGCGTAAACAAACATGGTGGCCCCCATAGAAGCGACGGTTCTAACCTCGCGCCAAACTGGGCTCGATTCGTGGTAACGCGTGAAGTTCGCAAGATAGGAGAAGTGACTGCGGTTATCGCTCTCTCTCAACTAGCGTGTGTTATAAAGATTGATTTATTAGACGCCGCTGATTCCAAATTCAATTCTGGATTTTATCGCTCGTAGGCCTAACACGGCTTAGCTTGGTTTGTGTGTGTGTGTAAGGTTGGTTACCCAAAAATAAGCGCAACTAATTGTTTGCTGCTAATAGAATAACCTCTAAATTGTAATTAAACGATAAAACACGAAAGTCCAAAATACTATTCTTATCACAAAATAGTCTATTTTATTTAATTATTTCTAACAGCTTTTCTTTGACGCCGTAGTAGCTCTGCCAGCGCAAGACGCTATCCGCAAACGCCAAGCCCTATTCTAAAACTCTTCACTGTTGCGTGCCCAAACGCAAACAACCGCAGAGCTCTTTGGGGCCCCAAACTATTGGGGCCCCTATTCCAAAACTCTCTACTATCTTGTTCACGCACCACGCCAATGTATAGATCTCTCCACTGTGAAGGCCGAGGACAAGATGTTTTAATATAAGTCGAGCAAATAGCACCCAAATCAAACACAAAATGACTTTTTCTTTCACATACCGGCAAGCTTCCAGTGAGAACTTGGATGTAGGATAACAGCTTCTTTGTGCCATGACAAGTAAGCTGCATCCTGCACAATAAGCTGGAAACAGCCGAACACACATTCATAGATTTCTGGAATGCAATATTCCATTTGGACGTACTTCAGCGCACACTTAAAGAAACGACTTGCAATAGCACCACACGGAATTATATTCTTACCTGTACACAATGAGGACGGCGTCCCCTGCGACATTTTCATGGTCATCGGCCTTCACAGCCTCTGAAAAACGAGAATTCAAGTACGTCATGTCGACGTGAACGTACTTTCTGCAACAGAAACTTTGTCGAGAGGGTCGCATGCATCCGTGATGCCTACAGAGCTTAACCTGAGCCATCACACTCGCTCGCTGTAACAGAAGAGCTTGCATGCTTGACAAAGTTTTACCTTCTGCGGTTTCTTTTCTTTACTGATGTTGGTGCACGCGTTTAATGAAAGTCACTTGAACGGAAATATCATGGTCATTGCGAATGTTTTGCACTAAAGTTGTACAGGCAATAAAGAAAGAAATGTTCAATGGTGATTTAGCGGTAAGTGCGAGAGAAATGCGTTACCATTACAACGCACCTCTTTGAAGCCTCGGATCCACGATTTAAACAGCATTCACCCCATTGCAAAGTTTTGTTTAGTAGTTCACTCGACACACGTCCTGCTCATTCGAGGAAGGAAGTGCAACTGACGGTGTTCCGAAGAAGGCCACCGTCAGCTGCGCTGTATATGCATATAGACACGTGCACTTAGTCACCCTTTTTTCCGGGCACTGAATTTCAGCGGCTAACATCTTGAAAGTTATCGTTGACAGCAATGAAGACGCGCTTGCGTGATCTTGAACTTACTCCAACGCTATCGTTGATCCTCTCTGTTGTGCATGTTCTCGCTGAACGTCGTGTAATCAGATTGTGTGGGTGACGCGAATTACGATGTACTTTCTGGAAGGTATACGAGCCCCAGCGGTTACGCTGGCACCTTCGACGAACCATGCATAAAAGCCGACGTGCTTGGCCCGCAGATCAGATTTCGACTTTCGGCTAGTGTGCTGGCTGCTAATATTGTGCGTAGTGTTACCTGTTTCTCTGGGCACAAAGTCGCCCAATGGAGTCAGTTTCGTTACTTCCGTTAGGCCACCGCCGTTCTTCATCATCAATAATACCTTTACCGACGTGGTGAGCTCTAGCCCGTGACCGGCTTCCCACACTTCACACACGTATTCTTTCTTGCCACTTTGCCACTCCTAACGCTAACGCATTAAAATAAAGCGATCGTGGTCTAATGGATAAATCACACGGCTGTTATGTACGAAGGGAAAGGTTCCATTCCGTCATCGGTCCATAATTATCACATATATACTTCCGCAAATGTCTCAGCCGCCAGTATCTTTACACACCAGAATAAACCATAGCAATAAGAACTGCGCAGCAACCATCGGCAATGACTGTCAATGTAAGCGAATAGTTCGAACGACCGAACAAACGAGTGAACGAACGAATGCGCGAAAGTACGAAGGAAGGGACGAGCAAACGAACGAGCGAGAGAGAGCAAGAAAGAGAGAGCGAACGAACTTTCCCCTTGTCGAGACCAACCAGGCACCGACCATCGAACTGCCACTGACCAGTCACTAAGACGGCCGAAAGAGCCAAAGAAAGCTATTCACTTTACATGTCGACGCCGGCGTCCACCTGATTTAATGTGGCTCAATGTGTAGCGCTTACACATCTCGCTTTTCTCCAACGTGGGCCGCACCAAGACATTTACCTACTTTAACCGACTTGCTGACATTGTCCACTCACCTGACACGACGATTCATTGGGCTAGGAGATCGGCAACACATAAACGTGCCGCTACCTTTGAGCGTTCCCGTGGTATCTTGGAAAGCCTGCAGCAGCAGCTGTCTGCGTATTCGAAACCCCAGCGTTTGACTTGGTATATACTCAGCACAGACGATGATAATTTCTTAGAAAATAAAAAAAATATATGTGTGTTTCCTTTAAATAAAGCAAATTATTATACCAGTAAATAATGCCTTATTTCTTCATTTAGGCTAGTGGTAGCACTACAGAAGCCGGCAACCAGTACTGCCATGGCACTGGCAGAACGAGAAAAGGCTGCAATCAGCGTTGCTACGCATCGCATCATGCCAGAAGTGTTAAACTTTAATTAAATTATGGTGCTGTACGTAATTCAATTAATTATTATAAAATTGTATGTACGGGGTGTTTCAAGGTAGAATTTAGGTAATCTTAAATAATAGGCATTCGGAGCTAAATTTTTTGTTCTTGCGCGAAGTGATCAGAGGCCGTGGCGGGCGCTATCTAACAGGGTTGCATGAGCTATTTAGGGGAATGAAATAGAATTTGTTAATTAACTTCTTAATTATTCTAGTGAGGAGTTTGATTGTAACGAGGAAATTTTAGTGCGTCATGGGTCCATCCGGTATCGATTGTTATATTGGCGAAATTGCAATTGCGCGCAGAGCTACCCTGCTCAGAACCTCAGCTCTCCAGACGCGCGCAACTGGCTCCCAGCGGCAGCTGAGCGCCGCAAGGCCACGCCCACGCACTGACACTCGGAGGGTTGGGCGTCACGCACATTCCACTCTTTTTCTACTGCCCAAACGGAAAGTGGTCATGACTGCGACAGCAGCATATCTTTGGCTGCGTTTTGCGAAATCGGTGCCTAAATTCCGGAGTGCAAAAGCAAGGTAAATCTTTTTCAAGAGCAACCGCGGTGGTATCACAAAGCAAAGCGCTTCGCATCGCCCTATGCATCGCGGAGTCGCAGGTCAAGGCCGCACGCGGCGCTTGTGATGACAAGTCACATTTGGGCGTTCGAGGAGGGAAGAAAAAGAAATGGGCATGGGCAGGACATGTAATGAGGAGGGAAGATAACCGATGGTCATTAAGGGTTACGGACTGGATTATAAGGGAAGGGAAGCGTAGCAGGGGACGGCAGAAAGTTAGGTCTGTGGATGAGATTAAGAAGTTTGCAGGGACAACATGACCGCATTTAGTACATGACCGGTGTAGTTGGAGAAGTATGGGGGAGGCCTTTGCCCTGCAGTGGGCGTAACCATGATGATTATGATGATGATGATGATGATGATGATGATGATGATGATGATGGAGGTTCCAGGGGAGGAGGAACACGACGCTGCTTTCCGCTGTTCGGGCTGCAGAAAAAGAGCGGAGTGTGTGTGACGCGCACTGCTCCAAGCGACATCAGCGCGTGGGCGTGGCTTTGCGGCGCTCAGCTGCCGCACGGAGCCCGTTGCGCGCGTCTGGAGATCTGATGTGCTGAGCGCTGTAGCTGTGCGCGCAATTGCAATTCCGCAAATCTAACACTCGACACCAGATGAACGCATGATCCACTAAAGTTTCCTCGTTACAATCAAACACATAACTAGAATAACTAGAAAGTTAATTAACATATTCTACTTAATTATTCCCCTAAATAGCACTTGCAACCCCGTTTGATAGCGCCCGCCTCGGCCCCTGGTCACTTCGCGCAAGAACAACAATTTCACCTCCGAAAGCCTATTATTTAAATTTACTTAAAGTCTTCCTTGAAACACCCTGTATGCATTGTATACATACAATCGCGACCTGCACCAGGTTTCGCTGCGCAGCGAACACGCTCCCGTTGCGCGCGACGCTTCTTTCGGGCCTCGGTGTCCTCGACGTTGAGCGCACGTTTTTGGAGCCATTTCTGCAGGTACGTGTTTACGTGCTCCTTGTGCATACGTGAGAAGCACGTTCTCGAGATGCCAGCTCTAAGCGCTCTCTTCAGGCTATGAGCGATTGTAATGCTTACATTATCACAGCCCAGCACGCGACATCCACAGCGCAGCACTTGCATTTTTGTCGCATAAGAAAGCAAGCACAGCTCGTGCCATGCTCACAGACTATGATCCAGACGCAGCCAAGACGGCGTATTTATTCCCGCGAAGAGGAAACCACTCCTGCAACTCAAGCCGAATCGGCCCGCGGTGGCGCCGGTCGGGTTGGATGGATGGATGGATGGATGGATGGAGGGATGGATGGATGGATGGATGTTATGAGCATCCCCTTTGAAACCCCGGGATGCGCGCAGGCGAGCGCCATCTGGTGGTGTTGCAAGAAACTCAGCGGCACGCGCGGCAATACCATCACAGCAGCGCCCGAAAAGTGAGGAGAAAAGGCAAAAATAGCTTCGTTTTAAACACAATTAATACTCAAACCCAACGATAGCGCCGGGCACAGTCGTCGGTCCTTCAAAATATGATCCCTGGTACAAGAATACCGGCTATTAAGGCTTATATGTCTCATTGTTCAGTCGACCGTCAAAGTCCTTGAGCGAAAACACGGCGACCACAAGAAAGGTACAAACACTATCATCATCATATATGGCTCATACCCCCTTAAGCAAGCAAGAAGGGTGATCAAGCTAATTATGACGAATGATAAACCCCGCAGGGGCGTCTGCGTCAGCAGGCGTTTGGTGTGTCGCGACACCACGTACCCGAGCACACGAGGGTTGGACCCTCCCGCGTGTAGCCGTGCGCGGCTTAGCCGTGTCCGGAGAAAAAGGGATCCTGGGGGTTGAGCCGATGCCGGGTATTTGGACCTTTACGGCCCCTCGGTGGAAGCAACACACCCCTTTGGCCTCGGCTTAAAGTAGAAGGCACACCCGGACTGACGAACCCGGTGGAAATCGGCAGTCGCCTTTTCCTGTCCTCCTATCCAATCTTCGTCTTTCTCTCCCACTTTTCCATCTTTCCTGTCTTCTCCTCACTTCTCCTCACTTCCTAGTTTCCAGGTGGCAAGGGTTAACCGTGTGTGGCTAGCCAGCCTTGGTTATGCTGTATTTGGTTATAGCAGCGATGTACGGCTGGCGTTGGCAGGGTTTGTCTTGCACGAACTTCTGTCACGTCCCCCTGTTGGGCTCCATGGTGGGTGGTTGGCATCGCCACCGAAAACCCAACTATGCTTACGGAAAATGCTTTTCCTAAACTACCTGATCGCCCTCAGAAACGAGGGCGCACCGAAGAAGTTTTTCAGTTTTTCGGACGACAAGTCCACAACTTCCCTCGATTCCACGTAATTAATTCAGAAAAACCAGACAGACTAGTGCTAACCATTTCACCATTCCTTGTTCCCAAGTCTTTGACTGAAGTTTTTGGTACAATATGTAAGGTGTCGAGAATGGCAAGCGGTGATGTAGTGCGTGTGCAAAAAAGAAAAAAAGGACGCTTTGCAGACTGTATGGCAGGCTCTATTATGACGGAATGCACTGACCTAATTCCGCGATCTTCATCATGTGTAGTAGGCTCACGGAGGCGAAGAGAAACCTTCTGTGAAACGAGCTAGCTACGTGACATCAGAGTGAGTAGTACTGCTCGCTGATTGAAACAAATAAAAACAATGAAAAGAGCATGCTTTCACGTTGGCCAGGGCACAAGGCTCAAAGGCTGCGTTTTTTCAGGAACCAGAAAGCTTCCACTCATCTTCTTTTCAGCGATCTTAAACTTCGGGGCCGGACCACATGCAAGCTCCGTAATCCTAATGCCCGTGCAGCGTGGAGCACGAAAATTCTCGAAAAAGTGAGTGTCGTCCGCATCCTCAGGTTCTAGCGTTCGCCCAACTTTGCGAACGCGGCCACGGCCAGGGCAGAACGATGAAGCCGGAGAAATTAAGGAAACGGGGAGAGGGGGGAGAGGGGTGGAAGAACCCGCGATGCGGTTTCTTCGCTACCGCACTCACTTGCCACCGCTCATTTGCATTGCATAAATCACGTAGCGAGAACACGGCGGGCGCAGACTTCAAAGGCAGCCACGTTCCCCAGCCCCAACTGCGTGAACAGTATGCGGCTCTTGCTTGCTTGCTTGCTTGCTTGCTTAGGACGACTTGCTCCAGAAGGCGTGTCCAAGGACTGCCTAATTATCGTGGCCGCCAAGGAAAGTGCCCGCCGCACACGGATTCCGGCGCGAACGAGGGGGAACGTAGAGAGAGCAGCCATGCGAGTCCCGGCTGAAAATGCGGGGGAGGGGAGCTGGTGTTTGGCTGGAGAAAGTGGGGTGTACAGAAAGTGGGAGTGAATTCGGTTGCGGTGGGGCGGCTGCGGCGAGAGAAATGAACGTTTCGACCGAGCGGTCGCTTCCTCACCCGCTCTCGTCACGTGAACTCTTTATCGCCCACGCTCCATCAATCTAGTGGCGCGGCGACGGTAAGACACCCAAGCGCGGGCGCGCTTCGCCCCCCCCCCACCACCCTTCTCTGCGTAGACGCCCGATTTCGAATTCAGCGAGGCGGACAACGAGCCCAAAGCCCGCTGTTGCAGACTGCGACGGCCACAACTTTCCCCACCGCGTGGCGCCTTTGCCGTCGGTGCATGGTAAAGCAGCGGCTATGAAGCAGCGCAGCCGATGCTAATCCGAACGCAGGTCGTTACCATTGTCGCGCTCGGCTGAAGACTTGAGGAGCGTCGAACTCTGGTTTCCAGCCCAACCTTCGGTCCGTGTCTTTTGTTTTGACTCGTTTCTTTGCTTTAGTCAACCCCGCGACTGGGTGTTTGGTACGTGCACCACTCGAACGAGTTGTGGGAGCACAAGGCGTCCGTGGATCGCGTCATCTTCCTTCTGGACGGGCTTCAAGAAACAACAAGGAACTTGGCTGACGGACATTTCTCCTGCGTCCTTACTGGTCCGTAGCTTCTTCCTTTTTCATATATAAAAGAAAAAAAGAACGACGACAAACAATTCGCAACGGCAATTGTGGAACAAAGACGCGCCCAGCTGGAGGGTGCTCACTCACTGCACGTCAATTGGCGGCGCAGCAGCGTTGGGAAAGGGTCGTGAGTGGGGCGGAGATTAGCACGGCGACCAGAGGTCGTATAAAAAGATGTCTCGCACCCGCGTCGAGGGGAAAAGAATAGTGTTACCGCGAACTACTACTGCGCTGCGCGAGGCAATGCTCCCCTGAGGCAGGTCTTGCAGGCTGCTCACTCCATCGGACTTCGGCATGGGCAGAAGACGAGTGTGGACCGTCGTCGTCACTCTGGCGCTCCTATTGGCGCTGAGGAGGCGCGATGGCACCACGGCTGCGTTCGAGATGCTGCGGCTCAAGAAGCTCGCCAAGTTGGCCATCATCGGCAGGGCGCTGGCACCCCAGATCGTTCCGATACCTGTGCCTTACGGAGGACACGCACCGGCTTACTACCCACATCACCCGCCGCCGCCTCCGCCACCGCAGCACTACCCGATGCACTATCACCCACCGCCGCCGCACCACGGTCATCCTGTGGCCGTTCCTGTTCCTGTGCCTGTGCCCGTTCACCACCACCACCACATAGTGACCCACTCGACGGGACACACTACGCACGTGACACAGGATGGAGGCTGGTGAGACGTTCCTTTTTCGACAGAAGATACTGTCGAATGTACGCTGCGACCGTGGAAGCTGGACTTCGCACGTTCCGTGTCATAAACGACGACGACAGGTTTTTTGGCAAGTCTTGCGCTGGAGCGTCACGGGATGCTCCTGTTCGTTAACTGGTAGCCTCGTGAACTGGGTCGCGTGTGCACAATGACTTCAGTTTTATCACTCAGAAGACGTGATAAGCATACGTGGCCAACTCGGCCACAAGTTCTCAATAGAGTTCACTATGGAGACTTATCAGTAGAAGTGCTAAACGGGAACTGTCATGAATACAAAATCTAATAGCTTTGAGCAACGTTTACAGATAATTTAGGGTCTGTGAAGTAGATTTTGTCCGCATGCGAATCTGCAACCTTCACAAAAGCCTCCTGTATGGAACGGCTTGCTTGTATCGCAGTAGTGATGACCTTTCCATTTATATTATTTTGTTTGTGCTTTATTAATGCTGTTCAAATTGATGTGGTGACGAGGGAAACAGCCATAGTTTAACGCGAGGTCCATAAAACAAGAAAGAATGGAAGTTTTCTCCTAGTGTTCATAAAGACTTCATACGTTACTAATTGTCTATTTGTGTTTTTTGATGTTTGAATGTCCGCATCAACTGTACAAACAGCACTTGTACGGATACTTTGTGCTTTAATAAATTTTATTACGTTGCAGTACGGATTTGTATGTTGTCTCTTACTCTTTACTATATAATATCACTCGATAAGCAAACTATATTCATTAGATTAGAGCTCCTTAAGACCAGATACTATATAGTCTCTCATATCCCTCGTCAAGCCATGATACAATGTACGCCAGTAAATCAGTGACTTTCATTCGTTCGTTCATGTGAGATTCAACATTTTCTTACGAGTTCATAGGTAGAATGTGGCTGGATGACGTTTCCAACGTCTACTTAAAGCCAACAGAGCCGTTTAAGCATCAAAGGACTCTGGTATTAATAATAAATAAAGAGCCCTGTATCGGGTTTCTACCACACTCTAGGTCATCACAAGATTTTCTCCTAGGAGACGAGATGATAAAGGGAAAGATGACAGATAGCGTGCACCAACATCGTGACCAGGAATTCTGGGATACAGGTCCGCCTTTACGGAGGACCACTCACAGCTCGGCATTGAGCGTGCATAACTGTTTTTCTATTGTCGCTCTCGTTGGCCATGGTTCTCTGCGCAGCATTCGGGTGCTCGAACCGCCGCAAAACAGCGAAGAGACGGGGACCGGCGAACACAAGCCTCTTCCGCCTACCAACGGCCGTAAACAAACAGTGCGAGCGCACCAGGCACTTATCGCGGAGCGGCGCATTTTGTAGCTGGCACGCACGACGAGCTCAACAGCGACAGCGGCGATATCCAAGTGATCCTCACTTGCTTCGGGCCAAGTGAGCTCGAAATAATCTTTTGTTTGTTTGCTGATTGAAATGTCGAGACACAGCGCCATAACATCACAATTTACATTCGCAAGGAGGCAGTCTGCTTGCTGCTGGAGCAGGCGAGTCCAGATTGGGCGCCAACGCTTCTGTTGGGATACAGAGCGGGTCATGAAGGCCCTACTCTCTGCGATCATGCGAAAAGACGGTGCATGAAGGAAAATAAGTACGAGGCTGATGCGGTGGCAGCCACGGAGTCGATCAACACTTTGGGCGGGGACGCATCGAAATTCCAGCACCCACCGGAAGCCTGTGTTAGCCATACCTCATACCTACCCAAGCAGGAACACGTACTTTTCCTTCCTGGGCCCATTTCGTTGATAGGCTCTTGAGACTTTACCCAGCCGCTTGTAAAGTAACTGTGTGCCCCGAGGGACTTAAACCCCTCCATTTCCTGCAGTGTTATGAAGCTCGGAGAGTAGTGAAGGTAGTGGACGATGTCCCCGTGCGTCGCTTAGGTGAAGCGTTTACGTCCGTCGTCGTGTCGATGCCTGGTCGCAGCGCGTATAGGTCGACACCGTCGCAGATTCGCCCCCTTTTCTTCGTATCATGCGCGCCTATACTATTAACTCACAGTAATTCTCCACGTGTTCAACGGCCCTCCTTTAGGAATGGGCGGTATTACGCCTGAGAAACCGCAAGGTCTCCAAAAGCACTTTGATTCAACAACCACAGGTGAACGGTGCTTCACACAACGAAACATACAGTTGGATTATGTCTTGTGACATTAACTGTTTTTATTTTAAGAGGACGATCACTCACCTGTCAATAAGAAATCACACATAGAGAACGCGGTCGTCAGGAGTGGCCAACTATGACACAAACGCGAGTGGAGCTAGTAGCCGCCTGTGCATAACAAATAGCACTTCCAATGTGGCCACCGCTTCGGCGGGGGACGGTGGTGTGGTCACGTGTGAGCTATGTATAGTCAAGGACTACCTTTCAGAGAGGCGGTCTGAAACATCTAAGCTTAGAATACGTATATTGTGGCAGCAGCTATTAAATAAAAAAGAAGGTCTGCAAATTTTAAATTTACGTTTTCGCTCCGCGAACTTTGTGTGCGGATCTGTGACTATGCGCAGTCGTCTGTGGCCTTATTTTGTTTGCAGCTACTGTATGCTACACGTCTTCCCGCATTGCTTTATTTCCACCCTTTCTTTATTATGTAAACATTTGCAAAAATGCACCCTCGAAATCAATGCCGTCATCCGCTAAGAAGCATCTGAGCTGGAAACTTATAGATACGGCGATGGCAGCCCGCAGAAACCGACCAACTGGACACATGGCTTTTGCGGCAAATTCTTTATATGACGCGGTCACGACGAATGGATGCCTTCTCAGAACAATGCACCCACTGCCTGTTTACAAAGCTAAGTACACAGAGTACAGACGCAGCTACGCACACATCTACAACAGCGTTCATGCATCTCGCCCCGTTAGAACATATTATATATGACCGCGGCGTTCCGTTCACTTGCACTCGGGCTGCGCGACTCTATAGCAAAGACTGTTTCAAGAGTAGAGAAATATGTTTAATTACGCGAGAGCACTAATGGTAGCAAGTGAACACTTTCTCACTCCACAAAGTGGTTTTTATCAAGGGCCTAGGAGCGTATACATTTATTTAATGCCGTGCACATTCTTATTTATTTTGCTTTTAATGTGGCCCCCGAGAGAATTTTACCTCATGGGTGGGTGCGTACAGTCGTAGACGAGTTCTTCAACAATGTGTTTGAAAGGAAAAGGGTTAGAATGGTGTACAGTGGCAGTGGGAAGGCCACTCCAGTCCTTCGGCGTCCGAACGAAGAATGACGACAGATGGGTAAGAGCACGGGCTTGAGGAGGATACACGGCCTTGTCGTTGTTGGTGCATCTGGAGAGGCGGAAGACCGGTATAATGCTTGCAGTCCAAGGAGACCCGTGAAAAAATGTGTGTCATAGGAAAAGACGGACTGTTTTACGGCGAAGTGCAAGGTTAGGAAGGTTAGCTCGCGACTTAAGTGCTGTCGTACTGGATGTGAGGGAACAATCAGAAAAGATAAATCATAATTAGACAGATTCCAGCACATGGATATGGTAAGCTTGATGAGGATCACATATGAGGTACCTTATGGAATACTTGTTCGAAGTCAAGAAATATAGCATATACGCAAGTGTTAGTGTCAAGACTGGAACAGATATCGCTAATAAAGAGCGCAAGTTGGGTACCACATGAAGAGCCTTCCTGAAAGCCATGCTGTTTCAGGTTAATAAACGGAAAAAGGAATGCACACTCGGAGAAAAGAGAACATGCTCCTTCACATTTCACTGCAGGCTATCCCCTGAAGTAGTTTTAGGCAATTTCATATACGGATTTGAAGAAAATTGTAGGCGACCCTAATCTTTCACTTAGGTGTCTTTGAGTGGCACTCACCCCTCAGCGTTCGTGTTCTTTAGGTTAAGCGAGCGAATGTCTTTCCCCTGACACGATGTGCGGGCGAGGAGCAAGCCCAGCGCGTGCCACCTGGCGAGGTGGCACACCTTACGCTCCCTCTCCGGTGCTGACGTTAGAGCATGTAACGAGCGCGCAGCTGTTGCGAGCAAGCGAGCGAGCGAAAAGTCAGCGCAGGGAGAGGAGAAGCGAGAAAAGAGGGAGTGACGTCACATCCGCTCTGCTAGTGAGATATTCATTCTATGCCAGGCAACTGTTTTCCATTATTAGCCGGTTAAATATCACCACCTTGTGTGTGACGTCATTAGTGATGTCATTACTTCCCCTTTCTATTTCCGTGTTTCCAGGAATTCCGCTAAAGTCATGCTCACTCGGTGGGTCTCTAATGTCGACGATTCTGTGCTTTGGTGTGCTGTAATGAGCGATTTCTAATTAATTTCAATTATTCCAGACACTTCAGTAACTCAATTTCGAACTAAACTTATGCTCTGAAATGAAACCCGTGAATTTTGCCCAGTGCTAATAAAGCGAAAGCTGTATATGGCTAACCTTCCACAGTTATTTCGGCGTCCGGCAACAGAAACGGACTTAGCGGTTTCTAACAAACTCATGTGGGTGCAGTGCGGCGGTGCAGATGTCAAAACGCGGGACAGATTAGAACGCTTGCCGTGAACGACAGCGTGACGTCAAGGTTATCGCAGTATATAAGGACGAGAGGTATCGGTGCTAAAAAAATGACTGTGGCTTAGCTAAGGTTAAGCCCAGGATGCGAAGCATACTAGCCTTTATTTTAGTTGTTGAACCACTGTTTAGCCTGGTGAACTGCTGTTGCTTGGCTATATTTGGTTCGGCTAGACGAAGAAACAACTCATGCGTTACTCTGCTTCGCCTTCAAGCGTGGAACGCGACAGCGTTCCCGTCGACCCGCCAAGGGGTGTAAGCCAATGGGCTACGGCGCAGCGACTACGCGCCCCGCATTGGACGCGGTGAGCGTCGAGCAACGCAGCGTTCGGCGCGGCAACGAAATGTGCGCCTGAGCAAGCGACGCACGCCTGAGCCTTAGAAACAGCTCGTTTCTAAGGCAACACCGCATTCACTAGAGGCGCTTTTGTACCGCTTTTAAGCATCGTACTCGTGGCTCAGTGGTAGCGTCTCCGTCTCACACTCCGGAGACCCTGGTTCGATTCCCACCCAGCCCATCTTGCAAGAGTTGAGCCAACGCCACCTAGAAACAAGCGCAGCTGCTTATATACCGCCGCGACGCCGCGAGCGACGGCGCGAGTTGGAGCCCCGTTTCTCCTCTGTCGTGACGTTACGGTGTCACGTGGTCAGCCTTGAAGGCGACGCCGCGAGAGACGGCGCGAGTTGGAGCCCCGTTTCTCCTCTGTTGTGATGTCACGGTGTCACGTGGTATTGAAGGCGACACCGCCGCGCCTGAGGAGCTGGGTTGAGCTCTAGCAATATGCTTCGCATAAAACAGCTGCGTTATCGATGGGACAGACACGTATAGTTCGTACACTCGAAGAACAACATGCGTACGAGGAGCGCCGCATGTTAGAACGAGAATCTAAACGGCGCCGGCGCGAAACGACCACCAACGAAGAACGTTCCCGCGATGCTGAACGAAAACGACAATCGCGAGCCGGGCACCTCCGAACGAGCAACAACGCCAGACTCGCAACGCAAAAAGTGACAATCCCACTCTGTGAAGATGGGATGGCAGCGAAAGCACATTGTTTTTTGTTTGAGAGCTTTGACTGCCATCAGATTTGGTTGCCATTCCATCTTCACAGAGTGGAATGGTCGTCATTTTTTTTTCTACTTTATTCTGATTTGTCCTGAATTTCGTCCGCGGTGGTCTTAGGAAGTGAACAGAAAGGGCTGCGCAAAAACAAGAGTGTCACTCGATGCTTGTGCAATAAGGCGGCTTGTTTAAGCAGTAAATGACCTGTTGTTTCCATCATAGGGAGAAACGACTCTGAGACTTTCACTACAAACTTAAGCCGCGTTCCAAACGGCTGTCAGTCCTTTTAACAAACATAACAAGGGGGCGTACCGTTTCTCCTGAATAACATATCGTTTAACGCACTGCGGTATTGAGACCCTGTAAGCTTCTGGTTGCTCTGAAGGCACAGAGCAAACATCCACAGGATCCTTAATCCAACCTTCTCAAACTGTCCTCAACACGAAATACTCCCTCGACTCCATAACGATGATGATGGTCTCTAGAGACATCACATTTGAATTGGGGTGGCGACAAATAGTCACCTAGCCTGCTTGAGCTAACGTGGCTTTACTAATTTATAGCAGTTTCAAGTGTTGCGCATCTCTACTTTTTTTTCTTCGTCACCTCTTTCACAACGTTGTGAACTTAACTATTACAAACGTAACTTAACTGTTACGACCGCGCCTCCATCACTTCACTCTGTTTTTGCATCAATACTCTCTTGCCTATCTTGACCGCTGACCAGTTCACGCTTCCATCAACATTTAACCCCAATGCTTCTGGAAGGTAGACGTTCCCTACACTCCTGGCTGGGAGAATATGTTGGCATTTCTTTACAATGTGTTGAGCCGCCTCCATATTTTTTCTGCAGCAAAAGAAGACGTGCATTTCTTTTGCAGATTTAACAAGTGCGTAGTTTATACGCCTGACATAAGATAGAGAAGGGCTTTGTCTACCTACCATTGTCTAGATCAAAATGTACGCCTGTGAAAAATGCTAGTATGAGCAAACTAACCCAGCAACACGTTCTTTTAGGCGTTATATTGCCTGGAATATTTTTTTCTCCTGTATGTTCTTGTAGGTATGCACGGACATGCGATCGTGCGTGCGTGCGCCTGTATGTATGTATGTATGTATGTATGTATGTATGTATGTATGTATGTATGTATGTATGTATGTATGTATGTATGTATGTATGTATGTATGTATGCATGCATGCATGCATGCATGCATGTATGTGTGTGTGTGTATGTATGTATGTATGTATGTATGTATGTATGTATGTATGTATGTATGTATGTATGTATGTATGTATGAAATGACACCGATGCGCTGCTAAGCACGAGGTCGCGGTGTCAAATCCCCGTCGCGGCGGGTGCACTTCGATGGGGGGGGGGGGACGCAATAACGGCCCGTGTCCCGCAAATTGGGGGCACGTTAGGATACCCGGGAGGTCAAAATTAATCCGGACTCCTCCACTACAGCGTACTCCCAATCAAATCGCAGTTTGGGTACGTAAAACCCCAGAATCCGAAATGACTCTGAGCAATTACTTTTTCTTATTGAGGAAAGAACGGCGATTTCTCGGTGGCTCGTAGATTACGCAGGCTTGATCTGTTGTCTTGCGCATTTAAATACGTAATTAAGCTTCCATCAAACCATTGTGGAAAGAAGCAGTCGGTGTGTGTCTTTTCTTCCGTCCAGCTCGGCTAAAGTTTCTACGCTAAGCACTTGGAAAGGTGCTTGCCACCTCGTTTTCTTCGTCTCCGGCCCTAAATTGCGCTGCTCCCAACCATCAATGAAAGCACTGACGCATCCAACGCAAATGTTTAAACGTGTGCAAAGAGCAATTTTTGGGACCGAATCAAATACGAATACAACAGCTCCAGAAGCGAATCCAATCGAACCGAATGATGCAAGGAGCGAATCCGATCAAAAACCGAGCGTTTTTCGTGTAGTTTACAAATAGTACACACCCTGCTCTGTAAACAATTTTCACATCGTGGTACGAATCTCGCTATCAATAAAACTCGGCGCTGTTCGGAGCATACGTGGTCATGAATTGTCATATAAAAGTTAGAAAGGCAGCCTTATTGGTGAATGGTATCTCGGTATACATTTGCGACCAAATCAGAAATGCATGGCGTTGTGGCAATGGCAGAACGAAACAAGAAAAAAAAAAGACACGCTTCCTCTATTTCGAATCGTCGCGTCAGATGGCACCAAAATAGCATCAAGTATGTTGCAAGGAAATGTATTCACATTTAACCCTATAACACGACACAGATTCTGCATCTACATATAGTACCGAACGATGCCCACTGCCGAGTTCCGTGTATAAACAACATTTCATCGCTAATGATCGCATTTAGCCGGAAAAGTCTGGCTGTCTGAGCTACGCAACGTGGTCTAGCATGTTATATCCACTCTTGAGGGAATTAACGTTATCGCACTTCTACTTCAATGTCATGTTTCATCATGTGCAGTCGGCGACGTGAAGTGTGCGATAACTATGCGAAAGATATACCGATTTTCGGATATCCACCATTCGAAGACCGGATAGATGTAGGACACCATTCGATTCGTTATTGGAATCGAATGGGACACCCCCTACCACTGATGAAACCTAAGCGAAGTGAAGCTTTCCGAAAGCGGGTAGTTCAACTCTGTACAACAGTTTATCTTCTGCACAGCGTATTGTAGCACAGCGACCACGTCCCCAGCCCAGGAAGAAGGCAAGACACAGAGATCCCTCAGATCCTTGACCGTAGATTTGCATTATTTTCGGGATTAGCTCACTGTGCTATGACACAGTCTCCGGGGTCGGCCTACTTTCATATTGCACAATATCCAGGATAGGCCCAGTTGACACGCCGAGAAAGTGACCGAACAGACGCGCCAAATGCAGGGAAAACGAGACGAAAAGCTTCACTTTCATAAAAGAATTGTGCGTTTGCAGACTTATATTTGTTGCAGTGAGCATATCTGGTAGTTTCCTTTTTTTTTCGACTGCGCCGTAGCGAACAAAGCCGGGACCACCACATCTGTAGGGTTGGTAGTGATAGGCTATAGATATATGCCGGTTCGTTATGCGAGTGGCTGTTCTGTGTAGATAGCAGAAGTACTTAGCATAGCAGCCACGGTCTGTAGAGTGGGAGGAACGTTCGCCTAAAGAGCTTCGCTCGAAGATATGCGAGGTACAGAAGAGCACTCCAGCCAATTCGCAGTACCGTTAAGAAAACAAGTACATCGCAGCATATTGCACACTGTCGAAATTATTTGAGAGCAGTTCAGGCAGACGAATGTGGATATTTTCCACGAGCTAGCAAGAAAGAAAACAGAGCAGACGGCCGACTTGCGAGACCTTGCGGAATCACAATCCAATTTTTAGCGAAGCTGTTTCTTTCAAGCAGTTGCGGTAAGAATTTCAGTAGATATAGTAATTAGATGGCATAGCATAAAACATTGCCTGTATATGACACTTTGAAACCTTGTCCGCGTACAACGCTTTCGAAAGCTCGTTAAAGAATTTTTTGCAAAGGCAGGAAATCCGCCGCACATATTTTACTTCTCCAGAACATTGGCCCTCATGTTCTTGGTGGAAAGCGAGAGTATCGAGCCTTTCATGTAGTTTATGTTTAGGCCCAGCCATGCATGCATACAATAAATATAGCATAGCGGTTGATGAACCTCCATAGGAATGATGTTAAGTACAGGCTCCGGATTCACATCTGACATGCCTCGCAGGCTGTGCCACGAACTACATTTTCTGGATTATCAATCATTCATGCACAAACTTCATTCCGAATTTTCTGGATGTGCGACTTTTGTTTTTTCGTGCTCACGTTAACAATTCCACAGTTCTGATGTCTAAATAGGTTCGCGCTACTTTGTAGATTTACATGCGCTTTGATTAAAGAACCTCAGTAATGCACCAACTTGTTCACAGTCTGATGGCGCTGCCATTGGTAGTGATGGGTAGATACGGACACAGTTTAATGGAGAAAAATTTCAAACATGGCAGCTTAACGGCGGTTTTCAGCCCGTTAAACATTTTTCGTGACGGATTCACTACACAAAATATAGTCTGGACTTTATCATAAATGCATTGTGGTAGTTCTGCTGTCATAAGTGGCAACTACACCCTCGTGGTTACATACAGTGCTAAATCATGAGCCAAAAAAAAGCCCGTTTTTTGTACTTCCCAATTTTTGCAGTGAGAAGAGCCGTTGAAGAAATTTGCATGGAAACTACTGCCGCATTGTCCTATTGTGTATGTTTATAAGTTGTGTTTAAAACATTGACTACAGAGGTTGTCGTTTTTCATAATGTCGCATTGTGTTCGCAGTCGCCAAGTATACTAGCTAGGTACTTGGAACTCGCAGCATTAGAATCTTTCCCAGGAAAAATTTCATGATGCTGGTTTCACAACCTTTTGGCCAACCGTCCACGAGTTAAAAGGATGTTTTTGTAACGCCTTTGCATAACAAACGATGTGACTTCAGCTCAGTATGTCTATGTTTTATTAAACCAGTGCATTGTTTATTGTTCTTCCTAGAGTGGCCCAAGAAATGAGAGCACTGGTAAAATACTATTGCAGTGCTTTCACATAAACAATTTATATGAGGAGTTGAACAGGTGAGGCTCAGTCAACAAGGACAGCATAAGTGCTGCTCCTTCCTTACACACAGGGCTGATGCCTCTTTAAGCATTTGCCCAAGCATCAAAGTGCCACCGCATTCGGTAAGTCCACTGGCTGTCTACTTGAGCAATGTGGTGATCAACGAGCTATATAGAGCAATATGAAACATATCCTGATGCTTGTTTCCATAGTAACAATCTGTGTTGCTACAGGTTAAATTTATTTAGAACCTTTTGTTTCCATATTGTTTTCTTGTCATGTTTCGCTATCCTTGCTTCAATTAAAGCATTAGGACATGCCATAATTTTTGTTTGGATTGAGACTTTTGGAAAACACCAGAAAAACAACCCCATTCTTTCATGTACTTGCATATGTTCAAAGAGTGTCTCATTGTCAGTACTTATTAGAAAGTTGAACAACTAAGTATGAATGCATGCAGGTACTACAGAAGAGACTACATGACGTGATGTGTGGGCCACAGTGCATAGGCTTTTTGTCCTTTCAACTTTACAACAGGCTCACTAAGAGCTTGTGAAATGCATAAACCTCAGTTTTGTCTTTTTCACTAGTTGATCAGTCTTGTCATGACATTGGATGTATGGGTCTACACTATCATCGATTTACCTCTCTTGGCCCCTGCTGTTAGGTTGTCGTTGCTTTGCCTCGCACTGTGGAACAGCTTATATGCATGTGCTTTATGGGGAAAATATTGTTGCAGTACTTTCAAAATGCATGAAAATTTATGTATTTAGAAGCTGTGCTTATACATGTGAGAACCTGTGATAAAGCTTGTCCTGTAAACCCTGTAGTTGCATCTCTATTGTGTTTCGGTTGTTGAGAATTACATGCAAGGAGAGCTCAAGTAAAGAGTGTCACTAAGGATGCTCCATTCCACAGACCATATATTTTGAACAAATAATTGAAAACAACTTTCCTGTGCAAGAAATATATTTTCAAGGTTACTGCATAAGTTAAAAGAAACTTAAGATAACATGCAAAATATGTTCTCTGCTGATTAAAACATTTTCACAAGCGTAGGTGGAAACCAAACGGTGGGGTAGTTTCAAATATCAAAGAAAAATAGTGTCCCAGCAAAAGCTCTGAAAATTGTGAAAAATGTTCAGTTCCTTTAAATATATAAGCATCATCCTGGTCCGGGCTGCACAAACCTAAAAGAAGCTGCAGTATCCCCAGGCCAGCAGAGAGGTATAGCAGATGTTGACGTGGGTCAAATTTAAATAGTCCTACTTTTGCGTAAAACATCCTGATACAATATCTCGTAGGCCTTCTCTCACAAAAGGCATCGCTAGCCATGCCGGAAATTCTGCACACTATCAGGCTGAAATAGAACACAGACTTGGAAAACAGGAAACCACTCATTTTGTGTAATAACTTGAAAATGCCAGGTGGTTTTGCTTCATAGTGAGTAACTGCATAGGCTGTAAGCTTAGTGTCCCGAATTGACTATGATAGTGTTACACAATTTGGTGACCACGGAAAACCATTATAGTTTTCTTCCCCATGAATTTTTTGTCCTTCCCTAGAAATAGTACATAGCATCTGTTAACTGTTTAACTGAGAATATGCAAAATTTATAACTAAATTCTTTCAGAATATCATACCTATCACATACTGCATTTAAGTATGTTGATATTACGGTAGAACTTGGCTTTGCAGCATTTATGCAAATGTGAAATTCTAAAAAATGCCATTTCTCTAAATCTATTCTCTGTATGGTCAGACATCTGCAGACTGCCCCACATGCAACAAAGAGGGAAGGCTAAATTTATGCTAACATTAAAGAGTGCAAGTATGATTGCTAAATACATCATACATCACAATGGTGCGTACATGCAATAAATTACACAAGTAAACGCATAAACACTTGCAAAGAGAACTTTGTTTACTTATTGGAAGCATAAAACAAGCAATACAGGTTTGTGCGCAAGTGCAAGTTCGTCTAGTGCCCAACGACGCAAGCAGGGTTTTCAAGAATAGCACGGGCAGACTTGGAGGCAACCACTGGACACTACGCAACTTTAAAACCACATAAGTTGTTCACAGGGGCCGAAGAAATAGTTGGTTATACACATTCCAAAATGCTGTGTTGTGAATGAAGGTCAGAAGAAATTGCCATTCGTAACTGTGAACTTTTCTGGCACATTACATCTCTAATAAATATTTACACATCCTGTTAACATACTGCAAGCCTTCGCAACCACAAATCTGCTGTGACTTTTTTCTTCACAGATACTTACACTTAAATATTTTCAAATGCAATGCAATGTTGTTTCACATGACAATGCCTATTCAAAAGTAAAGAACATTTATCAGCACATGCACAAAAGAAATAGCATAGAACATAGTGTCCCATAACGAACATGAAATGGTGTTCTGAGACTTGTGCTGGCTGTAAAGACACTAAGCAAAACAAATGAAAATACTCTACGAAACTGCAATGAAATCAATTATTAAAGATACTATGTGGTAGGATCTAACCAGTAAAAGAAATAGTCTTTCTGCCAACTGTACTTGGTAGACATTTCTGAAGACAAATTTTACTGTGGAAACAAAATGTAAAGCAATGTTAATAGGATACTTTCACTAAAGTTAAAGAAGCTGGACTTAGCTGTGAAATTCTGGCAGACAAGAACATAGTGCTACAGATTCATTTAACAAGGTAAATTGTCCCATTTTATACAACTTTTGAAATGTTAGCAATGTTGCATCCAGACCTCCTGCATGCAAATACATTTTGCATATACAAGCAGCATGTGGTCAACAGGCTTCCTCAAGAAGACATTTGGTAGCTTGGCAATAGACTGGCTCAGAGTGCCTGCTAAGGGGCTGCCCTCTTCAGTGCCATTCTTTCACTCAATGTCAACATCATTCCACAACAATGGCAACAGTATATTTTGATACAGACCATTGAAGCTCACCACTGAAGCAGCAAGCTACTGATAGCATTCAGGGGGAAGAAAGCATTGCCTAAAACCAGCTAAAGCAGACACATAACATCATCGTCTATAAGTATTTACTGCATGTATAGCTATTTATATATATATCAGTTTATTCTGAGAGCATCAGGAAAGAAACCACCACACCCGCAAACTTCTTGTGTTATACTAGAGTGGCGCATTGAATAATAGTCTCCCAGTGTGCTTCCTGTTAGAAAGTTGACATGCCTAATATAAATTACTGGCTACGAGATAAGCTACACACACTCAAGGCAGCCTTTCTGTGGTCTCCCAGAGCCGTAGAACACCTGGCGCCAGCCACTTAAAGTGGTTTTGGAGAAAGGTGGCTTACACCAGACATTTCTTACGGGTTTGGCAGTCCCAACAACACTGAATCATTGCTCGGAAACTTGTCTCACCATATGTCCTTTCAAAAGCCCTGCTTGACTGTTTGTGGAAGGTGAATATGGCATACATTAAATTATGCTGTACGTTCATTTGCCTGATAGCCATAAAACAAAAATTGCCACTACAAAGAAAAAAGGATGTAATCTTGTTTTAGCATTTGATTCTAGCAGTTACTAAAGAAATGCTAAGTTCAGCAAGAGGCCACATTTAAGCTGTCAACAAATGTGCAATATAGCGCATGGCAACTAAGTTATGTGATCAAATTAGTCACTTTTCTCGTTGAGAGTAGAAGAAAGATGCGACGCTATGAGACATATTGTTAAGGAGGTGTATTCCCTATGAGAGGGCTAACTATTACCTTGTGAAACGTTTTCTAAAGACTGCATTTGCTGCATCTGTCTATACCTGATGGTATGCTTTATGTTTCATGAAATAAGCAAGATGACATATGACCAACAGTTAAAATGAAACTGATGTTGCTACTTAACAAATTATGTGTAACCATATAGTGATGAACATTACAGGCTCTTCAGCCAGTGTTCAGTCTATAATAAATTTTTCTTATAGTCATTACTTTTTAAATATTAGTAGCCGCTCACTCAAACAATACTGATAGACGACAGAACTGCTTAGACGAAATTTCACAAAGGCTAACAGAATGAATGGCCTGAATATATTCTATCAATTCCTATATCCTTGACTCATTTGAAGATTGACAGCATCACTGAGGTTTTTAGCGCACAAAAAGGGACGAATGACAGTGGCGAAACGAGGACACAGCGCTAACTTCCAACAATGGTTTTATTCCACAAAGCAATAGACACATATATATATAGGTAACACCCACTTTCGTCCCTTTTTGTGCGCTAAAAACCTCAGTTATGGAATACCAACACGCCCTAACCTACGCTCTGACAGCATCAGTTTTCCTTCTCATTTTGACACTCAAGGACTATAATACCTGTAGGCAGAATGCAGACTTCTCAAACTTTATCATACATTAACATTGATGCATTTTTCCTGAAGCAAGAGTTTAGAAGTTCAGTCAATTTTAAAAATATAGTCCGAGAAGATGGGAATCTGCTATAAGAAACTTAATTTAACAAAATAAGGAATATTCACGAAGCATTTGACAGCCTATGCTTTTGAAAATATGAAATATTGCATTTGCTTTAATGCTTTTGAATAACTGCTTAAATAGCAGCATCAAATAAATAAATGCAAAAAATTCACTACTAATGTTCTGCATACACTACACTTGCATATTGCAGCATAATCAATGTGCCTATATCACCATCCCATGTTAAAGGGTTTATGTCAGATGGTTCCTGACAGCATTGCACAGTCGAGAGACAGTACCCCATCTTCACAGCATACTTTCATCAAGCTAGATGTTACCCCACAGTTCTATCATACTGCCAACCTCTTCAGTTTGACATGGTCACATTACGATGGTCACAGCGAAGCAATATCCATAGGATAATGTGCATACTCAGGAACTATTCAGCACTGTTAATGGTACTCTAGCAGATTTATTCTGCAAACGAGACACAAATAAAACGCCTTAATTTTCATCAAAACATACGTCACAAACAAACAGTCAAACAAACAAACAGGAAGGCAGGGTACACGTTATTGGACAAAACGTGCAGTCATCCACGACTTGATGAGCCAACGCTTAAGCTGCCATTTTTGCTTCGCCTGACCATTGCAGCACAGAATTGGCAATGCTTCCCACGGTGGCCACATGGGTATGACTGGAAGGCATCTCAAGAGACTGTCCAGGTGTCCCTGAAATGCGAAAGTCACTGTACAAGATCCCCGAAGCCCTCTTCGACCATGTATGTATGTTGTGGTGGTGGTAGAATAGTTGGGCATGACTGGAGGCACGTCACCCTTCCTCTCCATCGCCCTTCCACACACACCTCCTTTAGCACTGTGTTCGCTGGAGCCTTGGGCGGGGATGAGTGAGTGGGGCACTCTCACAGGTATCCTCTATCCTCGGCGCATCTCGCGGCTGGTAGAATTGAGCAGCCAGAAAGCTGACACTGCTCTGCAGTCTCTTTCTCATTTTACGATGCAAAAACTGCCGCCTACTTTTTGTCACCCCAGGGAGCGGTGCCATGCCCTTTCAGCTCACGGGTCAGTCTTGCCAGGTGAGTCTACAGGAGACGAGGAATAGAAGGACGGCTGTGTAGTGTAGAGCGGCGCACCCACAACGGGCAAGCCACCGACGCCGTTGCAGTAGGAGGACCCTGATGATGTCTGGGGTCGAGATGAAGAAGGGCCCTGCGTCGATTGTGCTGTGCGGGGCCGTTCTGCTCTCTCACGCTGCATGAAGTTGGTGGCAGCCTCGAGGAAGTTCATAGTAGCCTTCATGATTTCAGCCTCCTCCTGGGCCCGCTTTTTCTCCAGCTCGAGTGTCTCCTCCTCCACCTATGCATGGAACAATATAACTTTAATTACTGCTAGTATCTCAACAGAAAATGGTCTTGATAACCGAGAAAGTAGGTAATTAAACAATTATGGAGCACAGGAAGCATACTGAAAGTTAAGCCAGACAGTTGACAGCTGAGCAGGGACACCAAAAGCGATTCAGTGAGCAACAGGAAGCATTCTCTTGACATTTGAGGCATGTTTGCATCTAGAAAAGAAACCACATCGACACTACTACTACTACTATTCTTGTCATACTTCTGGACAATAGCTGAACACTTGGCCAAACTGTGGAGATATTATGAAAAGTACATCCAAACAAAGTGTGTTTTCCCTTTCGACAGTCAGTTTTAAGTCCAGTCACCCTAATTTGTCTGAAGTAGGAAACTTCATACTCTGCATGAATGCTTGTTCACGTGGCTTTTATTGCAATAGCAATTATATGGACCTTCCAGGCGAATCTTTGCCATCTCCATGATGTTTCGTATATACGCTTCAGTGTGCAAGGTCAATGCTACATTACCAAAACACCAAAGTTGGCATGACCAGATTTTATGGCCTTGACTGAATTACTCCTTATAATTTATTATCAGTTGCAATTTGCAAGAACAGTTATGAAACGTTTCACAGCATATGTCTTTTTTATTTTAAATCATTTAGCTCAGACAATTGAAAATTTCAAAACAATATTGGGGTTCACACTCTGAAAGTGATGGCTTTACTGGCACCAGTACCAGTGCTCTTCAAGGCCAGCGCAGTGGCGCTGATGCGATGTCGTTGCAGGCTGTACAAAGCGTGCTAAAGCTTTCAAGGGTGCCAGAAGTTTTGAACTATTCATTGATATTATATAGCAAGAATTACACAGACTCTCAAGGCGCATTGCCACTGTCGTCGTACTGTCTCGCTGACGGCGCATGCGCGGATTGCGCACGGAGGAGTAGAGGGCTGCAGATACGCGGAAATCGCTTAACTATAAAAAAAAACGATGAGGCGACGCGGACATACGTCAACGCTAAGCTCAATCGCCTATGTGGCGGAGCAAGGGCAACGTTCTGCTTTCCGTCGCTGGCATCAACGCTGTGCGGATGCAAACTATGTGCTCACTAACGTTACTGCTGAACTGCTGTCTATGCTCTGGTCTGATCAGCCAATACCAAGCGTTATCTACTATATCTCTGGGCGTTGACCAACGCCGACGGATCGCCGTCGGTGTCATCTCGTGCACCAACCAGGTGAGATGCCTGCAACGCCATTGGTGGCGCTCATCCCGACAGCATTGTGAGATGCTTGGTAGCTGCCAGGGCGTTGTTCCTTCTTCCCATCAGGAGTAGGGTGCCTCGATGTTCTCTTCGTCCGCCACTCCGTACAGAGTGGAGACAACCACGGCGTCTACTATGGCGTTGGGCACGCGAATGGCGGACGCCGTAGTAGACGCCTTTGGCGGACGCCGTAGCAGTGCTCGTGTGTATTCGCCATTCGTGTGCCCGTCGCCGCTGCAGACGCCGCGGTTGTCTCCACACTGTACCGAGCAGCAAGCGAGGAGGACATCGGGGCACGCAAAGCAGGAGTTGCCTTGCGCGCTGCGTCGCGGCAACTTGTCGCACCCGCGTATACTGAGAAAATCGTCCGACATGTCCAAGCGTAACACCAAGCTTTGCTACCACTGTGAATAATGCTTGCCTTTCGGGCAAAAGTGCTAAATACTTTTTAACGCGTTAATATTGTTGTTTTCGCCTCACCTATCCCTGTAAGCGAGTACATGACTAGCCATTCCAGGTTGCGTTATATTACATCCGTAATTTTAGCATACTAACGAGTACTGTCTGCTAGGGGCGATAGGGCAGTGGACTGCAGAATATTTCACGCTTACTTTCAGCGTTACCACTGCGGTTACAATAAAACCTGGTTTTATCAAACCTGGCTAAATCAAGTTATCACTTGGAACAATTTCCCAGCATCGCAAAGCTCCAGTGATAACATATAACAAATTGAACGGCTATATCGAAATAAAATCCTATCCTCACTCGATAGACAGAGCTCCGCACGACACCATAAGGCTTTATAAGTTGGCTTTCCCGTGAAAATTACACATTACCGCGCTGCACATGGAGAAGGAAAAAAAATCAATGTCATGAAATTATAGATAACGTCGTGCGTAGATTACCCGCGCAGTGGCTGCCCACCAAGGCACGCCCACGCAACTCCCCGAAAAATGGCAGTACCTATACTTAGGCCAACAAGGTGCGTGCCGGCCAATAAAAAAGAAAATCCGCCTTCATTCCACCCTGTAAAGCGTATGTACAGCGAAGCTAATGTGCACGTTAGACAAGTACCCCCACTCCGAGTGTCATTAGACAACGTTACACAAGCCCCACCACCACAAGCTACGTACGTCACGCACGCACGCACGTGTGCGGAAGTCCAGCATACATCCTCATTCTTCTAGGCCGTCCACTAAGCGCCTTATTGAAATAAATTAATGTTTAAGAGTAAACTGCGTCAGAAAATGCGCAACGTACGACTCACACAAAAGCTACAGACATGACAGTTTCGGATTGTAATTCTAATATACGAGAACGCATAATTTTGTTACATGTAAACTCAAACACAAAGACCTTTTCCAGCTGCCGTTACAGAACGGTTGTTAGACAGTGTTTGCCATAATGTCGATTACGATCGCACCACAAGCGGTGTGACAGATGCAACGGACAGAGCACCCACGCGTCAAGGAGAGATACATTGTGTGCACAAGTTTGTAACGAGCGCATGCGTGCCTGCGCAAGTGCAGTATACATCCCCATTCTTGTAGGACCTCCGCCTGGCGCAAGTGCGTAATTGCACTAATAGAATAGTAACGCGTGTGACGAAATTCCCAAAGTACGACTTATACACAACCTAGGGAAATCACAGAATCGGATTGTAATCCGAACACAGAGAAATATACTTCTGTTACACGGAAATTGATATACAAACCCTTTTCCCAGTTGCAGATAGTGCAATGCCGGGCCGACCCTCGGTGGAGGTGACGCAGCCGTTAAGCACTCCCCATACGTGGGCCGATCCCGAAGATAGCGCAATGCCGGGCTGACCCGCAGCGGAAGTGAACCAGGCGTTAAGCCCTCCCCATACGTGTGCCGGTACCGAAGATAGTGCAATGCCGGGCCGATCCGCGGAGGAGGTGAAGCAGGCGTTAAGGGGCCCGCATACACAGCTTCACTGATCATCCTTCTTCACGGAGTGGAAGGGCACTGAGTTTATTCGTCATATTTCATCAAAGCTTTATGCTGTGTTGAACGCTCCACTGAACTCCAAGATGTAGTTTTGTACGTCGATACAAACAAAGTTTGAATATACTTTTGCAGTTTGGCCTGCCTCAGCCACACCCATAAGTTTATCTAGGAAACACGAAATTTAACTGCCGATACACAATACCATTGAACAGGAAAACTATAAACTTTTCTATAATACACTATAAAAAACAGGTGCTATAAGTTTTCTAATCAGTCGTGGACTTGAAGATAATGCCACCTACTGAAAAATCATCGCCGCGAGTTTTCATCCCCACAAAAACTAAGCCTTAGAATTTTGATTGTTTCTAGCCCCTTTAGTAATGTCAAGAAAAAGAAATATTTAAAATGATTTCCTGCGGAATGAGCCGGTATATCTCGTTCCCTAATGTCACGAGGAAATATTAATCAGGTCAGCAAAAATCACTTCAAAGTAATAGTAAGGAAACATCAAAATTCGTCTCCTACCAACGCAGTTTACTAGCTAAATGTCGACGCCATGTGAACCTTTTCGTTCTTTTGAGATGAATAAATATTCAAGGCACCGTAACCGACGTGCCAAGAAGAGCGACATTCAAATCCGGGGAATTATGCCAATTAAAGTAGGAACGTAAACGAAAAGTCCCACAAATTAAAATCCGACGGCTTCGACAAATATCAGTTTGTTAATAAAGTTGACGCGACACTTTTTCTCTCATATCCTGTGTGTTAATGAGTCCTAAATGTTCTTTTGCCTTGCAACCACACGCAAGAACGGAGACTCCCAACAGCGCATCTATTAACTGAATTTCACAAGTTGCTTCTTCCATAAAGCTTAGCTTACCAAATACATACTGTACTAATTACCAACTCTCATTTGCCTTTCAGCATTGGCTCCAGATGATTTGAAAGGTTATATTCCCAGTGGTATGTGGTCGCATTTCTGTGGGAGCCGAATGGGGCGAAATATACGCCCAACTCTTCACTTCTCTCACCTAAATGTAGCTTTGGGGTGCTAATATAAACCTTTCGGTCTGACGTTTCCGGAATCGAATGTAATGGGTGCGTTACGATAACGGCGGTGAACGTAAGCAACCGGTGCCTTCTTCATTCGACGACAGACAAGCACAGGTGTGGAACGAAATGGCTTGAAACATCAATACTTCTTGCAGGACGCGCACCTTCTGTATTATTAATGAAGCCGAATCGCGCAAGTATCAGAAAATTTCAGCACTGGTTTGGCTTCCCGAAGCCAAAGCCGCAGGCGTACCTTCAAGATTCTTCGGAGGAGGTCCAACTCGTCGTCTTTGCGTTTCTTCCGAGGATCCTGGTCACACTCTTCCTCGGTGTCATCTCGCGACTTGCGCTTGTTGTTGCATCTGCAGTCAGGAACAAAAGAAAAACGCATTTACAACATTCCGCCATTCATCTCCTAAGGGCCACCACGACGTCTCCATTTAAAACATGGCACCAATACCGAGACACAGCCGATGCTTTTTTTTTTCCCTGTGTATAAAAGGGCACGAAGGAGAACTGGTACGTTAAGTTAAAGCTATAAATTACGCTTATGGAACACCGAAAACACGAATCTTATGCAGTGAGCGCATTCTTTATAAAGAAATCATAGACTACGCGTAGTGAGTTTTGAGAACTTTTCCCACACGAAAGCGGCCCGAAATACGTACATTGCATTCCGTGCCGTAATACTTAGATGCCGGTGCTGCGGTTAAGGCACAAACTCCAAAGGAAATTTCGCCTACGTACCTTCTCTCAGTAAACAATCTACTTACGGTAAATAAACGCAAGTCGAGGCTCGGATAAAGTAAGCCACCAAACTAATCTGACTTAATGACGTTCCCTTCAAGATGCTTCTGTAGGGCGTCTCGGCGACGTCCAGCGCATGATTCGTTTCATGCATCTACGAACAATGCAAGTTTCACACACACACACACACACACACACACACACACACACACACACACACACACACACACACACACACACACACACACACACACACACACACACACACACACACACACACACACACACACACACACACACACACACACACACACACACACACACACACACACACACGCACGCACACAAAAGGAACATGAGCCATTCCCCTCTGGGAAGGTGGATCACCAGCGAAGCTGCTTAGCAGACGACACGGACGTGACATAGAATCATGAACAAAAGTACGAACATATTCATTATCCTGATCGGCGGTCATCATGACGATAGGTATGCACACAAATTCTCGCACCACCTCTGTTATTAAATGCGCCCGTCACGTAGGGCAATGAATAATGGCTGTTACCCCCTTAAGCAATGGTTCATACCACCGCAAATAATAAAAAAATTAACGCGGCCTCCCTTTTACGACGATAGAATGAAATTTTACACTGGAATGATGAGCGGCAACGGGGCCAGCTGTGCAAGAAGCCGACAACGACGAACTAGGCACGAGCGCGTTCTAGCGGTTGCGCCGAGCGGCGCCAACGAGCTAGTTCGTGGGTTGTTCGCGGACGAAGGACGACGGAAATGCCCTGGCGATATACAGCTTCGCTGTAGAAGCAAACGAAGGAACGAAAAAAAGTGGCGACAGTTGCGAAAACTGCGTGCAACTTGTGAGCACAATGTCGCACATCTCGTTTGCTGCCGTACCATTCAACGGATTCTGAACCTTCACTGAGATCTACACGCTCGTTGAACTGCCACAAGTGATAAAACTTAAAACGAAGCATTCCGCGACGGCACCCCTCTGTGCCAGTGTGTGCTGGTTTAGAGCTTGAAACCCGAACCGCTCCCCTTACTATTAATAATAGTCAAGAGCAAGGTGGTCAACTTTCTACATGAGCTAATTTTCCCATCCATGCTACAAGAAAACAAAAAATTTGTCAACTAGGGGCACACACAGGTCATTTACGGTACTTGTATATGCACACGTACGCACCACCCCATGTAATTATTTACCGAATCAGGATTCATTGCAATCCCTTTTCTTTGTATATATTACAGAAAACGTTCTTGCACTAATATATGTATGCATGTAGCTTGAACCAATACATATACAGCAACAAAAATAAAAGGAAATAAAGAAAACGCATGATCAACCAGGTCGTCAAGCTGAATGGTCTAGCGAAACTTCATTTGGGTCTCTTTCAGTACTGTCTCTTGCGATGTACACCTTGTTGCCTAGATGGCGCCACTAATGCGCCCGGCTGGAAAGGACCTCGAAACGAAACACGATTCCGGGGACCCAGGCTAGTCAGATTGCAGCGGCGCGGCGGGGCGAGCGGCAATCGGCATTTCCTATCCTATACTATTTCCGACACCAAATTTAAAGCGAAAAAGTGGGCTACTTTTCGCTAACTTTCGTTTAGCACTGGAAAACAGAGCGTGCTGTTCCCTGACGTTCGGGCCTAAGTATTAGCGCTGAACGGCATCCGCACAAAGACGAACCGCGCGCTGAGTACGCAGCACCCCCTGATGTTCACGTGCGACTCGAACTGAAAAAATGTGAGTCTCCTTGATAAGCGCACAAGCGTGCCCTTTCCCACCACTGTTTGGACGACGGTAGGTAGCCAAGAATCCAAAACGTAGCCGAGCCAAGCCGAGAGTATCGCGCGGTTTAGGTGCCATCTACTGTTGTTATAAACCTATAGATGCCTCTGGTTTCTCGCTCACTACTGGTAGTTGCTATGCTTCATTGGGGATGATGAAAACTACGCGTCTGATGCAAACTTCCTCACTCGCTTTTTTTTTTTTTGCATACGTTCTCCAAAACATTTTCTAGCGAAATTCATACGAAGTATTAAGTACTTCATAGTGTCCCGTTAAACCAAACGCACAAACAAGTGTTTTCTGTTCTCAATTATTCCATAGACATGAGGCGACACGGGAAAAATTACGCGTGGTGAAAAAAAGGAGCGACTGGTACCAGAAATTCACAGCTGAAACGATCCAGGCTATATCCTTTCTCGGGTCGCAAAGGTTACAAGTCAGTAGACTTCACGTACGTACTAGCTCTCTCATATGATCGCTTGTTTTTGTTAAACTCGAAGAAACGCCGCGGGTAAGTACGGCAAAAATTATTTTCTAAATGTTGGATGCCTCCCTGCTGAGCACGTTTCACTGCAGTGACAGAGTGCGCAGCAGGCACGCAGACCACTAGAGTTCGAGGCGAAAGAGTTCGTTCACTTCGAGGGTCAGATTCATAAGATAATTGCAACGGCCTTACTTATCTAACAATTATCGTAATCCTGCTGGCATGTTATCAGATGAAAGAACGCCCGGTCCAGCCCTACTAACCAAAGCTTATGTTGCAAATCAGGATTACAGCTTAATGCTCTGATGTTATCCTGCTATGCTGCATCGAACCTACATGCTCTATGTCAAGCTGACTGCCACGAGAACGCGTGGGTAATTTTCTGGAGCCGCCCACAGTGCCAGCACAGTACGCAGGCCTTCTATATGGAGCACTGGTAATTCCTACGTGCCTGCTGAACCAAAATATGGTCATAATGGCGTTCCATTCGAAGGTAGTGTCCTAAAATATAAACATTTTTAACGTTCCAGTATTCCAGACTGATCATGTATTAACGCAACCAGCATTATATAGGTGAATAATGAAACACGGATCATTTCTGGATATCAGGAATTCACCACTTTCTACAGACTGAAAATAACAATTTCTATCAGATTACAATAAACGACATCCCCGAAATTTTCTACGCGAGCTATTCACTGGCCGAATATAAGGAGCAGAATACAAAGTTCGATGCTCGCAAACAATGAATGATTAATGCTGTCAAGAGTGAGAACTGACGCTCTAGAAGTTCTACAAAAGAAAATATGTCCATTGAAACATGCGACGGCCCCACCAACAAAGAAGACAAACACAAAGTATGGACAAAAGAATACGTGAGCAATCCAGCTGTCAGGTTTACATAGCAAAAGCGCACGCAGGAGTTAATGCTCCTACCATACTCAGCAACGCTGAACCATGGTAGTCGTATGTGACATTTCGCTTCGATTTCAGCGCGCATGTATGTAACTGTAGCATAAACGCAGCGTTTTCTTCGTAATTGCCTCGAAAACACAAGACAAGACAGCTGAAGGGCGATTCGGATTGAGAACTCACTTGTCATTCTCGTAGCATATGCTGACCTCGGGCTCTAGAGTGATGTCTTCGATGGGCTCTCTCTTTGGTGCGATGGGAAGCCTACTGCAAGGATGTATCAGAAGGCAGCAAATTAAGACAAGAAAGCAGTTGGCAATGCTTCATAAAAAAATGACTCCTCTCAGCACGCTTTAGGCAACCGCACAATACAACAGAAACGTAATGAGAGGGGCCTTAGTGCGAACAGGTCTACCGAGCATTTGCATTGACAATTTAAGGCTTCGTCAAGAAGTTCATGCTTTTCACCGACATATCTTGCATTACAGAAACACATGGAAGTACACGTACTGCTTGTGCACGTTCTCCACGTAAGCAATGACTGAAAAACAGATGGGCAGACGTTCTTGCCTATGTTCGTTTATTTAGAAAAGAAGTGTATTTGCAACTTATAGCAAATGAACACGAAACCGACACTTGTAGTCGGCAACCATGCTTCTTAAACCGAGACAGAACAGACCAGAGAGAGCGTAAACATATTGAGTACTTTGCGGCTCGTTGGTAGTTGATGCATTATCATTGACACAAGAGATTCCATGATTTTCCTTGTGTGTTCCGGTTGCGCCCTCTGATGCCTCCGGGAAATACGCGAGAGCATGTGGGGAATACCTTTAATTCGGTTTGTCAGTTTCTGGTGTAATGCATTCTATTTGTCGCTGTCCTGCAACCGGAAAGCGAGCACACGAGTATGACTTTCCTTTGGTAAGGGTTTATCATTTACCGCCAACATTATTCTGTTTTTTGGTTGGCTAGGGGCTCCCGTTAGTCCATTACAACTACATGTTTTCTTTTTCTAGAGATCATGCAAGACCAAGCTGCGATGTGCAGTTGTGGGTGTTGTAACGTGTGCTCTTGCTTCACCAGAGAACGTTGGCTGCACCATAGGGTGATATCATCAGCGTAGATGATCCTCATCCGCCACTGCAGCCATGTCCGCTGCAGGAACAAGGCCTCTCCCAGCGATTTTTAATGACCTTTGTCTAACACTACATGATGCCAACTTGCGCCTGCAAATTTTCTAATTTCGTAACTCTGCCTAATTTTCTGTCGCGTTCAACTGCGCTTTCCTTCACCGCCTGCAGACAAATACATATCTGCACCTACGCTTAAAACATGCCATCCACTCCAACGCATACGTGGGCACTTGCCCGTGGTGTGAAAGTAAGCTACCTCTCGCCCACATTGCGTGGGAATGCGAGCTCGGGCCACCCAAAATTATGAAGTCTGACATTTCGGCGCAAAAATTCAGAACGGAGCATTGGGAGACCTGCTTCGCTAGCGAGGAGAAGGACGCCCAAGTGGCACTCCTCGACCAAGCACGACGGGCTGCTGAGGCCAGCGGAGACCTGGACCAGGGGCCCGACCCACCTGCTCCCCCAACCTTTTTCCGTATAAACTTTGCTAAATTGTATTAAAATTCCCTTCCCTTGGCACCCATTCTGTAACTCCAATGGTCCACCGCTTATCTGCACCACGCATTACATGGCCTGCCCAGCCCCTTCCCCCACCCGCTTTTCTTTTTTCTCTTCATGTTGACTAGAATATCGGCTATTGCCGTTTACTCTCTGATCCACACCACTCTCTTTTTTTTTTCTCTTAACGTTCTGGCTAACACATCTTTTGTTCTATCGCTCTTTGTGCGGTCCTTAAGTGCTTCTTGAGCTTCTTTGTCAAGCTCTAAGTAACGGCATAGATACTGTGCTGTAAATGAGGAACCTGTCAAGTTCAGAGTTTGCCACTTTGGCTAATGACTTACTTGATCGGCTGCAGGTTCTGGAACTGCAAGTCACCAGCCCGGAACTCTGGGAACTCAATCTCAGGCTCTGCAACGGTAACAAGAAATACACCAACTTATAATTCTGCGCCCGTGTTTCTAATACGCGTCTGTCACAGCCAGCACCACGCACACCTCTCTATTACCATCAGTCCACCACCTCGAGCAACGTGCCTGCGGTTAGGCAAAGTTCGTCGCGTGCTTCCATGTTACTTGCTAAAAAATATTAAGAAAGCGCTGACGTAACTCTTTGGACCCTTGAGAACTCCAGCACGCACAAAAATAATGGCACTCAAACAAGTATGAAAATCGTGGAGTACTTATAAGACGTTTTCACGTGATATTAAAGTTGGTATCTGAATGTGGAACCTATAGTTGTCGACATTTTCGAGACGTCAAGACACCGTGCGAAGCTGCTCACGTACCGTAGCAATAAGCCTATATATGAGCGCATTCTTCACTTAAAAAAGTCGTAGTTACGCCAGAAAGGCGAAGCATCGATTGCGATATCAAATTAGTAGACAGCTATACGAAGTAAGGATAGTACTAGATTCATCGGCTGTATGAGGTTATAAACACAGGCATACTAAATAAATCGACAAACATGGTGTCACGCGCGCGCTAAAAAACATGAACGCATTTCATAACTTCCTGTCAAAACGCTGGAGTGGCGAAGCGCGGTAAACAGGAGCGAGCCGAATTGACCTTCGCGCTGCCTCTCGCATCAACGCGAACTAGGCCGCGAAAACGGAGCGCACGGCTAACTGAGTCCCCGTCGCAGATTAGCCATCTGCGACGGGGACACAGCGGGGAGACAAGATACAGCGGCTAGAGCGGGGGCGCGCGGCCGCCCGGGCCGCCCGGAAAAAGCGCGACCCCCTCCTCCCTAGCCGCCCCTGGAGCCTTGTGCGCGGCGGAAGACGGCGCGCTTCCTCCTCGCTTTCCTCCTCTGCGTACGCAAAATTCAGCCGCGATTTCCGGCTCACCCTCGCACGTTTTCACTTGCACATACACCATACGGCGCGGGGCGACGATTTCATGGCCCTTGAACGCTATATGGAACCTCCCGGCGACGCCGACGGCAGAAGTGCGATTAAAGTGTCTATATAAGTTGATAAAAAACAAAGGCGACATGTAACGTGTGGCGTGCGCTTCTGGCTACGCTTGCGTGTGGCCGCCACAGCCATCACTGCAATGAAGCAAGTCAGTGCATCGTCCTTGCAGTCGCAACGGATGCACCTGTTGGGTAACTAAACAGACTCTTTTTTTTTTTTAGAAACAACCATCATAGCAATTTGTCGCGTTCTGACGCTAGCCAGTACCCATTATATGAGTCAGAGGCCTTCAGCCTTCATATAGCGCAATAATAGAAAAAAAAAGGAAGACAGTCATGTCGGCACGCTCCTTTAAGTGGCGCGCTAGAGGTTTTACAAAGTTCTTGAGGAATGGTCAACCGAATGCACATTCGCGAGTCTACAAGACAGCGGACCGACGCCCTCGAAACTTAGCTATTGCCACCTGGTAATTACTGTCCAAAGAAGATAACGCAGCATCAGGAAGTGTCTTCTTTTATCAGCCCTAGGATATTTAGAGCCTGCCTTTTCATACAAGGGGGTGTTTCGCCCTTTCAGTTGACAGCTCCTAACCGGTCTTCAAATATTTTCTTTTTTTTAGTGTAATCTATTACAGCTTCTACAACTACTACTACTGCTACAAAAGTAGACTTCCGTTAATTTGACTCTGGTTAATTCGACTTTTGGTTTAATTCGATCTCCACCGAAGCTTACGGCCGGCATCCTTAGTAATCTATAGGCACAAACTTCCGTTGTCGATCTCAAAATTGGCCTTCGCCGGATAATGCGAACCTGACTGGTCAGCTTCGTCGCAACATAGAGGTGTTACGCGACGAGGTATACCAAAAATGAGAAGCAGCCACAATCGCGGGACATGGTAGGTATTTCAGTTATACAGGAGCACGCACCCCTCTTCGGTCCCAGTACGAGCATGAAGACGCCTAAAATCACAATTGCAGTCATTCAGAACTGTTTCTGACATTGTTCTGGCGATTTGAGCCCTCGTTGCGTCCGCCAAGGGTGTCCCGTATATGAGAACGTTAACGAGGCCTAGAACGTGTTCTTTAAGTATACGCGCGCGCACGCGCCGTGCATGGAGAAACAGAGGAGAAAACATCTGTGTTGGGAAAGCTAGCGAAATCGAAGGCGGTAAGATGAAGAAAAAACTCCGAGAGTCGAGGCGTCATTTAAAGCCAACAATAGAGCTGGGGTCTTTCAGAAACTCCGAAGGCCTGCCGGTAAACTTATTAAGCGTCCAGGTGCTCCTATTACTGTGACCGGAGACGGCGCCTGTGCGTGCGTAGATTAAGAAACACATGCTGTCTCCCGCAACAGTGGCACCCTTCCCCGCATTGTGACCCGCCGCGGCGGCTTAGAGGCTATGGTGCTGCGCTGCTAAGCACGAGCTCGTGGAATCAAATCCCGGCCGCGGCGGCCGCATTTCGATGTGGTCTGAAATCTAAAAACGACCGTGTCCCGTGCTTTGGGGGCACGTTAAACAACCCCTGGTGGCTAAAATTAATCCGGAGTATCCCACTACGGCGTGCCTCATAATCATACCGCGGTTTTAGCACGTAAAACCCCATAATTCAATTGTTCCGCGCATGGTGTGCCTCACCGTGTGACACAGACACTAATGCGGCGAAGCTAACATTAAAGGTCAGCACTGCCAAGTGAATCAACCGCGTGTTCCGGCGTTCTTTTTTTTTTCAGCCTTTCCTTTAATTCGTCCTGTCGTATAATTCGACCAGTTTCGTCACCATGTGAGGATCGAATTAATGAAGTCCACTGTACTACTACTGCTGCTACTGCATGCTACTATTATTAAACATAACTGAATATAACTTGTAACTAAATATTACCCTCGCAACACTCGGCACGACGCTGCTGTGACGGCAACCCATGCAGTACGCAGAAAACTCGGTTCTTTTTGTTCAAACATGCTGAGTTTATTTTCTTTCTTCTTTTTTTCTTTCTGTACTCTCAATATATTCGCCGTGGAGGCATTCCGCTGCTGATATACTCCAAGGTCGCAGGTTCGACTCCATACCACGGGGAACGCATTCTGAACGCGTGAAACATATACCAACATCCGTGTGCCGATCAAATGACAATACGCAAGGAAGCGCAGCTTATAACACGGCAAATGGCAGGCGCACAACGAAACCAATCGTTTACACCCTTGCTTAACTGCGCTCCAGGGTTTCTGAACCTGCGAAGTTACTTATATTACAATATCTTTCTTACTATCATTACTATTCACGAAAAGCAGTAGCTAAATCAGTGAACTGATTGAAAACTGATTGAACTGATGAAAAGCAGTGACTAAATCTCTGAACATCATTTGTATCAATATACATTTATTTGCATGATGCGAGATGTTCCCCCTCCGTTAAAAAAAAAGAACAGGAGCCATCAATGAAACCTTCCTCTTCCACTATTTCCTTTTCTTTCAAGTGAAGAAAAAATATTTTATTTTCGCTTTTAATACAGCAAGCAGAAGCCGTGACGGAAGAAAACTCAGCACTCCTCGGAAGAGCAGCGCCAAGGAGCGTGCATACAGGAAGGCATCTGTATACTGTCCCGAAAGCAGCGGGGGAAAAAAAATGAAGAAAACGAATGAAATGCAAGCGCGGAGAATCGGAGGCGAGCAAAAAAAAAGATAAAGAGAGCAGTAGTCGCGACAGAGGGCGCGCTGCGTAACAAGAAAGACAAAGACGGCGAGAGGCCCATTTGGGAGGCGGCGAGGTGTCGCGGTCCAGCTGCCCATCCCGCATCGACCACACTGGCCGCAAGCCGACGCCGTCCGGCGCGCTAATTGGCGAGCAATTATCGAGCCCGAGATCGCGGTGCGGCCCGATCGAAGGCGATCGAACGAAGCGAGGAAGAGAGGGGAGGGAGTAAGTCGAGCGGCACGCCTCTTCGGGAGGGGGGGGGGGGGGGGGTGCGGCAAGCCGCGCTGCGCAGAGCCTCTATTCGAGCAGCAGTTTCAGCAAGTGTACTCCATTCTTTGTCGGCGCTCTTTAACGCTAACGGATCGCCCCTTTGCGAGCTGTCGTTTGAATCGGCGCGAGCGAGGCAAATAAGCGCCCCGGAAACGAGAAAACGTTCAGTCCCTCTCTCCCTTCCTTCTCCTTTCTTACTTTCTTTATTTTCGCAGCCGTCGTGAGAGACCGAACAGTCAAAAAGACAAGAAGCACGCCCCACTTTACTTTTCTGTGCGGTATTTTCTTTTTCAATCCAGTACAATGAAATGTGCGTATATATTTGCCACAGAGATTTTTATTTGTAACCTTATGTTCTTTCCATTCTTGCGCCTTAGCACTTGGCGAAGAATGGTAGACACTTCATAAAAGTTGCGCGTAAACTTTCAGTACTGCAGCGTCTTTCGTAACGATTCGTAGGAAACAATTCCGCCTTATGGAAACAAAGGGCGCCTTCGTCAGTAGGAAGATTGATTGATTGATTGATTGATTGATTGATTGATTGATTGATTGATTGATTGATTGATTGAGTTTAATGTCCCAAATTAACACATTGCTGGTAGATATGGAATTATTAGTCTTATTACTTGTTTTGAAAACACATATTTGACAGGAAAAGGAAAGCAAGGAGCAGGCTGACAACCGTCACTGGAAGGGGCCCAGCGCCTGCCTAGAAGTTGTAAGCCAGTGCGAAAAAAGTCGCGAGATTTATACAAAATGCTAGATTGAAAAACATGTGTAGCATACCTTATTTACACAAGCAGCGTGATTGACTATTTGTAACTGCCCCGTTTCAAAAGTATGCCAATTAATCATCATCATCAACAACATAATCATCATCACCAGGACCGGTAGACAACAGGGTAGGAGAAAAAAATCTAAATAGACGGCTCCAAGCAAGCTAGTAGGCTATTATCGTTTATGCGACAACTAAGTCTTGTATCTTAAGTTGTGGTTTCGATTCGCTATTGATTTAATTCTACATGTCGTTGGATCACAATTCTACATTTAATTCTACATACCATTGCGCTAGCCGATGACGCTGCGAAATCGCGTATATTATGACGTCTATGTTCGAACGCCGTTTACTTGGCCCGAGTACTTGGCATCGAACCAGCAAAGGCCCACACCCAATGATGCTGATCACACGGCTCTGAAGATGAGGAGCGATCTACGTATGATGATGATGATAATATACAGACGAAGAAGACGTGCGTAATAGACGCCCACAATACAAGCTTTGACTACGAGGACCATGATCCAACACCTCCTCTGTGACGGTGCCCGTTCGAATTCGGCGAAAAAAGTGCTTGCGACAGCTCTGGAAAAAACAGGACGATCGCTTCCTTGACAGAGGAAAAAGTCCTAGGTCACTGGTCCGGACTGCTCAAGCTCTTAAGGCTTGTGAATTGTGCGACCGACATTGAAAGTTGTAGCGAGAGCCATCGCGTGTGAATTTTTCTCACTTGAATTTTTTTTTATTTATTCAATGCGTAAGTATTTCCGTGGTTATCCAACGACAAAAATGTCCCTGCGTCTATCCGTCCCTCCTTTGCGCGAAACGGTCCCTTTCAGGATAAAGCCAGCCGGCTGTACAAGAAGATGACGACGAACGCGCGAGCAGTGGCACGAAAATTTGGGGGTGGGCCAACTTGAAATTTCGGGGCGGGCGTACATATACGCACGTATATATATATATATATATATATATATATATATATATATATATATATATATATATATATATATATATATATATATATAATTTTTCTTGAGGCGGGAGGTGGAAGAAAGCAAAAGAGGGCGTGAAAGGGGAGCACAAGCAGCTCAAAGAGAATTTAAATCGTAAAACAAAAATTAATTATTTGTGGGGTTTTACGTGCCAAAACCACGATTTAATTATGAGGCACGCCGTAGTGGGGGACTGCGGAAATTTGGACCGCCTGGGGTTCTTTAACGTGCACCTAAATCTAAGTACCACGAGTGTTCTCGCAAGTCACCCCCATTGAAATGCGGCGGCCGTGGCCGGGATTCGATCCCGCCACCTCGTGCTTAGCAGCCAAGCACCACAGCCACTAAGCAACCACGGCGGGTCGCTGCCATCGTAGCGTGATACAAAACGCAATAGCAGTCTGTAAACGTCAGTGTAGATAATGTCAAAAGACGCCAAAACAGACGAAAATAACGCCATGATGCAACAGGAAAAAAAGAAAAAAAAAAGTAGAGAACGGTAGAGCAGTAGCGACTTGCAGCGCTGAGATGCCTGCTCGCGCCGGTGCCACGAAACAGCAAACAGCAGGGTCCGCCAGTGCTGACGCATGTACGTCGGAATTTCAAAAATCTTTAAACAAACGCTTTTCTTTTTATTTCCCCCCCCCCTTTTTTTAACAAACGGTGGTACGCGGATCTGAACGGCATGAAAAACAAGATGAAGAAGCGCAGGTTTGGGCGTGTGCAAACCGCTTGCACCTGATTTTTTTTTTCCCAGTCTTACAAGAACATGTGGCGTTATATCCTTGGAGCGGCCACGACTGGCCATCTAAACGCGTATAAAAACTGCATATATGCGTCCTCTTCAGCATAGGATTTAATACTGAGTCCATCAAAGGGAAAATTTGGTGGCTGTAAAGCGCTGGTAGAACGTTAGAGTTATGGGTGGTATCGGAATCTTTCGATGATTGCGCATGCGGTCGTTCAGAAAGAACACTGAAGCTTCATTGTTGTTGTTGTTGTTGTTGTTGTTCGTGCCTCAATTCGCGTGCGACAAGCGAATGCCTCAATGTGTCGTCCACAGTTTGGAAAACACTGCTCCAGGAACAAATTATTGGAGCCGGAAAGCTTGTGTGAAACAGAGCTATACGTAAGAAATGCTGCATTCGGACACCAATGCAGGGACTCTGCATTGCAAATTGAGTCGCTCGGGAGATGCTTACAAATAGTGAAGCGGATACGCATGTTCTAGGCTACGAAGAAACGTAGATCAAGAAATATGACAGACACCCGGAGCAGCGTCAAAAGTAACCTCAAAAGCTAAATGTTGATGTTTTTTTCGACAGAATTCACCTACGAAAATTGCTGCATCTCCCGTAATCGAGAGTAGATGTAAGCATGAAATGGCAACCGGGAGAGTAGATTGGTTAGAGATGATACTAGCCATAATCTTAAAACGGGTGTAAAGCGCTGGTAGAACGTTAGAGTTATGGGTGGTATCGGAATCTTTCGATGATTGCGCATGCGGTCGTTCAGAAAGAACACTGAAGCTTCCTTGTTGTTGTTGTTGTTGTTGTTGTTCGTGCCTCAATTCGCGTGCGACAAGCGAATGCTTCAATGTGTCGTCCACAGTTTGGAAAACCCTGCTCCAGGAACAAATTATTGGAGCCGAAAAGCTTGTGTGAAACAGAGCTATACGTAAGAAATGCTGCATTCGGACACCAATGCAGGGACTCTGCATTGCAAATTGAGTCGCTCGGGAGATGCTTACAAATAGTGAAGCGGATACGCATGTTCTAGGCTACGAAGAAACGTAGATCAAGAAGTATGACAGACACCCGGAGCAGCGTCAAAAGTAACCTCAAAAGCTAAATGTTGATGTTTTTTTCGACAGAATTCACCTACGAAAATTGCTGCATCTCCCGTAATCGAGAGTAGATGTAAGCATGAAATGGCAACCGGGAGAGTAGATTGGTTAGAGATGATACTAGCCATAATCTTAAAACGGGTGTAAAGCGCTGGTAGAACGTTAGAGTTATGGGTGGTATCGGAATCTTTCGATGATTGCGCATGCGGTCGTTCAGAAAGAACACTGAAGCTTCCTTGTTGTTGTTGTTGTTGTTGTTGTTCGTGCCTCAATTCGCGTGCGACAAGCGAATGCTTCAATGTGTCGTCCACAGTTTGGAAAACCCTGCTCCAGGAACAAATTATTGGAGCCGAAAAGCTTGTGTGAAACAGAGCTATACGTAAGAAATGCTGCATTCGGACACCAATGCAGGGACTCTGCATTGCAAATTGAGTCGCTCGGGAGATGCTTACAAATAGTGAAGCGGATACGCATGTTCTAGGCTACGAAGAAACGTAGATCAAAAAGTATGACAGACACCCGGAGCAGCGTCAAAAGTAACCTCAAAAGCTAAATGTTGATGCTTTTTTCGACAGAATTCACCTACGAAAATTGCTGCATCTCCCGTAATCGAGAGTAGATGTAAGCATGAAATGGCAACCGGGAGAGTAGATTGGTTAGAGATGATACTAGCCATAATCTTAAAACGGGTGTACTGCATGTTCGCAACGGCACACACCACCGCACCATACCACACAATGTTTTACTGTGCACCAGTCCATATGGACGCTGCCCACCTAGAAGAAAACCGCTGAAGGTGGCCCGACAGGTCACGAAAGACGCCAGGGCGACAAAGCGCACTGCCCAGCTAGAAGAAAAGCACCTGACGGAGGCGCCACACAGCGTGGCGCCATCTCTCGATACACGCAAAACTCGCGCCGCGGAACTCACGGACCACTGGCGCTCAAAAGAGCAACCATGGCAAAAGGCGACCATGTCTGAGCGCCAAAAGATGATAATGAAGTGTATGGTACCCCGTATCTGCCTTCTGAACGTCGTCCATTGGAAATAATAAACAAAACTTCAGCGTACTAGAAGTTACCGCTTGAGTGATATGGTGAAGAAAAATTAGGAAGAACTCGGAAGCAATATTTTTTGTAACTTGCTTGGGTAGTAACTAGGGTGTGTAGTGCGGTCCCTTTGAAAGGAATGGGGGCAAAGGCCGCGTTTTCTTACTGGTTGCTCGGAAGATGTCGTTTTGTCCTCCAATCTTGCACGGGTGTTCTCGTTTGAGTGCCTGGATAAGGGCTCTGATTTTTCGCTCAAGGTCACATGAAAGTCGCCGACAACGGAAGCTAAAAGCAATTCATGCTTGAAGATAACGAAAAGCATCCAGGAGACTTTCAAGGCCTTTTCTGACTCCCCCCCCCTTTTCCTAAGCACTTCCGTAATTACATTAACACCCGCCATGTTCACCTTGTGGCCATGGTTTCCTGTCTGTGAGTGCAATGTCTGAACTTCAGCTCCCGTCCGTCGAGACAGCATTCGCACGCGCACGGTAAAGAAACCGACGGCAGTAAAAATAAACCCGGTACCCTCTTATATCCCTCCGTGCGTCTTTGTAACGTGGAACCCCATCAATCATAACGAAAATAGACGATGGCGAAGAGGAAACAGCAAAAGCTCAAAAAATCGATTACTCGAAGGATTTACATCTGCTTCAACACTGAGTTCAGTGGCAGTGATCAATAGGGTGGCGACACTCGGAGCACGGAAGTCCCCGGAAAACAGAGTGACAGATTGCAACGCAGGTCGTTTCATAAACGACGTCACTAGTGCAGGGCTGCGTTCGTACAGCACTGCGGCATGCCGTAATGAAGTTCATGCTAGCCTACTTCTCCTGCGCTAGCAGCATTTATAGCAGAAGCAGCTCCACGGTTTGGATGCACGGAGTCAAGTGCCATGCGGAAAAGTTCACCGACGATTACGATACTTCCTAGCGTGAAATTTGAGCGCAGCTCTGTACGTGTTTTCATTTCGCGATATACTGAGGCATCGCACCGATCACCGCACCGACTCGCGGATACGTGACGCGCGGCGCGCTATAGAGACCACCCACACAGTTGCCATTTTCCGGCAGCTGCAGCTTATGCAACCATAATCTTTACCCGGACACGCTTGCAGCGAACGCTATGCGCGAATGCAAGCCTTTCTGGTTCTTCTATTTCTTTCCCCCTACGGCCGGTGTCACCGCTGCTGGGGATGCGCGGTCGTGACGAGCGCCATCACGATTCGTTCATCACGAGAGTCGTTCAAGGTGACTTCCTCCGCTTTTCTCCTCATGCTTCCGCTGCACGCTCCTCCTCCGCCTTCTTCGCGCTGTCTTCGCTCTCGCCGTCTTTCATCCGCCGCTGCGCTTCGCATTCCCTCTTTCATCCTCCGCTCTGCTCATTCGCTCGGTTACGCTGAGGTACGACGCCGAGGCACGCCGATGCTCAACACAGAAACGAGTTTCGGCGGGCGCCGGACTGCGGGCGTAAACTTTACGGCGATGGTTTGCAGCAAGTGCTTCGGACATCTCAACCATGCGATCTGGATCAAGCTCAATTATTTTCACCGTTGAAACGTCGCGAAAGCACAGCCAGTCCTGCATCGTTACGTCAACGGCGCGGAGCCGGCCATGGAAAAGCAGGTGCATCCTACATAAATTTGGTCGGCGCACGTGGCTCATAAATTAAACACACGCTTTTACTCCATCTACGGCCGCTGCGAGAAGGCATTATGAAGCTTCCCCTGACTCACAGAAAGAAATGGCCCGAGTTTTTCTTTTTTCTTTCTTTCTGCATGTTGCAATGCAAATGTACTCCAGAAGGACAACTACTGCTGTGAGAACTGCCTCAATCGCAGCAGTTTGGATTAATCGCGCCAAGCTCCTCTGCAATATTGTACAAAACGTGATACTGCTGCAAAGGCAGCTGGCAACGAAGCCTTCTGTTAAGCATCTCGCGCCTGAAGATGGTGACAACGACTACAGCAACTTCACAGTGATGCAACTCACTTTCTGTTAACCTTTCCTTAAATGTTTTTATTGCTCGTTTTTTTAACCGTCAACACAGCGCTTCTCTTTCTGTGTTCGCGAAGAATTAGGCCCTGTGATTGACAGGGCCTAATTCTGTTAAATCGCGAAGTTGAAATAAAAAATACAGCAACAGATCCAACGAGTTGGAATCTAAATACGGCGGGGCTTCGTATGCGCGCATAAAGATTAGAAACACGAGTTCGCGTTTCTTCTTTCATCCACACAGCCGCCGCCACTGCCATGGATGCGGGAAGGCGAACGCCATCTGGTGGCGGCGCAATAGTTGAAGATCGCAAGGCATCGTAGCATTTAACTGAATTTTTTTTTTCGTTTCAAACGGGGTGGTGACAAAGAGTGCACCTAGGCTGCTTGAGCCACTCAGGCATACTATGCATGCTTTTCTGTACACGTCTCTTTATTAGTTTTTCTCTTCCTCGAAACTTATCTATCCACCTTGTGTGCTACCTATTCATGTAATGGAACCGGTCATATCGATATCTTCCCTGCTTTTTTTTTTCCACGAATACTCTAAACGTCTCTTGATTATCTGAACCGCTGACCGGCACATGCCTTCCGTCCACTTTAAATCCAAGCGCTTATGGAAGGCGTACCTTACCTAAGGGTCTCGCTGGTTGAATCCGTTCGCATTCAATTAGGATATGCCGAGTGGTCTCCAGATCTTCGCTGCCGCATACACATGACTCGTCCAGTTGCGAATGTTTGCTCCGGTATGTTTTTGTCCTTATAGGCGACCAGCTCCAGCCTCAAGTGGCCAGCCGCTTCCCTTCGTGTTACTGTACAAATTCTCTCTTGTAATGTCTTACTCCATATTCTTTGAAACCTGAATGGTGTTTTCTGTTTCCATCTTTGCATCCAATTCAGTGCCTCTGTTTCTCTAGCTTTCTTTCCGATGCGCGGATGCGAGCGCCATCTGGTGGTGGTGCAAAGAACCAACCCAACGGTGGTGCAGTCACGCGCATCCTCCGCTGTGATTGTTGGGCCAATTCGGCAAGAGAATAGCCACGTAGCACCCAAGGCCTGGAAAACCCAGCGATGTTGGCAAAGCATCCCTTTTAGAAACAGGTGTTACGCAGATCACATTCCATGCAAGCAATATAAAGCCAAACCGGCAGCCAAAACCACGATGTGATTATGAGGCACGCCACAGTGGGGGATTCGCGATTAATTTCGACCGCCTGGGCTTCTCCAAGTGCACACAAATAAAAATACAGGAGCATTTTTATTTTATTATATTTTTTTGCATTTCACCGACATAGAAATAAACAAAGGAAAGGCACCGAGGCTAACAAAAGTAAGAGAAGGCCGGTTTGCTACCCAGCACGGAGGAAGAGTTATTTAAAAAGATATGAAGGGTGAAAGCTGAGTATGGCTGCACCATCGAAATGAGGTCGGGATCGACCTCGAGCTCAATAGAGCAACGCCACAGCCACTAAGCTACCGCGGCGGGTAGCTGCGGACCAATGGCGGCCAAACAATAAACGCACTCTCTGTTCTTGTCTAATTTTTTTTTCTTTCGCGACTGACCGTTGCCCTGTCACAATAGTGGCGATAAGGTTCCGGCCTTTGTTCCAGATAGCCGGCCCACTTTTTTTTTCTGGCTTTGTCTTGCAAGCCTCTTTCTGCGAAGAAGCTCCGATACACCGCAAAGCTGCAGACAGGTGTGGCATGACTCTCTGCCACTTCGTCCAAGCGACCGGGAGACAAAACTATTCAGTTCATCGTGATGGTCACGTGATGGATGCCTCGAGTAGTGATTCTCGGGGCGGACAGCGCTCACGAATTGCCAGTTGAACGTCGGCGACTCTGTCGCCAGTCAGTGAGTTGTGCTTACAAGTCAGACTTGCTCATAAATGAGCTGCACGACAGCATACGGACGACGGATTTGAAATAAAATGATGCTGCGATGAAATCTTTCAAAACATACTTTAACGATGGCTTTCGTACGCCATGTCTTCCTACGAAAATTTCTCGCACTCGTAATTGTGGAGCCCTAGCTTTCCCGCACCGAGTTCAACAAAAGAGCGGAGATGCGGTCCATCAGTCCAGCTGATCAAGTATGGCGGCCGAGTGGAAGGAAGACCCACTTTGATGCGGGTCAGCCTTACGCAATGGCGGTGGACGGAACGGACAGCTCGAAGGAACGCCAGTGTATCCCCATCGTGTGCGGATGAGAGAGACCACTGGCGCACTCTTCTAAAATATAATCGTTGAAAAATATACGGAAACGCGTGATAATTATTCAAATGCGTAACGTTGGCGAGGCTGAGTAAGGGCTGCATGGCAATTCCCACTCGAAGGCGCTTCGGTTCCGCCAACTACAAGCTCCCGCAGTTTCTAACCGGCAGGGGTGAAGCCAGAACTTGGCCTCTACCAGGGTCCTTCTGCCCCTACTTCGCCTCTGAAATAGAGCCTTGTCGGGTGGCGTCCGCTTGAAGATTAAGTGGTTTTGTTCTAGTAATGTAAACGCTAGGCTAATTAGAAAATAAAAGCTGATTGTTCCCGACGAAAGTGTTACTTATGACTGAGTATCGGTGGCGTGAAGTCTAATAAAATTTCCCCAGATGTTCAGGCTTCATCCTAAAACCTGTAACACAAAGACGCACGTCGACCAGTAATTCATGGGCAGTGTGAAGACGTTTTATTTTTTTTTCACACTAAGGTAATGTTTTATCGTGCCCCACCTAAGATGGCGGCGGTCCGGCTTCACTATCGAGACATTCACCTCCACTCCAGCATTTTTTTTTTGTAAAGCCTCATAGTAACTATGCTCGATGACCATTTAAGAACTAAAATGGTTGTGTGTACGCTGTCCAACTGGAACGCAATTTCGGTCTACTTATTTGCTTTTGAGCATTTGAGACCTCAAGCGCTCTCAGTACAGAGCGGTCTTTGCGTCACTGGTTTCAGGATGAAACCTGAACATCTAGCGCAAATTTTATAGTGATCTTGAAACCACTTCTCAGCCATAGCTAACATTTCAGCTTGACACAACTACCTTTCACTTTCCAGTCAGCCTAGCGTTTACTTTAGCAGAGCAAAACCATCACACCCATGAACAAAGGACGGGTGGCGAAGACGCCCTGAAGTTGTCGCACTAGCTCGCCTTGAATTCATGAATTTTGCTAGGGTTGCTAGGGCCTAGTCGGCTCTTAATCGGCTGCGAAGGACTACATATACGTTGAAAGAACAGAAAGAAAAAGCTTCACGAGGCGAAACGCTCCAAGTTGGAGAGACTACCTTGAAATTGACAACCTAACGCTCTAGTATCGGCGATTATATGTCTGAGCAAAATTCGACGAATTGAACTTTTCTCCATGTTTTCCATTCGTGACATTCGTGAACCGAACGAATGAAAGCACGGTTTTTAAACACTAGTTACGCTAGCCTGAACTGATCATAAAGGTGCTCTTTTTGCGCCGTGTTCAAGGACGTGACTCTCTCTGCGAACAAAGGGGGCCGGCCCGGTATGGCATCGAAGATCGATCTTCCTGTTGCTCTTTCATTTCTTGGCGAACGCACATTTTAGAGACCGCCACAAGCATTTCTCTCGCAATAAGGCTCCCTGCCGCACTCTGAACTACAGGAAGTCAACTGTATCTGCCTCGGTTGCGCGTTATGCATATATGTGCACACACTCCATAGCTAACTCGCACAATCAATCAATCAATCAATCAATCAATCAATCAATCAATCAATCAATCAATAACCATTTGGCCGCAATCACTGCGGGCAAGCATGCGATATCAGAGAGACAGACAGACAGACAGACAGACAGACAGAGAGAGAGAGGGGGGACAGAGAGAGAGAGGGAGGGAGGGAGCGAGGGGGAGGTTGTACGCGCACACTCACCATCGTAATGCATGCTGCCATTCTCGGTCCGGCTGATTCTGCTCTCGGAGGTGCGCTCGTCGTCGTAGTAGTTGTTCCACGAGTGAGGCACAGGCCTCTTGCCCAGGATGGCATGCAGCTTCTGCCAGTGGGGCCATTCCACCGGGTAACCTGCACAGGCGGCGAAGCTGCGGTCAGACTCGTCCATAAGCCCGGACACGCACGCGCGGAATACAGTGTGGGGACACAAAGCAAAGCTGCACTGCGCACAACGGCCGATCCCGCCGCCTCTGCTGTCATAGACTACGGAGATAAGGCGGCACCTGTTGACATTGCCGCTGACGCAAGCAGCAGTACAGGGTGAACACGAAAGTATAGGTGTGCAGGGAACCGTAAAGAACAAAAAAATAGAAGAAAGTAATGCTGAACTTAGCAGGCGAAGTCGACGCAGTCGAAATCCCACAAATGTATACTTTTCTGCTTTAAGCGTGCCCGGGAGCCGGAGGGGGGGGAGGGGGGGCAACGCACCCGCGGACATACGAAACTTGACGCTACGTCGTATCGCGTTCAGATGATCAGCCAGTGGCTGTGCGATGATAAGATGACACTTGTGTGCTCCCACAAGAAGCTTATCGAAAGCGTGTGGCCCCCATCAGGTGCTCGCTGCCGCCTGCGGTTTCGGCTCCACCGCGGCTGTCACCCAGTCAAGTTGAAATGCGCGACAAGGGTACAGTGCCACGGGAGTCACAGTACTCTAGGCACCAACCGAGTTTTATTTCGGCGGTTAAGGCATTCTAATGGTCCAGGTACGTCTATTCTAATATTCTGAGCGCTGGTCCTAGAGAATTTGGACAGCGCCTTACCCTCTGGGCTATCGCTGCGAGCTGATTGTGCCCTTGCGAGAGGGAAAGACTCGCACGCTCTCCGCCCTCAGGTGTTCCCTTTAGCCTCCGGAGACCCGAATACAGCTAATGGACATAATCGTTATTCAAGCTAGTTTTGTATTGTCTACTGGCATGTTACGAACGTGAGAGGCATTTATTTTAATTGAAATGCCGGAGTTAGATGCCATAAACTGCATCTTCGTGTACGTGGAAGAAGCAACCATCTCCCCATGCTTGCTATGATAAAAACGGCGTTTCATTGTCTAAACGCAGGTCCATCTTCATCGTTGACAATGAAGATGAAAGTACGTGTAGTACAATGCCGCTCTGCAGCTGCTAAAGTCCCTCCATACAAAAGCGGCGGTGGCGCGTGGATGCAGAGGGACTTCAGCTGCCGCATCCTGCATTTCCACGCAAGCTCGAGGAATTCGAAATAGACTTAAAGGTTGCTTCCGTCATCTATGACAACACATACGTCTAGATCAATTTAGCGTCCAATTCCTCGAAAGCGTATGGTAAGAATATGAGTAACATATTTAACAGGGATAAGCGGGCTAGTTGATGGTCGTTATTGGAATGCATCATGTAACCGCACAAAAACAAGGGACAAAGAAGGAACACACAAGACAGGCGCCTGTCTTGTGTGTTCCTTCTTTGTCCCTTGTTTTTGTGCGGTTACATGATGCATTCGAATATGAGTAAACCATATCCGTGGAGTTTTACATCCAGCGGACTTCATATGCAGCATGAATATTTTAAATTACCGCTTCCGAAGTAAAAAAAATGGAGGCACTGTTCAATACAATTCAAAAGGTGGAAGTTAACACTGGACCGCAGTATACAATCAGCCAAATTCTTAATAATATCAGGCGAGCGCTGGATGACGATGATCATTATCTGTGATCATTGCTTTTGTAACTGGCGAGTAAACTGTCCCTTACGAAGGTCAGCGCCTCATAACGGCGAGAAGCTTCGAGATCGGCGATAGTTCGCGAACGCCCTCAATGCACAATCCAGTGCCAGTGTCATCTACCATTCACTCCAGGAGGACACATGCACTGTCGGAGTTATCTGCTCAATCCCGCCTGTAAAAAAAATATAAGAAGAAGAAAAAAATAAACGGTGTGAGCCCGAACACGTGAACAAGTAAAACGTGACACCTGCGATGAGCTTCCTTTCTTTTTCCCTACAATCGACACCGCGCATGCGCCAGGAAGGAAATGAAGAAAGGAGTTTATCAGCGCGCGTGAGCCACTGCCACGAATTTCTGCGAACGATGGGGCCTCTCGGATAACAAATGCAGGGCGTGCGTCTTTCTAACGGGGAGAGCGTAGCAGAGGACGATATGCACCGAAGAGTGTTCTGCGAGCGTGCAATATCTCGTCGATTTTCGCCGGCGCTGAGAAAGCGTGCGGTCGACGCTCGAGCCGATATTGTTTAAAATATGGCTGACTGTATAGTACATGCAAGCGGTTTCTCCGCTTGTTCCATTGACATTTACAATGCGTTTCCTACACAGCAGGCAAACGCTACAAAAGGTAGGGAGACTTCTCTCGCTGTTCACATCCGCGACCAAAAAAGTAGTGCGCCATGTACGAAAGAAAGAATATTAGGTATGCGCCACGTAAATACATAGGACTATCCTTTAAGAAGTGTCTGAGCAACCGAGGAATGACTTCCGTCTCTGCGAGCAACTATCGCAGCTGGTCCACTATTTCTCGCTCGTGTAACAAACGCGGTTTTTTCGTCCTCTATGATGTCTGCGTGAGAACGCAGCTGTCAAAGATATCTTTGCGCGAACGGATTCTTGACTGCAGTGGAATACGGCACACACTATATGACGTACAATTAAATATAAGAAGCAACCGCTTGCAGTGTGAAATGTTCTGGGTTCTGCGACTGAGTCACGAAGCGACTGGCTTCCCAGCACAAACAACCACATACCCAGAGACATGTAACGAAAGAAAAGGTAAATTTTTCACACTGAGCTTTCTGTACACAGGTTGCTGACATCAGTGTTTTGTGCCCAGCCTTCATCACTACAATGGCATTGTATTAGCTTGAGGATAAAGAATGGGCCCCAGTAGTGCGATATTCTCAAATCGGTTTCGTCAAGTAATTCATGTTGGTCGCAGTGGGGAGTTCTACGGCGGCCAGACAGACGCATATACTTAAACACCATATAAGAACCCTGAAACTGCCTACAGCTTCGAACTTGGGATTTGGAAAATTCGCGTGATGTAGCGCGAACATGAGTTTTCTTAAATGTACACTCATCTTATGCTCGGCGATACGGATAATAATTAAATCGGACACAAGGATACGCGCCTGACAACAAGTATTATTCACTGGGACGCCATCTACGTCCTTTGTAAGTCATCATGACAGCTGTTCGCAGGCATCCTGTAAAAAAAAAAAAACATCTAGAAATCGGCCTCGGAACGCCAGCCATCTGGGCCAACGTTCACAAGGAACTTATTTTAGAGATGTCAGCCAATCGTGAGAGCAGACGTACTTTTAACAATGGCGGCCGCTAACAGCGAATGCCAGAACAAAAAGCATTGTGAATCGGGCCCGTGCTGCTTCATTCTTTCATTATGCGCGTCCTATCTCAAGTGCCGTGAAAGCAATCCGCGTGACGACAAGCAATGACTGCTGGCATTAGAGACAAGCAGGAAGCGAATATTTACGTGGCTGCGCAGATATAACGTTCATGTGCAGCTGTCGTCATTTTCCTCTTATACAGCCCACACACAATGTGCGCACATGGCGAGCCTTACGCGTACTCTCTACATGACTAACAAAGAACGCAACAAAAGCTCACGGATTTGCCTCGTCATCGACGGGCTCTTGAGGGCGCCCAAGGGAGGGCTAGCGAACAGGGGCCCGTATTTGAAATAACTTTTTACTGTAGAGAATTGCTTCGCCAGAGTTAATTCCAGTCAAACCTGACGTTGGACATGTTAGGGGAGGGGGGGGGGGCAAATGGCAAACAACACTTATGAACGGAACACTTCGTGAATAGGGCCCCAAATCCCGCCTCACGAAGTGCAGTTCTTACGCTACAGGGGTTCGCAAGAACAAATTCCAGTCAATTGAGTTAGTGAGCGTGGCCTGTATTCACAAGAAGCCCTAAAGCTAGAACTGTTCGTCAGAAAAAAAATTTCACTTAATCCTGGCGCCAGGCATATCATCAGCGAAGGCAGCCGGTAAATGGAAAATAGCACTTACGAACGAAACGATTTGAGAATTCGGTCTCGTGTTATCAGTCAAAGAGACCAGCTGATGATAAATTGCTCTAGGGAACGCAGATATTCGTGAATAGGGCCTTTGTCATGCCTAGGGGCAAGCTAATTATGAGATGCAGACATTTACTTTTCAAGGCTGTGATATAATGGGACGCACAAAAGGTCACTCCAATTTCCATTCCTCCTTCGGCGTATTAAAAATTAAGTCGCAGTTTCGCCAGAAAGGCGAAACATCAATTGAGATAGAGAAATAGTAGACAGTTGTTCGAAGTAAAAGTAGTAGTTTTATCGGCCGTATCATCTCGTAAACATTCGCTTACTAACTAGATTAACAAGCATGGTGTCACGCACGCAAAAGCAAACATGCACACATCTCACTCGATGACCGCGGAAACTCGCTGTAAAACGCTGCCCTGAGGAAGCACGGCAGCAGCAGCGAGCGAATTGAACTTCGTGCTGCATCTCACTTCAATGCGAACTGAGCGGCGAAAACACAGCGCGCACGAAGCTGTCAGCACTCGGCGTACTCTTTTCCCATCGCAGATCGCTTTCAAGATAGAACCCGCGCGGCCGCGTCATACGCAGCAGCCGCCAGAGTAGAACGCTGTACAACAAGCGCGATGCTCATCAGATTTAACAGAGTCATGCGTTTCACGGCCATTCCAGTTACCCGACAAGGCTCGCGCTCACGAACTAGCAAAAGAAATTGCGCAGGTCCCTTGGAGGCCTGCGCTTCCTTCTGGCAAACCACTACCTTCGCCACAACCAGTGTTTCCCCCATTTCCCCAATTTAAAGCAACCATGGTGAGGGTCGTTAGTCTTTTATTTGAAATTATGTAATGTCCATTACCGTTAGGGCAAATGAGTTAGGATGATGATGATGATGATAAAATTTTCAGAACTGACAAATTTCTTGGAAATTCCGGGTCTTCCCGATTTTCCCTGATGGCAGATACTCTGCGATGTCGTTCTGGTGGCTTCCTCTTCTGGACAGTGTGGCGAGAGCAGCATATTTTCTCTGTCATTGTAACCTTAATTGAAAGCGATTTACTTGCTAACTTTGCTTTATTTTCTATTTCCCTATATGTTTATTTCCAGGATATATATATATATATATATATATATATATATATATATATATATATATATATATATATATATATGTGTGTGTGTGTGTGTGTGTGTGTGTGTGTGTGTGTGTGTGTGTGTGTGTGTGTGTGTGTGTGTGTGTGTGTGTGTGTGTGTGTGTGTTCAAAACTATGGCACTTAATAGTTTCGAATACAACCGCATTCTCGGCTTCCCCATAGCGGATTTGCACCATTTCTTGCAGGGAAGTCACATCATATATACACGAAAGTTCCCTACTAAATACAAGGGCGGTGATGAGTTTAGGGATGACTCGCGAGGCTGCCTAGAATAGGAAGAGGAAGGCTGTGAAGACAAGACTTGCGAGAATTTTGCAAGAATGTCTCAAACAGGCGCTAATAAATTACGTTTACAGTACAGTTTGCGAACGAATGCTAGTCACAATTACGGCTGTTTTGACCGCAGTAAATGAGTATTTCGTCTTCGCCCTTTTATTCCTGTTATAAATTGCAATTATTGCTATTAGTGTTTTAACGTAGGAGCAGGAAGAAGACGGAAGGGATATAGAGGGAGCTTGGCCAGTAAATATGGGCTTACAACCCTGTGCTGAGCAAGTGTATTCATGGGAAGGGAATGAAAGGTCATAGAAGGAGGGCACAACGATAAAGAGAGAGAGAGAGAAATCAAGGGTGCATACACGAACGCGACGGAACTTACTGCCTCTCAAAATAGTGACACCCACCCCATGTCCTTCAGTAGCGGACCGACGTGTTTAATGTCTTCTGTGTTGAACACCGTCTGTAGGAGACCCTCATAGCGCGTATGACAAGTTCCTGCATACATAAATCAAGCACCATATTTACTCGTATAATGCCTGCCCTCGTATAGTGCCCGCATCCCCACTTTGGAGTTTCATTAGGCGTCCCGCTCACACTCGCGAGCTGTTTAATTCCCGCAGCCGCTACAAGACGGCACTAGTCAATGTCCGAAAAATCACTCCATGAATGATTTTTGCGACACAGACTGAATTTGCAACAGTGCAGCGTGATAATTTTCAACAAAACATTCAGTAATAAATGCAACGATTCACAGTGATTACGGATGCGCGCAGAGACTTATAGCCTTCTCGTGTTTAAAAGCTACGGATGCTTAGTAATTTACAAAAAAAAAAGCGGAATAAACGACGTCGCAAGAACGTCTGAGGCCACATAGAACGAATATTAGACAAATGCGCGTACCAGTCACCATGCCCACAGTAAACGAACGATCGCAGAGCCCCAAAGGCGTCTAGCAATTTTTGTAGAAAACTCTACGCTGCTATAGAACCCCCGGACGCGGCAGCCGTCGCAGCACAAACGAATGCGAACCCGCGACATCGCCACTGAGCGGCGCAACGTCACAGCCGCTCGGCCACGGCGGCATGCAAATATGGAAAGAGAGAGAACTAAGGAAAGGAGGAAAAGAGCGACATGTACGTAACTTCCGAAAGAGGGCGGTGCGCACAACGGCGACGTCGACGACGCCGAGCACGCTTCTCGCTGAGGACGCCGCCGCGTTGCAGGCAAGCGAACTTAACAGGACTGGTAGAGAGGTGCAAACAGACCTTTCGCGCATCCTTGCTCTGGCACATTGTGCATCATCGCAGGAGGCCCCAGGCTCATCACTGGGCCGGCAACACGGCGGCGCAGGTGAAGAGGCGCGACTCACTGGCGTAATGCGTTAACCAGCCTCGGGGACCGTCAACGGAAATCTAGATTCACGAACGCTCAAGAACGGGCTCCGTCGTCGTGGACATGTCGACGTGGGAGCAGCGTCTGCAGCCGGATGGCGCGGGCAAGCCAAGCAGTCGGCGGCTAGAAGATGGAGAGCTAAGCCGAAGCTCTCCGGGCTCGAACTAACGGGAGAGGTGCTCTCTGGATTTGCGGAGGGAAAGGCGGCCGGGGGTGGGGAGAGTGAGGTTGCGACGCCGACGGCGGCTACAGGTTCGTCGCGACGAGCGCCGTAGGTCGGCGATGCCAAACTTTTCGCGCGCTGCTGCGCCTGCTGCTGCTTCATGCGCAGGTGTACGTTCTCGCGCGCTCGTTGCGAACTAGGGGGAGAGAGAGAAACAGAAGAAAGAGAGAACGACGAAGTCGAGAGCCGCGCTGCTACGAAAGCGACGAAAACACGCATGTGTCGATTGTTTCCGCGCGATGCCTGCAGCGGCGTGGCGCGCGCGTAGAGCACGTCTAGTTTTGACTTTATTATTTCTTCGTTGCGAGGGTATCTGTCTTACGGCACAACACCGATTTTTCAAGGGAGACATCAAGGGCGGAAAAATGAATGCGTGGAAGAAACGGAGAAGAGGGGTACAAAATAGGTCCAGCTGCACATGCTGCTGCTATCTATACACCAACTGTACGTGTGACTCGCAAAAAGACGGCTGTTTTGTTCACATTATCCTTGAGGAATATATATTTACAATATATATCTCAGGAGCAAGGCGTCCTATTCCGCTTATTGTGAGCGGATTCCGACCCGTCGTCCTCACCCTCTAGACAGAGAGACATATATGTAGAGAAATGAGGTGGGAAAAGCAGGGATGTTAACCGGAGTAGTTTCTGGTTTGATATACCCTGTACTTCTGATTGCTACCCAGCCACCCGGGAAGCCCCTAGAAACATCTGTATAGTAATAGTGTGAAAATACACCATGACTCGATGGCATCTGGCTTCAAGCCCGCGAAACACCCAGCATCGGCATTCTGGTGTCTCGGGCAACCTAACGCGTGCCCCCTACATCCTGGGATTGTTAGAAAGGCAGACTTGTCACCGCTAGTCCTGAAGCAGTTGTCCGTGCCTCTCTTAAACGAGTTGTATTTTGACCGCATGTACATTTACACGGACCGTTCCACCAACTTCAAGACGCCCTACCGGATAAGTGTGTTGTTCCAAAGGACAGTTTAAATTCTCTCACATTATGACGTCCATGGTAGCAACACTTTCGGCTCCCGGAAGTACAACAATCACGTGCTCCAGCAGCCGCGAAATCGCTGGCCAATTTTCTGCGATTCGAAAGCAGTCCTGCCAACACTGCAGTTTGTCTTACGTCGTGGGTTTACACGAGCACCTATAATGTAGGAAATATAGCAAGCTCACCACCGAGCGCCCGAGAAAGGACACGACATTCTACTTCAATGACTGCCGAGTCACTGCGGAATTGTCGGCAACGACAGCGCAAATTGGGCTGCGTGCTCGGCTCATCAAAAACATCGGCGGATGCTGCGCGCCAACATCAATCACATGCTCGCCACATCACACTTCTGCGACGGAGTTAACCGAGTTTAAGCAACTCACGATTGTATTTTTCCGACCCTAACTTGAGACTGGGGCCGCCATTCCGATTCTCCCACCGCGTATTAACAAATGCCTATTAATTCCTCATAGGAATGGCTAACAGCGCGGCGTGTAATTTGTGAGGGTACGACGAGGCAAAACAGCCCCTTCCGGGCCACTGCCCATCATATGACTCTCGACGACGCTTAACGAGCCCTACTGGCCACTCGAGGCACTCTGCATGTATTCGCGGGCTTCTTTCACCCTCGGAAAAACACTTTTATGCAGCACGTATTGAGCAACACAAAGCTGCATCGGGAGTTCTTCATGTTTCTCTACAATTTTCCCATTGACACTTTTCATTTAATTATAATACTTGAGCGGTCTATTACTTAATTAAGAATATTCACGTAATTAGGCGGCATGCGAAACATAATCTGAGTATCTCCAAACGACGGTAAACAATACTACCTTGGTTATGTCCACCAACGTGGCATTTGCATATTTTTAAATCTTTGTGCATGCCAGTTCGGACAACCCGTACGTACATTGATGTGCTTCATGGCCGCAACGTTTCTAATACAACCGCACTTTATCGTTCCAGATATTAACCTCACGATATTACCTCAAGTCACAATTATTGTTGCCATGTTTGTGGACCCAATATTTCCAGATAGGATCCAAATAACAACGCTCACTCAACCGGTACCTTCTGTTTTCTGGCATCGCCAAACGTTCCCTTCGAAAGTACAGCCTGGCCTTTAACGACAGCGCCAACGACGCAGCACGTACCAGCATTTGTCGAGCCTAAATGTCGCAGTCCTCAGCCGAAGACCCCCCCCCCCCCCCTTTCTTTTTATGCGACCTTTAACTTAAAGTTTCTTCCCACTCCATTTCGACTCCCGCTCTTCTCCGACGCATTACTCCTTTCAGCTGGGCGTAGCCTCATGACCTCTACATTATAGAATTTTTTTTCTTCTTTTTTTTTTTCGAACCAGCAGGGTTTCACCAGATGCGACGACGCATTGTCTGGCATAAGCCTCGTTCAAGCCGTTCTCTTTTCGCAGCCAAAAGCTGAGACAATGAATGTACAAAACAAAGCGCCTTAAAAAAAAATTAAAAAGGGATAACGTCAGCGGAGCTCGTGTTGGCTAACGTGCACTTTCAGTGAGCAGAAGCGATCTTACCGGAATGTCGGGCAGCCATAGATCACGAGCGGAAAACAGCGAAGTGCAGCACTGAACTTCGAGAAGGTTGTTCCTCTTTGGTGCTATAGCTCTGCTTCCGAGGTTCAGGCGTCTGACGAGTGAATGCAAATGTCGGGAGCGATGATGCGGTCGCGCCCGCATCGCGGCTTTCCGTCGCTCTACCCTTCCGGCAGCCACGGCTTCGCGGTAAAGTTCGCCACAGCTTCGAGTAATGCGGGAATCCGACCAACGGCAAAACATTCCAACGCAGGCGCTTGACGAACGGGTTAAAAGTCTACTCAGACCCAAAAGTGCTTCTTGCGAAGCGTTATTCCGAGGAGTTAAGCTTTTCTTTTCTTCCTTTGTTTTCTTATCTTCTTTTTTTCAACTTATTTTTTAAGAGAAGCTTTCCTTGCGAAACATTCCGGTCTTCCTTGAGGCGGTGGCTGCTGGGTGCCGTTGTCTTGCCAATTAGCTCACAATTAAAAAAAAAAACCATATTAATCACCCTATAGTGCGACCGAATCTCGGTATCCCAGCACAGCAGCACGATGCTCTGACCATTATAGGCCACAATGGCACCGTACACTTCCGTGCTTTTGTTGTTCTTGAAGGCGACTGACCTATGTCAACGCCTTTGACTCGCTCACGCCCTCAGCGTGGGTGCGCGAGCTCAGCGCGGCTTTCCTCCCACTCCCCTCCCTCTCTCGATGTCATCTTTCTATTCCCCCTTTCCCGTCCCCCAGAGTAGGGTAGCCACCCAGATGCATTTCCGGTTAACATCCCTGCCTTCTCTCCTTATTTCTTCCTCCTCCTCCTCTGTCGTGCCAATCACATAGCGTAGCACGGGTGCGCGAGGGCACGCGCATGCGCACGCGAGCCAGTTTCCTTTGCGCCAAAGACGCGGGAATGAAATGGGCTAACCTATCGCATTGGATTAACCACTTCACGAAAGTTTCTGTTCACATATAGGGCCCTGTAATGTAAAACTATTGCAATATGTTTCCATTCCAATCTCCTGACGTCAAATTTGCGTAATTACCAACGCGAGCACCGGGCGGTCACCCGCAGGGTTGTCTGAACAGACCAATCAAACGCTCTCCTCGTTCATAGGAAGTCACTTTTGTTTGCTTGAAAAAACGAATAACATTGCCTGCACTGAGCGGCTTTTCTTATCTAATTGGCTCACAAGAGGCGAGGAGCATGCTCAAGTGGAGAGGGATTCGATGGGGCCGAGCCACTGCACTGAAAGTCTATGACCGGATGAAGATGGTGGTGCCGGCGTCTACGATTGGTCGGCTTTACCTTATTTAGCTTGCGGTGGCTGGTCGAAAATCGCGGCGGCATGCAACGGAAGCTCAGGAATGACGCTAAAACGGACCCTCCGCAAAGAAGAGTTGGCAGAATGAGGGGGTAAACGTGCCGAAAGTGCTAGAAAACGTTACACGGCCACGCAAGAAGTTTTATTATACGCAAATACACCCATGCTCTCCGGCAGGTGCGAGTAGTCAGCGTCTGAGCGATCGGCGGCAGCTATCTTTTATTCCTTTCGGAACGGGGCAGCCTGCGGCTATTCCGTTGAAAATTCAGTTTTGTTCGGCATATTAATGCGTCTTTATCGCGTACACGTCACTTTGACGCGGTGAGTTCTTGCGGTTTTGTGACGTCGCGTGACAGGCAGGTGAAGTGGGTGCAGCCCGAAAATTTTTACCAATAGCCGAGGGCTAATGGCGAAAAGGGGTCGAATTAGAAATAACTGTCTTTCTTTTTTCTGTCAAATAATGCATAATCCGTGTGTACACATCATATGAGATGGGGAGGTATCGCGGTTTTCGTGACGTCGCGCGACAGACAGGTGAAGTGGGGGTGGTCAAAAAAAGTTTTTGACCAATCGTGAAGGGCTGATATCAGAATTGGAATAGAAAAGTTTGGAATAGTTTTACGTTATAGCGCCCATGGATCCGAAGATATACGTTGGATCTGCAATTTTTTTTTCTTTTCTTCAAAGAGGGCAAACCGTCTACCCTTCGGATTTCTTCGCTTTCTGCTTCCTTAGTTTGAGGTGCCAATCGAATGACGTTTTCGGAAATGCACGACGCTCACGTCAGCAAAAATGAACACGTGCCAGAGACCTGTATAACCAGCTGTTATCGCCATCGACGACCACGTGGTACTTTCTCGCTGGATACGCATAAATAATCATTTCTCAGAAGGCAACACTTTGAAGGGTCCGAGAATCGCCTCGTCTCAAGAAACAGTTTCTGGCCGTCCCGGATACGATTTATGGTCACTTTGTTTGTTAATGCAAAGAAAGAATGAGGAGGCACCAAGTCCACGCCCAGGTAACTGTAGTCAGACGTTGTCGCCATCATCATCCCCACAATCATCATAATTATCATGTAGTTGACAATGCCGCACATTCTGCCAATGCAAACAGAGGATAAAGGTCCTCATTGAACAATTAGTCCGGTGTTTGATGGCTCCAGGATAGCCCTGATATGGTATAAAAAAGGGCTTCCTAGAAGCTGAGAGAGTTACTACGGCGATTACTCCGATAGCGGCCATATCTTCTAGACCTGCGCCCACTCACACTCGTCTATCAAGGCTTCCCAAGGCTGTCGAGAATACCTCACCATATTCGCCCGACATCGGTGTGGAGCCGGCTCATTACCTATTCTGCCGTCGCTGCGATTTAGAGAAGTTGCGTGTGGTTCTTTTTTTTTTTTTTTCGTGGTTAGAAATCAACCCCTGCTCCGCTATAAAAGTCACAAGTTTGTCGCGAGATTTCCTTCGAGCTTTGTTCAATATTTTTTTTTTATCCTCGCAGCATTTCCGTGCATAATGTGCCAAGGTGGCACATCATCAGTCCTAGATAACGCGAAGCGTCACCTGACCCAACCGCACCACCGTCGCAGCCGGCACTCGTGATTTCACGGGCTCTCATGCTTTGCTATCTGAACCCCTATCTGAATGCTAGAGACGTACAACCGAAGTATCCACACAAGCGACAAGACGCTCAAAGAAGCTCCCACTTTCACTATCGAACAAATCACCCTTACTCTCTCACTGCTTGCTCCCTGGGCCAGTGTCACCAGCCTCGGTATTTCAAAACAATGTTATCCGCTCATACAGCCTGCAATGCACGTAGTCAGCATGATAATCAAATGCACACGAGCTTGTCCTGCAATTTATTTACGTAGAACCTTTCACAACCAAAACGAAACGCAAACGGTTAAAGCACGAATTATAGAGCAACCTTTACGTACGATCACTCGGATAATAAAAAAAAAATGGCCAAAAATGGCCAACAATTTCGTGTCTGCTGTTAAAAAGCTATACCTATCAAAAAGTACGTGATTTTTCGTCAGTCTGGTTCTCTACCTGTTTCATACTGTGCGCGATTATTCCTCATGGATCTATTCAGAAAGCCTAAACACTTCAACACAGACCCTTGCAAATGTGTCACTTCTACGTATAATATGCTATCTCGGTTTTTTCATTGTGTATGTGCATGTATTCTCCTGACAGTTCTGTTTTATTACTATTGATTGATATGCACTGTTTTTCTTTTTTAATGGTTTTAATTGTATGTATCCACCTAACTGTATTAGGTTGTATCATTCAAAAACTAGATATGCGCATGACATTGTAGCTGCTACTACATATATGACTATGGGCCTACACTAGCCTTTGGCTACAGGCCGAACAGTTCCTTTGTACAAATTATTATCAATGAAAAATAAACTGAATTGAATTGAAATTGAATTGAAACGGTGAGACCGCATGACCGGCTGTAAAAAAGATGCCTTTGCCCAAGGAGCTCGGCGTCTATCGAATAAATTATGCCACCGTCTGGCACACGGGCGAATGTTGAAAGAGCAGAAATAATCGATCAAGGTCTGTGTTCTGCTGCGCACTGTCTTACGTTAACTTTTTCTTTTTCATGTTCATCTTTCCGCGTTTCATTCCGGCATGTGTGTTGCACTCCGAGTTCCAGTATTTCTTTTTTTTCAAGGTAGCAGTAACTTTAGAAATGTCCCTAAAGCACTCACGGAAAAAAGATAAATAAAAAGAAACCTAGCAAGATATATATATTTTTTTTTTTTTCGTGAGCACAGGTCTGCCCCGGCCGCAGCCACAATACCGCGGCAGCGGTATTTGCATTACGAGGGCCCAGAGAGGGGCACAGATGCGGGTTTGCGTCGCGGATGCAAGCATGCAGCTGACGGGTGCCCGCATCAGGGCATGGCCAGTTTCAGGGCTACCCCATTTCTTTTTTTTTTTTCGGGCAAACACGGCCACGCGGGCGAGCTTCACTGCTCGAAGCGGCCCACTTTTTTGAGGGGCAGGGCACGTGTGCATGTGCAGCCAAGGAGAGCGCGGCCCGCCGCGGAAGCTCACTGCTGTACAGTGCGCTGGGCGGGCTTTCATCACCACGCAGGAATGAACGCGATTGGGGACAAAGCGAAGCGAGGAGGGATGCACAAAGCGAAGGAGAAAAGAAGAAGGAAGCCAGAAAAAAAAAAAAAAAGGGAACTAAGAGTAGTAGCACAAAGGCACACATGCACACATGCACACAATCAGGCGGCCTCAATTCCCCGTGATACTTGCGGTGAACAAAATGAAAAGAAAGAAAGAAAGAAGGAAAGAAAGAAAGAAAGAGACGGATACGACGTTTCTGCGAGTGGACATCCAATATGGGACGTTGCGATATTGGCCCGAAAGTGTTCGAAAGCCAAAAGTCCCTTCTGTTCTATTTTTTTTTTTCTCCGATCTACGTACAGGCAAAGCTGCAACAGCCCTCGACTAGGACTGAGAGCAACCTGAAGGTTATTGCCTACACGAAGCGACTACGGAGCGGCAGTGTGGGATTGCACGTAAACTATATACGCTCTCGAAATGGTGAATGGTGGGAGAAGCAAGGGACCCTCTGCGGAAGTAATTCACAAAAGCTCCTCTCCGAGACAAACCTCGCAACAAAAATGTCTGCATAAACGTATCGACAAAGCTTGGTGCCACATATCCGTGATGTCGCGTCAAAGTAGGTGCTGCCGATATGGTGGTAGCAACTTATGGTAGAGACCAGCCACGAGCGATACCCTCTTTCTCCCTCTGTCTTCTTCCTGCAGGATAAATGGCGTTTGCTAACGAACTCGTCCTCGTGTCGTCGAAGCCAAGGAGTTCGCTTAACAATATTACTCTCTCTCTCTCTCTCTCTCTCTCTCTCTCTCTCTCTCTCTCTCTTTCTGTTTGTTGCTATCGTTTGTTTCTATCTATCTGACCGATCGACTGACCGCACTGAAAGCACTAATACAGCGAAGGCATCCGCGGAGTTGAGAACTAGCGCGTGAAAAGCCTGAGTTATACAAGACAGCACATGATATGTGCGACATGAGCGAGCGGCTAGGCCGCCTGAAAACGAACGATAAGACGTCAACCCGCAAGATACGAGCGTTTATTGAGTTTCCTTACAGAAAAGAGGGTAGGGAAGAAGGAAGAAAGGAAACTGCAAGAAGCACGCTCAGTGCCCACGTAGCAAATGCGAGCCGTCGACACTGCACACTGCAGCAACACTCTTTTGCTTAGACATGATGCCCCGAAACACCGTCGCCACTACACGCACAACCAGGGCCAAAGAATCAGGGCTGAAAATCAACTATACAGTTCGAAACGGAGCCGCGGGAGGGCGCGCGCTCACTGCAACCTTCGCCGCACGAGGCAACCAACGCGGACAGCCGTTGGCGCGCACAGCTTTTTTCGTTAAGTGGACAGAGAGCGAGTGGCGGATACGCGGGTCGATACAACGCGGAACCGACCACCGTTGTCTCTGGAGGAGAGGCGTGGGACGCTCTCCAGCGAGCTCTTCTGGCTCTTCGCCTCTTCCGGACTGCGCCTACTTCCGGTTCCGCAGAGCGCGGAAGCGGCGCGGCCAAAAGGAAGACACCACCGTGCAGGGTTGTTCCGCGCAGCCGAGCTTTCCCTCATGCTTCTTCTTCTGCTCCTGCTTCGATCTCGGGGCCTTCCAACGCCGCCTTCCTTTTTTCTCTGTAAGCAAGCGCTGCCTCCCCCCCCCCCTCAACCCACCCTCTTCGCACCATCTCGGTCTCACTCCACTCGTCGCCGCGTGGACACCGCTCCTCTCAGGAAGCCGAGCCTCTCATCTCCTTGGCGCTACTGCTGCTGCTGTTGGGAGGTTTCGATTTTATGTCGCATCAGCGGCTGAGTGCGAGCCGGTAGCGCTCTCAACTGTGCGGGCTTTTTCACGCGCCTTCTTTCGTTTTCTCCTTTCGCTTCTCTTGTCCTGTGGGAGACCAATTATGCGGTTGCACCGGAAGCGAAGGAAAAAAAAAACGAAGCAAACGAGACGAAGACACGAAGGAGCCCTTGCTTGTGCGCGGCCCCTTCGATATCTGACGTCGCGCTTGGGCTACTCCTTTGTGCGGCGCTCCGTGCTAAAAGATCGAGCCAACTTGAGTGCCCGGAGTTAACAAAGCGTTCTACATTTGATTTCGAGTACAAGCGAAGCTCTGTTTTCTATGTTTGCGCTCGTATATTTCGACCTTGCGTATTGTTTTTAAGAAGTTGTTATTCCGGTTCTGGCATAACGGTGTTACGCTGGAACTCAGCTCCCTCTATACAAAGTGACAGCATCACCATGTGATGTATATACTGCCGCTGCACGCAGGAACATCAGAAGCCACTTTGGTCCTGATGAAGTTGCACCTCTGAAACTGTTGACAAATAAAAAGTACCTATCTCAAACCGCCCTATTGTGCCTTCGTTTCAAGTTTAAACTAGAAGCTGGCCCACTGGAGTCCTTGTCACAATATATATCCAGTGGGCCAGCTTCTAGTTGAAACTTGAAACGAAGGCACAATAGGGCGGCTTGAGATAGGTACATATATATATATATATATATATATATATATATATATATATATATATATATATATATATATATATATATATATATATGTAATGCTGAACAGTATTGATGCTTGCCTGCTTGTTACGTTTTTCCTGGCCTTTCCCGTTGACTTTCCGTTGACTTTCCACAAGATCACGTGTGTTACCTTGTTAACTTTCTGTACGTTCCCTCCCCAGTTACGTCCAAAACTACGACGTCGCATCACCAACGCGGCGGCGCCTATGTTGACCGCCGCATGTGGTCGCTAAAAACGGTCGCTTCCCAGAACCTACCATTGTCGTCCGTCGCCGATCTCAACGTAGCTCATGAAGCCCGAAGGTACAGAGGGTGTAAACGAAACCACAAAGGGTCGCCCACACCCACGGTGCCGAAAGCTGTCTTGTGGCCGGCGACATCTTGTGAAGTTATTTCGATTTACAAGTCTACGTCGAAGCTGAAGAAAGGGTATCGAATATTCGATCCAAGCATCGGAGTGAAATTACATTTTATTGAGCATATTTCACGGCTACGGACTGCAAAACAGTGTTTAGCGCTCTATCTAACGATCAGGCGGTGATAACGAGCTTTACAGAGAGGGTTTTCGACCGCTTATGGCTTCCTATTCAACTCAAAACGGTGATTTTTAAAATGCTGGCCAGCTTCAAATTCACATAATGTGATATCAGCCCATAGAGAGTGGTCGTTGGAAAACTTTTTTTTTACTTACCTGTATTCACACCCTCCCAGCTTCACTATAGATGGATTTTTGGTGAGAGTAGCTTTTTCGCTCTTCAGTGGTGCTTGGGCGAGCATTATCGGATGTTACGTTTGACAGATCATGAATTCTTTTACTACAGTCTGCCAAGAATTTTTTTTCAACGTGGTTGCACTGCATATGGTTATAAGCACCATACTGTACGAAGGAATGAAATCTTCGGAAAATGAGTTTGATCTTAACGCTGTTAGATCCTCCCGAGACAATACGCGCATTATATTGCTTACCGCCTTATGTACTTCTCAAAATTAACTACGACGCTCATCATATAGACCGCGGATACGATCTAATATGCACGCGGAACTGTATGTAAGTGTTTTAATCATATTGTCACCGCCAGACCTTGAGAAAATTTACACCAATTTGACGTAGGCCATTGTGTCGTCATAGGCTACGAAAAGCAACCACCATGAAGTGCATTTCAGAAACCGTGGAACTACATGAAAATCCAGGATGCAGCGTCAACATGGAAACGTAACGCACGATGCTGCATCTTCATCTGTATGCCGATGAAAAGAAAAGCAGTTCTTACAATAGGAGGCAACAGGAGGTGGTTGCTTTGTCCCCGTCTATGGAGGTACTGCTTCTGGCATCTGGCTGTAAAAATTAAACAATAGCCTTTCTTTTCGTTCATGCCATTCAAGTCGGTAATAAAAGCTCCATCGAAAAGTGACAATGTTCCCTGAGCTGCCTTCAGGTCTCAGAAGGATATAACGCTTGGAGCTTAGATAATTCACCCTCTTTAATCAATCTCTCGGGTAATCTAAAATATATAAGGAGATAACACACGGTATAGATACTAAAGCGACGCTATAAAGTGAAGACGAGATTATCGATATTTCAAGGTCATGGCCGCCAGGAAAGTTGCAACACAGTGCTCTGCAAGCATTAGTATACAGGTTTTCGAAAGACCGATTGTGACGGTATAATATTCTTTGCAACTATCATGCGTTTGTTATGTCGGAATATATTTCTTACCCGTTTTTACCGATATCGTGTGCTAACATTTCCTCAATTTCCCGATGTAAAATTTTAGGACCGCTTGCGGCGTGTCTTCACCTTTGTTTTGAGTGCGTTGTGATTATTAGCAATGTAAAATTTTCGTCATCCATGGGTTGCTCAACTACAATATTTAAATTTTGTTCCGCGCGCACGCCACATCGATTAAGGAGAACTCTGGGGCTAATTTTGCGTGCATATAAATTATCACAATGGTCAGTGAACGCGCAACATAGACACGGGCCTCACTGATCGTCAGGCCGGTCGACAACCTTGCGCAAGAAGAGAGGATTCAACGCGAATTACTGAAACAACGTATCACACACGGCACATCGTACACCGTCTTTTGTTTCCCGCATCGATGTTTAATCTAAAAAGAAGACTGCCGAATACATTGAACACTAAGCATTCAAAGTATAAAATGGCCATATGAAGAGAGCGCACTGTGCGAAAATGTAAGGGTCAGCCCAGGGCGATGATCGCGAAGCCAGCTGAAGAAGGCATCCCACGCAGCATTCATGCGGCATGCATTAATTTGTACTTGTGTCCTGTTGTTGACTTGACCTTTCCGTCACGATGACGTCAGAGTCCATTGTTATATTTAATTCAAAAAGCAAAGCGCACACTATTATGTAATCGGCGTAAGCTTCCCGTATGGCACTTTGAAGATGATCTTCCGCTTTGTTTCACGATTCTCTCTTGCTTTCATCTTTCTAAGTCGAGTATTAACGAGGTTAACGAACGTGAGCTTTCACCGCATATGGAAAAGGTTTTCGGTAACTCGACTGTCTGTCAGCCTGTCTCATTAGGCAACGCAGTAGGTAGTGTACGAATTATTTTGCAAAAAACAAAAGTCCTTTCATCGAAAACAAGCACTGTGTTGCGATGGAGCTAAGCGCTAGACGTGAATACGCGAAATCAACTAGAGCTCATGGGTACTATCGCATGTCGAAACAACACTTAATGATCTCCTCTGTGCAAAAAGTATACGGACCACAAATCAGGCAATAATTCAGATTTTCTTCTTCACCTTCAATGTACAACATAAAATTTACGACTGCATGCAGTCCTATAGATAAGCATACTGCGAATGTGGGCGCGGCTGCGGATCAAGTTTGACTGGGAGTGCTCACAGAAGGCGGGGTCAATGTGCGCGCCACGATGGGATTGTAATGACCTTTCACTGGAGAACGTTAGCTCAACATACAACAACACAGGCCTTCCTTACAAAGTTATTTTGAGGCGTTCTTTGCTCAGTCGTTTTATAAACTATAGCGCGATTTGGTGCGCCAGTGCCCCGCTTGCAGCTTATATTTTAGTGCTCGGTTGTAGTGAAACTGATGTCATACAACGTTATGCTTTAGAATTCATTAAAGAAGAAGAAAATTCTGACCATTTGGTTCACGAACCTAACTAGGTTACCTTAGAGGCTACAACCGCCGAGTACCACAGGAGCTGTGCAATTACTCACAATTAGGTTTGCAAGCAACTGACATTCAAATATGTGTATTAACAATGGAATAACAACACGTTTCGACAGCACGGACCAGAAGGCAAGAAAACAATGATTTACGTCGAGGACAAGGCCCACTGAACAAGGCCCAAGAACCCAACTACAAAGAACGGACAAGAAGTTATACGTTAAAGAATCATGAAACATTTATGAACGCGACCTCACGCACCGGAGCAAGGGGACCGTATATATGTTCGCATATACGCTGATTGAAGCGACGCCTGTCCACACCCACTAGCAAGACAATCCGCCTGCGACAAGTTGGTGCGTTTGCGGACGTAAGTGATTGTTTATTCAATAAAATTTGTTTCGCACCACTTCATCTATTAAAATTAAGCGTTCTGACGCGTCCATGCGTTTGTGTACATCAATGTATCGTTTCAAGGGTCGAGCTGCCAAGACCGGATAGCGTTTGAGTTTGCGGGTCAGTTCACATAACATTTCAGGACAAAATTTACATGAGGGGGGAAGGCAGACCATACATGACCTCGGCTAACGACTGAGTGTTTAAGTTTATGGAAGGATTAAAAAAAAAACAGCACTGGATGCGCGCTTGTATTGCGCACAAGTTAATTTGAGAGGGGAGGCAGAAGCTGTAATACAAAGGCATAAGATTACGATAAACGGTGCTTGCATAAAAAAGTAAATAGGCACAGACTAATTTCTATCCCTTCTCATTTAGAAAGGATGCCTTTCTTCATGCATTGATAACGGGGGCTGGCTCACGCGTCTTGTTACTTATGTGGCATACCTGATTACTCTTGCCCATTTTCGACCAGAGTGAAAACAGATAAACGATACTAATCCCACCTGAATCCCTATTGCGGCAATGCATGGCCAAGTCGGACGGAAATACTGGTTTTTTGAATGAAATAAGGTGATCTCATAGGCACATATTTAGGCACCGGCCAGTCTGCCCTATGTACTGCCCCATGTATGCCTCATGTATGATCACATCTGAAAGCAATACAGTACACTGCCTCTGACACACACTGGCCAAATTTGGTGGTATTTTTAACTAAGCAAGCCTGGCTTGGGGCCTCCTTGCCTCTCTCAATTCAAGTGTGAATTGTGCATATCCTGCCTGCTTTATTTTTTTGCTGGAAATATATGTGCACAGCAGTCCACAAGTGAATTGAGAAAGGCACCCAGGCAGTGGAGGCTTGCTTAGTCAAAGGTACCCAAAATTTGTCTCGTGTCTGTCAGGGGTAGTGTAGTCTATTCTTTTGATCATGTGTAGATTTGTTCAAATGTACTACACATGGAGCATGCAGACTGGCCGGTGCCTCAGCATGTGCCTAGGAGCGCACCATAATTCCCTCAAGGGACATGTGTGCTCGTCCCACTTGACCATGCATTGACACGACCAGCTGTGCACCGGGTTTACATTGTTCATCTGTTTTGTTCAACTATGGCAACCGAATGATGCAACACAATCAGTGAGGAATACCACATCCAAGCATTGGACGTGTGTCAGCCAACGCTCAATATTGTCCCGTGGTAGTGACGGTTGAGGACACAGCAACAAAACTTTGAATGGATAAACTAACTTTAATGGGCGAACCGGTTCCCAGAAAAAAAAAAAAAAGGCTACACTCAAGGCTCAACGAAAACGGCGAACACAGTCGGCGATCGTCGAAAATCTGATCAGCTGGTCAAGCGCGTCGGCTTTTATAAATCAGGCGTCGAATGTTCCAGAGTAATGTTCCTGGGACCCGCGTGTCTTCCACAAAGTTCTACACTATTCGCGTTGCGCATACATGCTATCAGATTACACAAGGTACGGTGACAGACATCGGATAACATTCCAGAAACTTCCGATACGTGCAGGCGCGTCCTGCGCTGTGCGATAACATTTGTTAGGCGGTGAAACATGGTCGCCCGATTAAGATAAGCAAGCACACGTGTCAGTATGACTGCATGACAAGAGGAGCACTCTCTAGCCATATGCAATAGCAATCACGATGTTTATTTATGCAATTTTTTATGCAAGTATTGCTTATCATGCTTTTACATATTTGTTTTTGAACTTGTATCCTCCCTCTGAAAAAGAAGCGCTCTGGTGCAAACAATAAAGAATACCAGACATGGTGTGGTGTATTTTTCGATTGGGATGTATGCCATTATAGTGGAGGCCACCACAGGCACGACGTAGTAGGCTTGAACTGTACGAGAACGGTGCCGGTAGCTGATGCAAATATTCTATAACGACTCGCACTTGGATGTCTTGTGGATGCATTGGGTAGCCCATACACGAGCACTCCTGTGCTCCTTTCCACGCCAAGTAATCAGATAGTGAGATTTTCCAATTCACACTAACAACCCACAGACACTGCTGCCCTTTTTAGCGTGGAAACCGACACAGCCGAAGTAGTTAACAATACCTACACATGCCAAAGCTGATCCACGTTGCACGCATTTACAGCCAAGAGCAATTTCTGCGTACTGTAGTTACTGCTGCACCCAAAGGCCACACTGTGCTTCCTCAACAACTTTTTGTGAACCGACATCACTTACATTTTTCGCAGAACTAGCTATAACATCTCCAAATCGTTCCGTAGCAAGTGATCCAGTATGTATTTCCGTGGTTGATTGCCAAGTTTTCTTAATTTTCTGTCCTTTCTACCATGCAGGGTACATCTGCACTCACTTCAAGAAGACGACCCTCAACCTCAAGAACAGCCTCTCCTCAATGATAAGTAGCGAGATTAAATGAAAGGAAAATGTCACATCTGTAACCAGACATATATTATGTTTTCCTTTCATTTAGCCTCCATCCTGCGTTCAAGAAAGAGTGGATATGCTCAATAAATGTTTTTAACTTTCTGTCGTTGAATAATGTTTAACACGCAGTGTATGTACGGGCCCATGTGCATGATGTGAAAAATGCTGCACATTCGCTTGATTTTATATATATATATATATATATATATATATATATATATATATATATATATATATATATATATATATATATATATATATCGGGACAAATAAGAAAATGTCACCACACGTGGTGGCTAATTTTATTATAGGAATGCTATGAACGCCAGCCATCTAATGCATAAGCTAATTAGAGGTTCATTAGCAAGACATGAGACAGTCACAAGAAAACTGCTCTGGAGCGCACATTAGGAAGACATTTCATGCTCACAAGAAAAACACTCATGAAGCATTGATCAGAACGATGGCGGCCAATATGCTTTAGAATGACATTAGGAATGCATCAGGAAATTCCAAAGAAACACATGAGAAAGCTAAGTGGCTGTGATGTCAAAACTCAGGAGACTTTCATGTGAATCTCATCTCATATTTTCTTAAGGATATGCAGACGCTCTCGAAACCGCCGACAGCGCACGTGTTTTGACTCTGCTACGTAAACAATAGAAGGGCAGCCCGATGCATCAGCGCTATACAAATGACAATGCTTCCTGTCACCGAACAAGATCAAGCACAGAACAATAGCAGGCTACGTTTGTTTGGTGTGAGTATGCATGTTGGGCAACCTGAAAAACGGAGACAAAGCCCTCCGGAGTCTTGAAATAAGGGGACCAGATTTTTAATAATTTTTTTAGCTGTCGAGGCAGCGATTGAATTTCCTTTTTGTTATGTCAGCAAGCAAATGGCGAGAGGAAGTCGCCTTGAAAATGAAATCCAAGTCGTGCCCATAATGTGTAGTCCCGTGTTCAAAGACAACAGATCCCTAACCAGAGTGCCTCTAAGCGAACCTTCGGTTAAGAACGACTGATTCCTGCCGGAAAAGGCGAAGTCGTTGCTGTCTCTACCAGATAATGATATTGGGCAACACACTACATTGTCGACGACAAAGCACGGCGACTGAGGGGTCCGTAGGCAATGCGCGGTCGCGGATTAAAGAGCACGTCAGTGGTCGGTAATGTTTGCAATCGAGTTTACAGTACGCTGCACTGTTAAGAGGAACGACAAATTAGCCTTTCCAACTGATTGAGCATTTCCAACTGATTGCGGCTCAGATTTGGCACAAGGACCTGCGCAATAATTTTCAGCCATTAAAGGTCTTCCTGACGCGTTGTATTAAACACTTTTTTTCCCTGTAATGTTGGTGATATGTTCATGTCATGTTGACTTGAATACTAAATGTTCTCCTTAACATTCGACAGTGCACTGTACATTTGGGTGAGTGTTAGCGGTCAGTTTTATGGATGCCGGAAAAAAGAAATTACCAACGCACATTATGTGTGAGTCTACGTTGTGCGAAGCTCTAAGGAGGCAGTTAAATAAAAGCTACACAATTAACTAACGGCAATGCATACGATTTTGTATGCTTTCATCGCATCAAACGCGTAACCTCGTGCAACGGTTACGTTCGTGCATTGCAAAGGTAGTGAATTCCATATCCATTGTGTCACGTTTGGCATAAACACGCAAATACATGCAAGGCCTCTACACTCCTCGTGTCACATTGGCACATGCCCATTCGGGAGGATTAGCGAAGAATGGGCACACATACTGTAGAACACAGCGAAAATAAATCAAAGTAGCCGTTGAATACAATTCGCTATTTCACAAAGAGGTCGGCGCGCTTTAGAGATGCCGATGAGCCGATAATATGCGGTTGAGGCTTTACGGAGGCAATAATTTTGTTTTTTATTTATGCAGAACCGACATGCGCTGACTCGAACTACTTTGGCGGTTAGCATACATGGTTTATACAGGGTGTCCTAGCCAAGTTCAGCCAGAGTTTAAAAGTATGCGAATACAACGCGTAGCTGAGCACAACCAGTGAAACGTTGTTTGCCATCGCTTGGAGATATACTCAAACTATATTTTTATTCCACCTAATAACATAATTAGCCTTAATTAATCAACTTATGAAATATTATGATTGGATGAAAGGTGTCAGTGAAAAAAAAATTGCAGAGCAACATGAAAAACTCCCGAAACAGCTTTCTGTTGCTCAATACGTGATACGTAAAAGTGTTTTTCCGAGCGTGAAAGAAGCCCGCGAATACACGCAAAGTGCCTCGATCGAGCAGCCAGTTGCGCGGTGTGGGTGTGCACACTCCTCCCCAACAAGAGCGTCAATGTGTGCTCGCGCAAAGCTCATGCCAGTAGCGGAAGCCAGAGCCGACTGAACGAAGCCTGGCGGTGCGTCCACTTGACTTCGTAATTTTCACAGCCGAAAGCACTACACGCCTCTCTGCAGATCCAACCTTGCACGCGCGGGTCGCGCATGCGCCGTCGCTAGCAGGACCGCACTGCGGCGGCGCGAGCTTTCTCGAATGTCCATAATCGATATCGCAATAAATGAGCGGCACCTGAAAAGCACGGGTCTCACACATAAGACTGACATCCGCAGAGGTGCAGCTGCCACCCACATGCCAAAGCGGCCACTTTGATTAGCTGCAAGTTTGCCAACTGTGTTCCCCGTTCTGAACTGCTCGCCTTTAACGTACTACTCTGTAGCAGTCTCGAAGCATGGCAGCAGCCGCTGGCAGCAGCTGAAGAGCGACGTTCTTTTGAGCTCAAATGTCAAGCAAGCTCCGAAGACCTTACGGTTAAGGTTAACGCAAGGAACACGGTCATGGTTTCTATCATTTCAAGGATTCAGGAAAGCCGCCACCCTCGGCCATGGCACGGCGAGGCATGCGTATAAGCCTGACTTTCTCGCGCACCTATTCGCTGAACATCGAAACGAAGACCTCCCATCTAACCTACAAACCTTGCACCGCGCTTGAACTATCCATTACTTGTCGGTATCTGTCTCAGTCTACCTGACTCATCTGAACAGGAAACTTGTCGGTATCTGTCTCAGTCTATGCGACTCATCTCAACAGGAAACTGTAGCAGAAGTATTCGATCAAGTTTTCAAGCGATTAATAACAAAGCAGTCGTGGTGTGAAGTTTATGTATTAGGCTGAAGTCAGCGCTAACCAGCACACTTCAAATCAGTCGGCGAGTTCTTTGCAGAGGCACAGGGCTATATGGCACACCACATTCAACTGCTGCCTCATTGTTTTTTTTTTTAGGTCGATATTGACTCTTGACGGCGCATGATTCTTTTCCAAGAGGTGGAAACATGTCTAGCCACAACCAAGGTCGTTGCTACAACTTTGCGACAAAGTAAAACGTAAAGCTGTCTCAGCAGCGCGTAATAAAGTGGGTGCAAGGCGCTATCTAGCAGCTCTTGGTGTAAACCTTATTATACCAGCGAAACAGACAAGACACGCACTCACGAATTAGTACATATATATATATATATATATATATATATATATATATATATATATATATATATATATATATATATATATATATATATATATATATATATAGCAAGGCTTAGCGTTGCACTTGAACTTCTCGGACAGTGTTCTAAATATACGCGGGTCCGGTTTAAGCGGACGCCACATACGCGGGTGCGCCAAAATGTCTGACCCCCTTAAAAGCTTTAACGACAGCCGTGTAGGGCATGTATGGCATCGCACAGGCGCCCGCCACTGAGCTGCCCGCAAGGAGCCGAGCCGAGTAAAATGACATCACTTGCAAGTTTGACCGCTGATATTGCGTTCTTTTATTGCTTGATAGTCTGATAAGATTTAAGATAAAACGCCTGCGCCTTCAACCTTACGTTTCGTGACAATAATTTGCGGGCTCCAGTTCTCAAAATTCCGAGGAATAACTTTAATCAAGAACGCCAGAGCTGGTATCAGCAATTTTAGCGACAGAATACAGTGTAGCAATACAACCCGCATATATGCAGCACGGATAAGCATATAGAATACATAAAGCTAAACATATGCGAAGCGTCGCGGCAACGCCGACGGCGAAAATTCGCTTGGAGTGTCCATACAATCGAAAGAAAAGGCAGTTTCGCCCAAAGGTGAAGCATTCAAAGCGATAGCAAACTTCAGCGCTATGCCAAAGCATGTCGGAAAGCTGGCGTGGCAAGCAGGCGTTCTCATCTCGAGATGAGACGAAAGGAAAATCATCAGCGTTCGTCAGCAACCAATAATAAAAAAAAATATTAGAATGATTTATCTTGACATTTATGAAGCCTGTTCCGCTCAGACCAATGTATGCACCCCGCTGTGGTTTACACACAGCTGCCCATCAGGAACGAATAATTTGCGTGCGCACACGCACCCGCCAGCAGTGGAAGCTGCCCCGGCTCTGGCAGACCCGATTGAGCGTAGCGTTACGCGACGATTTACTTGGCCTTCGCCGCTTTCGCAGCCAAACGTACTGCGCGTCTTCGGAGACCTAATCGTCAGCGCGGAGAGCACGCGTGCACACCGTGACAGCACGCCAACGCCAACGGTGAAAACGAGCCGCCTCCAGCGTCCGAATAATTGCTATCTCAACAATACTTCAGCCGATGCTTCGGCGAGGAATAAGGCTCTGCATGAAGTCGCTATAGGAAGGGAGTACGGCAAGATGATTACGGCTATCAATCTGGAGCTGCATTTGCGAATGCATTTACAAGTCACTGCTTCGCAGGACGTTTGTTTCTCAGCAATGTTATGTCCAATTCTAGATGGAAGGAGGGAGCAACGTATGGACTTCTTCCTTTCCTTTCTTATGCGACGTCTGCCTGCGAAAATTATAACCACCTCACTTTTGCCGCGCAAAATGACCAGTTTCTCGCTGCGTTGTATGCATCTCCTCCCGTATCCAAGGTTTTGCTACGATAGCAATTATAAAGACACTCCAGACAAATTTTCGCTCTCACCGTGATCCTTGGTATATATTTACGTGTGTGTCGACGATATGTATATCTATGGCCTATATGAAGCGTGGTTGCTATGCTAATAAACCACCGAAGAAGCTCAAACAATGCCTTATGTTCTTGACTGCATTATTCTTCGGAATTTTTTTCATACAGGCAGCGCGTAAACGAAAATCACCCAAGCATTTCATTCACAGCGCATGCCTTTTATCTCAAGTCCTCTCGGACTATTAAAGTATGCAAAGCAATATTACACGCCCTACACGGCGTCTTAAAGCTTTTCAAAGTGCGAGAAAGCTTGGCGCGCATGCGTGTATGCCGCACCTGCGTAGAGTCGCACCCGCGTTCGAACGCCGTCCAAGCAGTTCAAGCGTAACGCTAAACCTTACCGTCGCTGTCCGATCGTACAAGACCTTGCTCGAACATTGGGACAGCGGCTGCTTTGCGTCTTCGACATTGTCAATTCTGCATGTAACTTAAGCTTCGTCTACGTGAACTACACGTGCGCTGGTCGACTCAGAAGTTGGGCCCCCCAACCAGACTACGTTTGCATGCATCCTGTCGGGCGGATAGGGCAAGTCAAGCCAACCTTTCGTGGCGAGTTGACAGAACTCATCGCGCGATGCTCAGTGGGCTCGAACTTGGTATAGCGCTTATACGTGAAACCAGACGACTCGTTCTCGCCCGACAATTCGACTCGGCACCTTTTCTTCTTTTTTTTTTTAAGGATACAAGTAAAGGTCGCTATAGACAGTTCAAAAGTCCGCAGTATCGGAGGTTTACCTTCCAGGTGCTTCAGTAGGCGTTGCTCTCCTCACCAATTTTTGGTTTGTTTTTCTTTCGGTTTCGCTAATACAGAGTAGTGCTCGCTCTCGACGTGCTGCATATGACGCGAGTTTTGAACTCTTTAACAATGACGTCTTCTACTACGTCAAACCTGTGTCCCTGACGTTCATCAGCTGCGATATATGCGAAGATTGGTCACAAAAAAAAATAACAAGAAGAAACCCCCAAGAAAAGAACGCTAAAGGATACTGGAGACATACTCTTCGCCAGCCCTTTGCAGAAGAAATTTCGCAGAAGGCGCGCGCCAGCACCCATATCTGAAGTGCAGCTTTCAAACAGTACTGGAGGTCAGTGATCAAACTTTCGTCTTACACTCAATAGAAAAACAAATACCGCTTACTCGCTACGCGAACATTTCTTACAGAACACTCAGGTTACCTGCAGGCGCTCGCGACCGTGTTGGTATTTGTGCCCTATGTTGGTCGGTGCTCCAGACGCATAAGTTACCCCTGTGACTGCTCTTTCGTTCAGCGTGTTCATTCCGGATCATTCAAGACAGCGTCTCTATTGCCCTTCACGTTCACGTTATCGGCCAGTGCTGCAGCTATCTGGAAGCATGACTTCTGCCGAGACCGTCATTCGCTGCGATGGTGACCGGCAAATCGTCCCTTGTCAAGGCTGTCACTGCACAACTGAAATGTCACATACGCATTCGAGTAGTTTCCCGCATTTATCTTACTCCCCATTACGGGACTGACATATATAATCGGTGCAGAATGCTTACGGATTCCGCGCAAACCACGCGCTAAAAATTTTAAATTACCGCAATGCACACGGAAACCGTTTCGGTAAGGTCACTAAGCTACACTATGTGCACAGATTAAGCGATACGGGCGACACTAGGCGGTTACATTTGAAGAACCAATTATTTCAATCAGAAATGCACACAGCCGCATCAGTTTATCATCCAAAGGCGAATGCAATCCTCGTTATTAGGCAACCGGTGCCCATCTGTTTTTTCTTTTTTTTAATGCCGTCAATGAAAGAGCTCCGCAGAGAAGTTCGATCGTACTAATGAAGGCGACTCGAGACGTGAGGGAAATACGATAGGGCCACGACGAATGTGACAAGGGGTTACGTGGCTGCAATGGCAACGCTGAAAACACAGCTCAAAAAGTCAATCGGATCAGCAGGCCGACAGACAACCCAATATGAAGGCGTTCAACATGCTTACATCTGCTACACAATTATGTTCCTGTCTGTAACATTCGAATCGAATTCAAATGTGGTTCACGCAATGTCCATTACTGATGATGTCAGTGCACATTACCCAACAGTAATATTAAAGTTTCAATAGTTAAGCTAAATTGCTGCAATTTAGTTTTAAAATTATGCATAGGTTGCATCTACCAAGAGCGGGGGATGCGACGAAACGGCATAATACGGAAAGACGGGTGATGAGCTTACGTTGAAATTCTCGCACTAGCTGCGTCTGCCGAAACATCGCAGACTTTGAAGTCGTCTGACCGATACCTCTTCTACACTTAATAGTGAGATATAGAAATACATTCAATTTCAAATAAACCAATGCTTCTACAGGCGACTCCTGCAGCAATTTGACGGGGAATATTGATTATAACCACTTAACGCTTTTTAGAAAGGCACACATTTTTTTTTATAAAGAGTTTGAAATTTCTTGCATGGTACGATTAAATGAGGTACTTAAAATAGTTTACGATAACTTTCACTCCACTACGCCAAGCCGTTTACTTAAAAAACTAAGAAGGTGGGTCGTATTCGTCGCAATCAGATTGAAAGCGGAGACGCATATGTCCCATTGACTCTCTACGTTCGAATGAAACATTATTTCTGAAAACTTCCATCGTGAACCACAACTTTCTTTTTGTGTGCGTGGGTTAAGCGACTGAGGCGCTTGGAAAAAGTTTGCGCCTAATTGCTCTTCTGTACAACAACCCGTTCAGTTTTTTTTTTTTAAAGTTGGACTCATCTGCCCCATTGGCGTCGAAAGTCTCAATGAAGAACTGTTATGTAACCACTTCTCTCGTAAAAGGGATCGAGCGCGACAGGCGTAGTGGAACAGCGGAGACCGTAAACAAAATCTTTCTGCGTAGTTTTCGACAGGGCGAGGTACACCAACGGCATCCGCAAGTATACGTGCTTTTTTGCACGAGCGTTCGCAAAGGCGAGTTCTTCAGATTAGCCATCACCCCAAGATACAAAGAACGGGTGTTTATTGAGAGCTAAAGCGGTAAATCTAAATGCGGGAAAGAGTAATAACTTATCGGTAATCTTGAGAGCTTTCTTATCGCGAGCAAATATGGGCCGAAAATACGAAAGCGTTTCAACAAGAAAACAACCTTTCTTTTGCTATTTTGAACCCTTGCGGCCATTTAGTAACCATTCCCAAAAGTATTCTCGCATGGAGCATTAGAAGCCTTTAGATGGAAAGCAGCACCAAACAAATGAAATAAATGCGCTCCTGTGTTGCTGAGAAGCGTTTTAACGCGCATAATAAAGTGGGTCGAATGTGTGCGCCTATTGTCGACAGAGTTATACTAAATTAGACGAAATAAAATCGGCGCACAAACTACGTCGCCGCCAGCCTGGATGGATGAATGGATGTTATGAAAACCCCTTTGGAAAGGGGCGGTGGGTTGGAACACCAAGCTTTCACTATTATATTGCCTAATGTCCTACCTAGGTTAAAAAAAAAAAACGCTATCAACTCTCACAGCCAAATCTTGTGACCCCCTACTGTGAACTTTGCTTTTGTACGTCTCCATTTTTTGTCGTTTCCCTACTTTTCTTCCACAAATCTTTCAATCGCCTCTTACTAATCTCTATTGCGGACATGTGTACTTTTCCCCTGCTCTCGCTGAACCCAAGGGCTTCAAGGAGGCCAGTGGTGCCTAATCGACCGATGGGTCGATGTTTTCACATTCTAATAAAACATGCTCCATCGTTTCCCTAGCTTTACCGCAGCAAGCACATGCTTTTTCTTCCATCCTATATCTCGCTTTATAGGTGCGTGTTCTAAGGCATTCAGATATCGCTTCGAAAATTAATGAGCGTCCCTTTAAGTTATCATAAGTTGTTTCTTTCCTGATTTAGCTTTCTTTTCCTCTTAAGTAGTTACTCACAGCAGGTTTGTTTTCCACTGCCGCCACCCATGAGATTATTCCAGCCTCTCTGACTTTCCGCTTGACGTTCTTTCTTACTGTGTTGCCCACCCTAAAGGCGGCATACTTACCGGTACGCTTCCTAGTTCTTTTCCTCCACTGTGAATCAATCTTTTTACTGTTCAGATACCTCAACACTCTCCCAGTCCGTTTGCTTTCTTCCGTATTCCTCAGCCGTTCTTCATACTCAACTGCGAGCTTCCCTCTCACTTGGAGGTGAGCGCCATCCGGTGGCGTTGCAAGAAACTCCGCGGCACGCGGGGCACGATCATCAAAGCAGCGCCCAGAAAGACGGTAGAAGAGTCAAAAGGCAAAGGCAAAAGAAAGCTGCGCTTTAAAAGTGGGCAAAAGAAGCGGTAAGCGCAAAGGTTACCGCCATGACGCTACGATTCATTCTTGTAACACTCATTCTTGTAACACTAAAATACTGAATACATTATGTAGAAACAAGTCTTTAGACGTCGCACCCACGCACGGACAACGCGTAAAGTTCACTCCGCATATTTTTCAGGAAGGTCGGATGGCTATGTATAAAATTTTGATGTAAAATTTGCAGCACGTGAAAGTATGCGTTTGCAGGGGTTTAAATTAGATGGCGCCACCATACCCTGGGATGCTCAAGGATCGCGTTGATTACACGTCTCGTCGTCTGTGCCTTGAGCGCCTGGGCAGAGTAGCAACATGGCGGTGCCCTTGCGGTTACCGACTTCTATGCAAGGGCGCTAGAGGGAGCTTTTCCTCTGTAGAGTTGGTTACATGTCATATTGTCTTACAAATGGGTAAGTATGAGAAAATACGGTACATTCGTGACGTCGCCGGCTATGTAGTTTGAGCTAGCAAGCTAATAAGCCATTTCTTCACCGCGGCACAAACGCCAAGAAAGCATTGAAAGGCTGAGCTATCTGTCAAGCGTGTTAGAGTGTTTCCAACAAGAGCGTCATTAAAGCATCGCGACAGAACCTTTACAGAATATAATAAACAATAACATTACAATTTTCTATATCCAAAACTGTGCTTAGTCCTAAATTGATGTACAATCTACTTTGTGCATCATAAGTTACTTCCCCTACCCACCGACTGACGGACTGGCCGGTTGAGTGATTGACTGATTGATTGTTAGGTTGACTGATTGATTTATCTTAAAGTGCAGTGGTTATACCTAATCTCCGATCCACGCTATATCTTGGAAGACAACATTGGATTGGATTGGATTGCATTGGAGGCAACTTTATTTGTGCCTGTAGTTGGGCGCTCGCGCGCCCCGACGAGGGTCTACGTCATCTACGAAGTCGCCGTTACTCGGCGCGGGTCACCGCTCCCCGTTGCCGGCTCGCTGGGTCCCTGCCTTTCGAGCGCCCCGAGGACCTGCTGGACGGCCGAGAGCTGTTCGTCTTGGTCGTAACTCTTCGCGGCTGCCTCGAGCCGCGGTGGAATCGTTCTTGATTTTGCTTCTTCTGGATTTTTGACGCAGTCCCACAATATGTGCGTGTAATCTGCCGTCTCCCTCCGGCAGACTTTGCACTTATCGGTCGGCTATGTCCCGGGTTCATGCGATGCATCAGTCTCGGCCTCGGTAGCGATCCGATCTGGAGCTGTCTCAGTAGTACCACCTCCGCTCGACTCAGCCTTGGGTGCGGGGGTGGGAGAGTTCTACGAGCCAGGCGGTAGGCCTTCGTGATTTCGGTGTAGTCCGTCATGCGGTCCTTGGTTCCGAACCACGTCGAACGGTCTGTCGCCGGGGCGCGGTTGGTTAGCGCTCGCGCCACTGCGTGTGCCGTCTCCTTGTGTTTCTCATTGCGTTCCGACGCGTCGCCCGCGTGCGCCGGCAACCACTTGAGTCTCACTTTGCTGTCTTGTAGTTTGGCCGCTCGCAGTACGCGCCCATGTGGCACTCGATGATACGCACACAGATTTCAGCCCATGGACATTTCTGCATTACTTCACCGTTTCAGAATGAAACGCTCAGCCTCGGGCTCGCTATACTCGTAAAGATATTCTCCTGTCATCCATGTAACAAGACGAAGGAGCCACAGAGTGAGCCGTAGGGAAAGACAAGAAAATTTAGCAGTAGTTTCGCATCATCCTCTCTCGCTCTCTCTCAGTCTATATATATATATATATACATATATATATATATATACATATATATATATATATATATATATATATATATATATATATATATATATATATATATATATATATAACCTTTGCAAACTAGAATTCATATTCGGCAAGAAAAAGGAACGAAAACAACAATAAATATCGTGCTGCATAGAACTACGTATACGTCGACAGACTCAACAAGGTTCACCCAAGACTAAAAAAGGCCAATACATAGAATAGAAGCGCGCAGAGCTGCCAGCCAAATGTGACGGCGATTACATTGTAAGGGAACGATGCCAGGCAATGCAAAATAGTTCTTACAAACGAGAGGCTCTGCGATTTCGGCCCCAAATGAGCCTCTCCAAGATAGCTCTGCAAGTGCTGTCAATGAATGTGCCGGTGCAAAGCATAAAAAGAACATGCGTCCTCTTTGTCTGGTGAACAGATGCCCTCAGCCCACGCCAATTGACACGCACGCACAAAAGCTTTATGACGGCTAACGGAGGAGCGTGACGCGTGCAGTGACACTACGAACACGTGCTATTTGTCTCGGCGTCGTTGCGATCGCGGCATGGTACACGTATGCATACGCAAAACCTTGACGACGCGGAGGCGCGACTTCGCTCGTGTGCCTTGGAACGTTCTAGATCTGATTCATTTAGCGCTTGACGAAGAACATCGCATGCTCTATTGAACACATGTAGTAATTATGCGTCGCTCGCAAAAGCAGGTGTGCTATTATGAGCTTAAGAAATGATAGACGCTGCGAGTGACATCGTTGCTTGCAATGACGTGAGCTGCTGGAACTTGCAATAGCAACAGGAGGCGTGTTTTTCTCTTTACTCAATATTTTGCAGAGAAACCGCTGTAAAAGGTGCTGGAACTTTTTCCAGAAGACAAAATTAATGTGCGGACGAAGTCTGCTGCAGCTTTCGCACGCCGAGCTCAAGCGACTTCCAGCCTTTAAATGAAGAGTTGAAATGAAGATGTATAGAAGCTCCACCACGTCTTTGCAGAACGTAAAAGAACGACAAGTAGCACGTAGAAATGCTGAGAACCGCTAGCAACATATTCTGATTTGATACTAGTGTTGGTCCCGAAATGCCATACTTCGCGTCATCGACATTATCGTGGCGCCACGAGGCCGAGCTAAATTTATTGATATCGCGTAGCAATATGGCTAGGTACGATGATGTTACTCATTAAAAATGCTAACAACCGTGTGGCGCGCGTTTTTCCTTGGCTGCCCGCGTGCTTAGCGTGCTGCAGCGTTCGCAACATCGACGAAAGCCAGCACGTGGCCTCCGAGATGACAACGGCGGTGTTACGTTTAAATCTCGGAGGCCACGGCCAGCGTATTGTAGCGCAGCCGCTTCCCAAGTACAAAAACTAAACTGGTTTGTCGAAAACAATATTAAAGGAAATTATTAATGGCACTCTAACGCTCGCCACTATTTTTCCCAGGGATTGGAGGTCTTGATGCTTCATTTACCACACAAAGAAGAAGAAGAAGAAGAAGAAGAGGAAGAAATAAGAAAGTGAGACAGAAGCCGAAACTGTCGTGTAAAGAACTCCTTTAATATTATTTCAAAATTTACAGGTTGAAGGGGTCATGAACCAATCCTCGGGCTTGGTATAAAGAAATAGTCCGCCCATAGCATACGCTGCTGTGAACATCTCAGCTAAGTTTTGCAGTCGTGCGCGACGCGTGGAGCTCGCAAGTGGATTGCGAAGTCACCTTTTCCTCAAACGCTCTGTTTTCTAACAGAAGCCTGCTACTCGTTCTTTTGTGGGTGCTTTATTTCTTAATTTATTAGATTTCCATACGCGGCTGCAATTGGCCAATAGCTGACATCAATCAAGAAGGATACCTGTTTCAGTGCCCTTCTTCCAACTGTTACTGCGTATATTTATTGCAGAAGTTCAATCAACAGGCTGAAGTAAGCCAAAATATGCTTTCGAATTTTGATCACAATTACGTACTACCGGAAGAAGCCGACTATCATCGGCTCCCGCTCGGCCGCGGTCGCCCGCGTAGTTGGAATTAAACCTTGGCCTCCCTGCTTATCGGTATCGTAGCCGTTGGGTCTCTCTAATTTCGACTAGTTTTGAACACTCAACTAGCCTCGAACCCCGAGAAACCTAAGGCACACGCACGCTCGCTCCCTCCTGGCCGCTCCTGGTCAGACGCCTTCGCAGATTACTGGTAGCGCTTCAAAATGCGCCAGTTGGATGTGGCTGCTATCCGTCGGTCAAGCTGGTGAAGGACAAAGCCGGTCCGCACCACGTAGCACTGTAGCACTGGAGAACATGAGTGCGAGCACGTACTCAAGCCATGTCTTGCACGAAGCAAACGCTGCTCATACGCACTACAGTTGCATGTGGCTCCGGGGTCTGCTACGTAGCGTAGATACCGTGACCACCACGGGGTGCCGCCACGAGTCCATGGGCTGAGCGCACTGCAGCTAGCTAGCTCTCCGAGGACAACCGCGTTTGGCTTACTTTTGGCAAGTCGTAGGCGCCAAAATCGGAAGTAGTGCCGTCTACGTTAACATCGAAAATCAAATTTGAACTGCGCGCCATGGTGACTTTCAGTAGGGAGAGTGTTGTGGGGCCCGTGCCGCTCCGCTGTAGCCTTCGCAGTGCAACACATTGAAGAAGCAGCGGATGCACCAAGAATGGTGCGTTTGATTGCCGACAACTGCCCTCTGCTTGTAGCTTTGAAGTGCTTCCTGCGGCAAAGTATTTCTGAAAAGCCTGTTTTAACTTCAAATGCATTTCTGCACTTCGATAAACAGTGGTTCAGGGCCTCTTTAAGAATCGCTATTCGCACCTCACACCGGCACAAGGGCCTTCCTGCATAAAAGTTTGGAATGAAACGATACCTTAAGTGTTTGTTCTGTGTGCCGCGTGTATATATATATATATATATATTAACAAATGGAGAACGTAAGCACGAAGCTATGCGCGCATCAAGGGTAATGCGCACTTCAGCGCTACACTTCAGATCAGCATTGTGACGCCTCCAGCACGACTTATGAGTTTGCAATTGCAGCACACACGCAAAAAAAAAAAAAAAAGAAAGAAAGGAAAGAAATAGAGCAAAAAGAAGAAGAAGGAATAAATCTGATAAAGTGCTGGCAGAATATCTGTGCGGGTTTGCCAAACGAACAAACGCATGCCACCGCAGTGTTCTGGGGGGCTCATTTGCCAATACATCTTATTAGAAGTCGCGATCTGAATATGGCTAGTACAGATCAGAGCCTTGATTTAGTTGTTGGGGAGTGTGAATATAGGCATAATTTACATGTACCTAGAGTGCAAATACCTCCGGCGTTTGTTTCTTTATCAGGAATTCTCCAAATGTGAGTTTCCTGAGCGGTGTCACTGGCGAAATCCTATGGGCCCTTCTTTTGCCACATAAGGGACGGTACGGGAAATAATTTCGCACAGCGTGCTCACCCTACAGTTTATAACACGCTGGGCAACGAAATACAGCAATAGGGAGTTGCCACTATGGATTTTCTTGAACCGTGCCGACATCGTAAACAAGCTTGGACTGTGCGGGCTGCTCGATAAGCGAATGATGGGCGCCTGTTCATTTGCATTCAACGGTCACGTGATTCCACACAAACAGCATGTTTCTCAGTGTCTCTTCGTTTACCTTAAAGAGACACTATACAGGCACATAAAGATAAGCTAGCTTGGTAAATTACGCTTTTAAAACGGGAAGAAAATCAGTACTACTGTACACGAAATTTCGATGGCCCAGAAAAAAACAAAAATCCAAACTCGCGTGGCGATGCCACCGGTAAGTTCGCGCACTATAGCCTCGTGACGTTACGGACTTTTAACAGCACTTGCTGGAGATGAATGAATTGTCCGTCGACAAGCAAGGGCTACATCGCTTGCTTAAGGAACCAAAACTGAAGGCAACGATGTTGTGGAACATTTTGCTGCACAAAAACAGCCCGAACAAGCGAAAACACCTTGAAATCCATGATGTCACACTAGCATACTGACGCTGCGGTTTCGCCGCAGTATACCTCGTCCTTAGTCCGGAAACCTTTCAGCACCTACACAACACGCGTCAACAAACGCAGTATCAAAATACGTTGATGTTTTTAAGCTATATACGCACGCTTTATGAGAGATATAGACAGAGAGATAAATAATGCAAGAATGACTGCAAGTTAGGCAACTCGGAACGAACTGACAGTAACTTATGCGCAAAACGAACAACGACACAAGGAAAGAAGTCCTTGTCGTTCTTTGCTTGTCTAGTTGCGTTCCTTTTGCGCATCAATTATAATGAGTGCGAGTTAAAAAGGAATGGAAGTAAGACCAACCAATGTCCCGCCCGGTTGGATACCCTACACGTGGAGAAGGGGAAAGAGGGAAATAAATATAAGAAGGAGCGTCCGTGTGCACTTACGCGAATATCAAATTTCACTTACGCAGCCGTTCTCGTCCTGCATAAGTGCCCTCGTCGTATCAATTAAGCAGCTTCAAAATCACTTGAAAGCAAGTGCACAAAGAAATTTCTTTACTTACACGAATTAACCGAAACTATTGATTAGCCCAGTTCGAATTATCGCGTGTCTGTATATCATTAGAGAGCTTTAGTAAAGCGTAAAACGCTTGCGTTAGCGTTAGCGTGCGACGCCACGCTAACGCTAAGAAAGGCTGCACTGCACGCCACAATCTAGTCTTTTAGAATAGCGGAACGGAGCAAAATCATAGCGCTAACGCAAACATATACGGCGCCATCTATAGACGCTGCTACAGCAAACCTGAACAAACATGAGCAACCTCTCTTGTTAAGCCTAATACGGCGCTAATCGCGAACGTATTTTAAAAACAACGCCTACTTGTAACCTGTGTAACGCTGTCGAAGCATCATGACGCAAATCTAAACAAATATGAGCATTAGTGGGGAACGAATGAACCGAACAGTGCAGGCCGACGACTCGATAGGTTCAACTTCGACTTGCGCCGCCATGTTGCTGCATGTAACGCTCCCCTTGCGTGCCTTAGCGTTCAACGCTAAATCCTGAAATTAGCGTGCGTACGTAAGAGATACGGCACTGTTTACGTACAACGCATGCGCAGTGCAAAGCATGCAAAGCTAACGCTAACTCCTTGCGTTTGCTGCTATACGCTGTACTAAAACTCCCTACTGTGCCCTTCCTTGTCACCTCCGGCACACCCCTTCGATGAAGTTCGCCTTCTATTCGGTAACGGCACAATGACAAACTTCACGTCACAAATAGAGCAGCGTTTGACTGCCAGACACGCGGCCTCCGAGGTGGCGGATGACACATGCTTCGCTCTCCTCTGCACCAGATGCGACAGACCGTGCATTCGGCATGACAGGGCAGCAGACGAGACGGGCGCCCCGTGCCAGATGCTTCTATAGCTAAGACAGCTAATCAAGGACAGCACCAGCGGATCCCCCTCCAAATATTCGAGTACGCAATTGTGCGCCGAAACTCGGGCGCTCCAGTTCCGCACGCCCCCTCAAGTGTAAAGCACACTGAGTAACGACGAAAGCCAACGAATGAAATGTGGGGCAAGTCCGAAGGTAAGGGTATGCCCGGCAGCGACGGGCGGCGCGGCAGGCTTGACAAAGCCGTTGGGCGGCAACCCCAGACACGACGGCGCGCAAGACGACGGCTCAAAAAAGTGACGAGGAGAAGAGGCGACCGCACGCTCTCGAGCACTGTGGGCTTCGCGAGCGACCTCGCGCGAGGCGGCGGCGTGGCAACAGCGCCGCGCCGAGAAACACCGATAGACAGCTAGATAGAGCTGGGAGATGCGAGCGGAGGGCCGAGCCATAGTGCGGTCGGGTCGTCGCCGCTTCACAATGGGTCATGCAGTGACAAAGGGCCGCAGAAGCCGAGAGAGAGGGCAGGGAAGGGCTGGGTAAACACAGCGGTGCGACTGGCCGGGCAGGAATGGCGGCGACCCGTCCAGCCAGCCAGCGAACGTCTGGCGCTGCCCGCCAGGACCGTAGCTACGCGCTCCGTGCCGCTAAAACGGTGCAGCGTATTGGAAACCAGATGTGTTCGTGAGCCCTAGTATGCGCAAGAGTCGTAGTCGCGTCAGGAATGGGGCTTCGAGGACTGCACGCCCACCTTCTCTCGGTAGGGAGTAGTAAAAGGAGAGACGGTGCGAGTGCCACGCGGGTCGTGCAGAAGAGCTTGCTTTGTGGGCCATACATAGCTGGTGACCCATGTTTCAGAAAGCCTGGATAGGGTCATTCAGTTACCCGCGATCGGTTCAATGAGAGCGTACGAACGCATTTGTGTTCTTTCGCGGCGCAGACGTACTCGCAGCTGCACCACGCTCTAGGCGACGCTGAGCGAACGTTACAAAAGGCAATGATGCCTTCGTGAGCACTCACTAAACGCGCAAGGATACCAGCGTGCAGTTGCGGAGTTACCTCAGCCGAACGTCCTCTCGCTGAACTACAGGCGTTGACGAAAATAAAGTGAAGACCAAGCGCAGTGTCCAAGACGTTTTCCGCATTCTTTCAACACGTGCGTATCGGCCTGAGTGGAGTTAGTGAGATTCTCGGTAATCAACTCAAGACAGCAGCAGAGTTCTCTAACATCTCTTCAGACTTTTACGTAGCGTTCGCGTGCCGCCATTTGGGATGATTAACATTGCCATTTTATATCTGACAACCAAATACCCGGTACTACAGAAAATCCGCAGGCATGGTCGTGTCGTCGTACGAATGCGTTGGGTGTTTCATGGCGATGTTACGTTCATATTAACCGCGCGCAACCCCCCCCCCCCCACCTCAGGCACACACACACGTGCACAAAAGGCTGAGCAACTGTTCACGCAACAGCCCAAGATGGCGGCGCCCGTGAATCGAGATTAAGATAGTCTCTAATCACCGACGAAAATGGCGCGCCCTGAATCCTGCTGCGCAGTATAATGACCCGTCTGCGGTCTGACAGCCTCCCTTGTGCTGCACGGATATAAGAGAGACGCTTGGCGAGGCGGCGGCGGCTGGCTTGGGAGATGCCCAGCTGCATCGGCGGTGCGAGGCCATGCGTCGCTTGGCTGCGGCAGCCGTCTCTCAGACGAGCGAGAAAGGGGGGCGAAAGCGCTTGTCTCTAGGCAGGTGGCCGACGTCGCTGTGTTTTCTTTTGGTGTTCGCTTGCCGTCGCGATAAGGCGCGAGCCCTCCTCGCGGCTTGTCTCGCAACGCCCTTTCCCGCCCAGTCATAACAGAAGGTCGTCCGGCCGCCGTCTGGAAGCGGCCATTGCCGCAGCAGCTGAGCGAGAAACCGAGCCTCGCGCGACTTCTCGCCCGGAGGACGACGCTTCATTCAGAGCGAGGCGTTGGATTCGAAAGACGCGAAGATGGCGGCTGCAGGTGTTTCGAAGCGTGGAGCGAAATTCTTGCAATATCTTAAGCTATAGTGCCGCCGCTTTCAGGACACGACGTGCTTTCGGAATAGAAAAGCCCGCGTTAATGCAACGATTCTACTACAATTATTTTCCTCTCCGCGCTCCGTAAGTCGTCCGAGCAGCGTTCTGCCAACGTTGTTTTAACTCGTTCGGCATTTTGTTCCTAGTCATCAATTCCAGCCTTTGTATTACTTTAGCTAATATTGTATTAACAGGAATCTACCAAGGCCTGTAATTATGCGTATCTATGTATGTACCACTCGCCTCCATAATGCCACTGACCCTGAGGGTAAAACAAATTTAAATAAATAAATAAATAACGTTTTTTCGTCTCACCAGAACTCGGTAGAGCCGAAGCTAAAATAAAATTCTCAGTGCCAACGAGGTTGCAAAGTATCTCTCTGGGTGATGCGCGCAGCAGCCTGCGTTGTCACTAGGCGTATTTGTATCCTTGAGTGATCGTACGGCATCTGGTTGTAGAGATAATGAGGGTGAATTAAAGAAGTTGGTGCTTACTTATGTCGAAATTTTAGCGCCGCTACCATACTAAGACGTGTTCTCTCCTTCCGCCTAAATATGGTTATAGCGGCAAATTTCCTGTAAAAAATTTAGCGCTCATAGCTGACTAAGACGCGTTCTGATCTCTCCTCTCGTCTAAGTCTGGTTTTAGCGCTAAATTGTTGCCGTGGTTTTAGAGCGACCACGCGATGCAACAACACATCCACGCGCCATTCTTTGTGAAATTGATGAAGCGGTTTGTATTCAGGGTGTTCGAATTTCTGTTATTTCAAATACAAATGGAATAGTCCATGATATTTGATTCATATTCGCTTTCGTTCGAGTATACGGAATGGTACTTAGGGGAAGAATTACCGACGCAAACGGAAGCGTCTTTCGAATGATTCTGCAGCCGCACACCTTCGGATGCTGCAAAGAGGCACCAGTTGGTCACCGAACGCTTGTGAACCGCATGGCGTGCATGTATAAAAAGAACGTAAATAATCATTTATTTTACTCGACCGACGCCGCACGAGCCGTTTATATTGCACTGCGTTGGGACATTTGGAAAATATTCGATCCAAGATTCGACGGTGGTCTATCTGAAATGTTCGTACGTCGATTCGAAAATGGCACTATTCAAGCATCCCTGTACTTTGCACGCAGATAGCAGTTGGTCTAACAGTACCGAACAACGGAGAGTACAGGATTGAGCCCAGCCCGTCTTTCTAGCTTTCTTTTTTTTCTGGAAGTTTCGCGCTTCCCTCCAAAGATCTTTCTTATTTGGAGCACTACGAAGACAACACTCGGTGTTGGCGGGCTCTGCGCGAACAAGCCACTCGGGTCTATCCAGTCTATTTGTCTCCAGAATGTTTGCCACATATATTTCTACGAACTAGAGGCATTACGTTGATTTTTATTGCCTTCGCCACAGATCCCGATCACAACCAACTGTATGGAATTTCTACTACTCCTTTTAGATCCAGCCAAGTCGCGCGTTTTTTCTAAGAATCGATTTACTTCAGATACACTATCAGCGTTCGGCTACGATTCGAAATACCGGCGAATTTTAAGCGCACAGGCGAGGCGACTGCTCAGAGAAAACATGGCGCAAAACGTGGGTGACACTCCGGCAGTAATGCTCGCTGACGATGTGTTATTGACATTCGACAATTTTTTTTTCATGCAACTCTTGACAACAATCAAATAACTGGCCACAGAGACTATCTTCACAGTCACATAACGAACTTGTTATGACAAATTGTATTTGGGTACGGCAATATATGAAGCCAGAATACTGACTATGTGAAACATACACGAATGTTACGAACAGGCTCTCCGGTGCTACCTTAACCGCCGTAGTGGTGTGTCGACAAGGGGCTAGCCTAAACGAAACCTACGAGCCACATAACATTCACGCCCAGGGTACTCATATACCCTAATGGTATTAGATATGGATGTTAGAAGCCGCATGTCTCCTTTAGTAGGTCATATTACTTGCACTAAACTCTAGACAAAAAAAAAAACTCACGCGATTGCACTTGATGCTATAGTGGTTTAGAGTGGTGTGACCACCATACCCAATCAGGGCCTTTGATTTCTTTTTTTCAGCTGCCTGTCTAGCAATGTTCAGGAAGGAGTGGTTTGCTTTAGTAGAACGGCGACAAGTTTCCCTTCATTAACTCTTGTAGGGTGAAATGATGGATATAACACACCCGTATGACGCCAACGCTCGGGCGCATTTACCGCCTGCCTCTCGGTCGGATACGGTCGCAATAATAGCCGAAAACCTATTCGCGAAAAGATGACGCTTACATCATCGCCGGGAAGTGTCCTGACCATCGGTCATACCTGCAACTGCGTAATGGTGTGCAGACGCGACCTGAAGGAATATAAAGGCGTGCACCGAACAGTGCGCGGTGCTGCTGAACACGCTGCTGAACACGCTGCTGAACAATGGATACTGGCAGAAAATGGTGTAGAACGCCTTGCCAATACGAAGTCGCAGTCGAAATAGCAGCCGTTAAGCGCCGGCGCCAGCACCTCTCGCACGGCACCGCTAAAGCAAAGGCGATATGGGCACGAAAGTGCGGAATATATAATTGGTTCAGTGGAAATAATGAACAGTTCTTGGAAAGCGCAATGGCGCAAAGAGCCAACGAGAGAAGGTCAACACACGCACGTGGCTACTGCCAGCTGCGTTTGTTGTGAGGCACGCGCTCACGTAATACAGAGGAGGAGGAAATGGTGTCGGATAGCGTCAAGGCGAAATCTAAAGGAATATTATTACAAAAATTATAAAATTGCACCTAATGTGGTCCAAGTCAACTCCACAACTTTCAAGCACCCAGTTCACATAAACAAGAATAAGAACGCGTTGGCGTTTATTTTAGGCCATGGCGACTGCATTCATAGCAAGAGAAGAAAAACGATGAACTGCTGTTTGAAGTTAAACAAACTAATTATAGAGTATAGTAATTAATTAATTAGTAACTGGTTATCAGTACGAGCCACAACAAAGACTTTGCTGCAGCGTATCAGAAACGCTACTATGGACACGGCGTTGAAGCTTGCCGCCCTTAAATGAGAAATTTCAGGTAAAATTATCACGGTATCAAAATTATACACGCTGTAAAAGCTGAAGATACACATATACGCGTCCAAGCAGAATGCCTTTTCAGCACGCTCCCCATGGCTTTGTCGAGACCAGGTCTTTAGCCCACGCTACGCTTCCGTGATACTTCCAGCGATACTTTCAGCGAATGCAGGCATGTCGACGATCCAATAGGACAAGTTTCGGAGGAAACCAAGGGCGACGACAACTTCGGAGACATCGTGCACATGAACGCGGGGCTACACCGTTTTACCTGTTGTACGGTCACCCAGAGCATCATCGTCAAAGGTAAAACACCACGACTGCGAAAATGCGAACACGCAGACGGAGGCGCCGGCAGAAGCCCGATCATTAGGCATAGTATACTTCCTCGAGCAATGCCAAACGAAACATCCTACTTCCACGAGGTGTTATTGGCTAAACAAATACCCCACATAGCGGTTCACGTTAAATGGATCAACGCCGCTCCAACATGGAATTTTCGCTGGAGCCAACGTTACAATACTAGGGGACTTGACTTGTCTTCTTCACGGCAGCTCAGCGTATATACGCTGAACGAGACTATGTACTCAACGGAAAAGGCTTTATACACGTTACTTACTAACACCTCAGATTGGAATACACGCAACGCGATTAATCGTTGCTGAAAAGCTAACCCGGTGTTCTTTCTCAACATTGCATACACGCCGCATTTCACGAACGTTGTGGCGAGGCTCGGCGGTCTCTCAGCCTGTTCTCTATATTACAAAAAATCGACATTCAAGATTTGGCAACGTGCAGCCTCCATGCGGTTGCTCGTTGCTATAACTGGAAAGGCTGTAGGAGTAATGGCACTCACTTCGGAGAAAATGAAGGAGAGAAAAAGAAATGTTAACTCGCGAAAGTTGCAGCTTTAACGACCGCGGGCTGCAGCTGCACAACGGAATGCTTCGACATTGTGCGCATGCCTTTCCATCTTAGCACAAGGGACGAGGTATTGCGACAGGTCGACGCTGCACGGCAGCTTCCGTCGTGCACGCGCACTTCGTTCCTGATCTTTTCGTTACGTTCAATCACAACAAGCGCCAAAGTGCACAGCGAGAGCGTATTTCGCAACAGCTGGGAATGGCAGCAGGCCGTTCGTGATCTTTGTTAATGCGCGACTCTAATAAAAATCGCAACACGAGCGCTGCAAACTGCTACCGTCACCGTCGTGCTTAACTCGAACTTTCCTTAAGCGCACTAATTGATTGTCCTGGAGAAAGAAAACATGCTGGGGCTTGCTGGTTCGGGTGCCTTCAATGTGCTAGCACACCTGTGCGTTACGCGCCACGAAGGCGCGTGGCCCGCTGACGGGCCACGAGCCTTAACGAAACTTCGTAAACATCTCTAAGTGCATCCGTCTCTCTCTCTCTCTCTCTCTCTCTCTCCGTCTGTCTGTCTGTCTGTCTGTCTCTCTCTCTCTCTCTCTCTCTCTCTCTCTCTCTCTCTCTCTGTGTGTGTGTGTGTGTCTGCGTGCGTGCGTGCGCGCGCGCGTCATGCGTACAGCAAGGCTAACATCTCCAGCATATCGTTAAAGCTTGTTCTTCTCTCTCTCTTTCTCTCTCTCTCTCTCAATTCGTATTTCTTGCAAAACTATTCGATGTTTGCTCCATACAATGTTTGTTAAGCCGCTATAGATCTGGCAATGTTAGGGTTAAGTACCACGACAGCTGTTCGCTATGCATCAGGGCTTGTGGTTTGACTGTATCTTTCATGTGCCCATGCGGTTCGCTTAAAAATAAAAAAAAAACTACAATATTAATCGAAGACCAAAGTCAAATGAAGCCTTTTCGGCCCAGCTCAACAACACAACGGGAAATTTCAGTCATATATTGAAACGTTCTGTTGTCTGTCGCCCTGTTGTCTGACGTCCTGTAGTTTTACGTTGTGTAGTTCTTGATCAATATATAATTAAAAAGTCCCGAGAGAGCTCTTTAGGACTTTGTAAATTTGTTAGTGCAAAAATAGAAAAGTAAAATAATAATTTTTAAAAAGCCAGTCGGGGATTTGAACTTATGATCTATGTTTTTGAACCCATTATCTTACCGCTGCATCACGCCCATTTTTGTTTCTTTATTACATTGAAAACAAAACTGATGTACTGCACATGAGACACAGCTACACACTCAAAGCTCGGGCACACACACACATGCGTCCAACAAGTGCATCCAGTCAGGCGAAGGTTCCTGCGCAGCGTACGCCCTTCTCACATAAGCTGCGCTTTCGCGAAAGAAGGATCTTGTAGACATCGGGCTTTCGGCATGGCGATCACACAGCCTACATCTCCATAGGCTGTATAAACACAGTACTATGAACCTTTCACAGAGAGGACCACGAGTAACCCCTTAAACTGATGAAACCTAATTGAGAATGGAATGATCTGGACGTACGTTCTAAGCGTCCGTTGGGAAATGCCCCCCCCCCCTCACTCAGAAAATAAAAAATAAAAAATAAAGCATCCCTATAATTTATGAAACAGCGATCTGCGGTCTCGGCACGTGAATAGAGTCAACAGTTCATTGACCACGGCACAAAGCAGTACCTCGTATTTAACCAAGTTTTAACAGGGATTGTTTCCGAATGCAGTTTAAAGGAAAATGTTCTTATTCTTACTCCAGGAGGTATACACATTTTTCAGATACGCCTAAGTACATCTCGATAAGGCCGGCTTAAATAAGGTGCACGATACAAAGGATCTGGAAAAGTCGAGTCACCCAGTGCCGCTGAAATTGCTTTTCTACTCCAATTGGAAATGAAAACCTAGCTCTCTAGAAAAGAAATTAACCACGTCGAATGTGGTTGTTTGTACTTGTACATTTTGACCATGTCAACAGTAAGAATCTCTGTCTGCGCTGGTGTTTACATTTGCACGCTGAAAGCCTAGGTGCGCTTTCACTCCGACGCGTCAACGGCCGCCTCTCGAGAAGAGCAAAAGTTGGTTATCATCGACAAGAACCCCGTGAAGTGCTAGAACATCAATATCGCTTTACGATATCTTTATCAGTTCAGAAATTCAGAAGTACACAACGGCGACCGAGGACGCTGTAAGGGTTGTTACTGCTAATTTCCACAGCTGTCTTTCGCTCTTTACACTTTAGAGCGCGCATATAGCCTGTGTGTGCAGTTCAAAATAGCTACATAAACATCCTCGGAAAAGTGCTCATTTACAGAGCGTACCGATTCCTCAGGGTAGTGCTTACGCCAGAATACTGACATCCGAGCTAGACAAATTTTCACGCAGCTATGTGGAAGAACCCAAAACTTATTTTCCGTTTGGCAAAAGCTTATGAAATATATCTGGGAAATTAACCAATGTGTCACCGTAACAGGAAGTGCAAGCCCACAGGCCCGTGTGTCTCATCTTACAAAATAAAACAAAACGGATGCGCAGCCGTTGCCGCAGATGCGATGATTTCGATCAGCTGGCGGCCGATTTTTTAGGAGGTTGGTAGGGCGACTGCCGCTGCCTCGCCGCCACGGCACAATTACGACAATTAGGCACGTCGACTTTAATACCGGTTGTCGGTGCTATCAGCATTGCCGGATTCAGGAGACGCACCACTGAGTACCGCCTAAGAGTAAAGTGCAGTGTACAACACCGATGTTAAACTGACACAAAATTTTAAAGCATCGCGACGGAAAGCGCTTCTGTCGCGATGTCAGAGCCGATGTCGTTCCGATAGAAAGTGGCACATTTCTAACGCCGCGAGTGAAATTGTCGGGCGTCGCGTCAGAGAGTTCCTGTTGCGACGTCAGAATCGCTGTCGCTATAGAAAGTTGTTGTTGCGACTTCAGCACTCTTGTTGTCGCGACAGAACGTTTCCGTTGCGAATTTCGAACTCCCGGTCTTCGCGGCAGAATGTTTCTTTTGTGACGTCAGAATTTCTATCGTAACGTCAGAAATGTCTGTCGCAAGCACGAACACGTCAGGGACTTCTGTCGTACGACAGAAATTTTTGTTGCCTTTTTCAACTGGGAGGACTCATCAACATCATTCCTTTTTGTTTTCGTTTTTCTTCTATTGGCTTTAAACAATTCCCTGTCGTTGCACATGAAGCAAACAAGCAGGTTACGTTATAGGAGAGGCCATCTCTCAATATGACCAGCTCCTATGCTATATAGGTCTTCATCAAGGTACAGAGTGCAGTGACAATGCCTTCGTTTCGTTCCATGCAACGCATAAAAACTAACGCACTCGTTATGACGACGTTAAATTTAGAACCATAGCGTACAAAGATAATGCCCTGTAATGTACAACGTACCATGCATGTTACGATACTTAAACGCTCTGATGAAACCTAACGCGTGGTCTATAGTAGCGTTATCGGTGTACTGGAGCGAGTTTCCAGCTAGGGGTGGTTCAGTAAGCCTATTTATTACTACGTAACTAATTAATACACTACTTAGATTTTAACTCAGAAAGCATTTCATTTATTCTCCTTGTACAAATGAACTCACCATAGCCATAAATCAAAAGTCAACACGTTGTTAGAGCTTAGCTGAATCTGGAACTGGTGGGCATTACAGATCTAAGGAGACAGTCGGCGGCTGCCTCGTACAAGGAAGCAATAGCAGGAGTAGTTGAGGCTGCATTAGGATGGGAGTCAGATAGTCTTTCCTTCTTTCTGTAATCGTTCTGGCTGAGAACTCGTACCCCGACGTCTCGCAGCAGTCACCCCGGGCTGTTCTATGCAGTACAGTCAAAGTTCGCGACGTTGCCGAGATCTTCAATTGCGCCGTTTTGAGCCAATCAGAGAGGCCGTAGCAGCGCTCTGAGCCAATCGGAGCTCAAAAGATGGCGCATTGCGCAACATCGTTGAATTTGACAGTGACCATAGATAGCACACCCCCGGCGCGTCGCGCTAACACACATATAAAGCCCATTTCATACGCCGCCAGCTTGCACCGCGTTTCTCGCACCAGCGATTTCCCCACATGCGAACTTGGCAATGCCGTTTCAAGAGCCCATCGCGGCGGCTACGATTTTTCGCATTTGCGGACACCTAGCGGAAGACTAATTTATTCTTGGCATCAGATGACTGTGTGAAAAACAAAGGAAAACAAACTAGAAACTGATTATGTGAAACGATTTTCACGCTTTAACTCCTTAAGCCTGTTTCACACTGTGCGATTTTACATGGTGCGTTTTTCGCAGCTACGACTTCCGCAAATGTGAACTTCGCCTTGCCGTTTCACGTGCGCCGAGCGCGGCAGCTGCGATGTTCGCACGTGCGAACACCTACTGCATCATTCTTGGCGTTAGTTAGCTTCGATGAAAATAAAGTAAAACAAGTTGGAAACTGTTTACGTGCCAGTTGTTTGTGTTAGAACTGTACCAAAACAAAAAATTGAGCAGGCAGGCCACGGTGACGTGTCTACGATTCACGTTGCGTTTGGTTCCTCGTCCTTGCCGCATGTGCGTTTTCGCAGAGAAATTCAGAAGTCCGAACACCGAAAAGTCGCACGCACGAAGGGTCCGACGGCCCATATGCCGCAACTGCGAATTCGAAAGTGCGAAAACGGAGTCAAATTTGCAGAATGTGAAACGAGCTTTGCTCTACAAAATCCAAAAAGAAAAAAGAAAAGCTTGCGGACCACTGTGACGTGCGACGACGACCCTCGCTGTTATCCGTTCCCCGTCTGCGCAGCGCGTGCGAATTCGCATAGAAGTTCAACACTCCGAGCATCGAAACAACAGCACACCGGAACAGGCGGACGGCTTACTTGCCCCACCTGCAAAATTCGCAGGTGCGAAATCTCACGCGAAATTGCACCCCCTGAAGTAGGCTTATCCCGCTCGCGGCGCGGCGAAAACACGCGCGAGCGACTAGCGACACGCAAGTCAAACGCTGCAGCGTCAGAACAAGGCGCGAATACCGAGCACCAACCTATCGCAGCGCGCGCCGGCGGGTTTTAAAAAGGAACAGACGCCCGCGCTGGGTTGCCGCACGCGGCTATCGCCTTGTACAAGCAAGCAGCACTCGAGAGAGGCGCCGCCGCCTCCCGGCGAGCGTAAATCTCGCGTGATTTACTGCTCGCCGGGCACCGCGATGGCTAGCACCGGCCGCGCATTGGAAAGAAAGGCGCGGCGAGCCTCTTTTCTGGAGGGCCGCCGTAACGGCGAAAGAGCAGCAGCAGCAGCAGCAGCGCTGTACAGAGTAGGCCTACCGTCTTAAAGGGACTGACAGCGGGGCAGAATGGGTTCCGAGACGCTGATGGAAATAAAATGACCGTGGCTTGCAGTGATAGAATCCAGCACGCTGTTCGCGATTTAAAGGGACACTAAAGCGAAACAATAAATCAGTTTAGACTAATGAAGCATTGTTTGAGCACCCTGCAGGCAGTCGTTTCGAAAAAATTGTTTGATTATTAGATGAGAAAATAAAGGTCCAAGCATTAGTATTTGAATTTCGCGCCAAAACCCCAGCGCCGGTACGTCAGCGTGACGTGAGGGATTCCAAAGTATGTTTTCGCATTTGGGCCGCTTTGGCTGAATAAAGGTTTCCGAAACTTGCCATGTTTAATATTTGGTTCCTTTAGAACACAATGTAGTCAATCTGTACCGCTATATATAATTAGTAGGCCCTAGAAGATGCCATCAAAATCCAAGACGTCACAGCCCTCAGGCGCGGGAACTTAAGTAGGCGTCGCCACCCGTATTTCGTTCTTGCGCTTTTTCTGGCTTACCAAACGTCTTACCGTTGTAAGAGCGATGTTTTTGGTGTTTTAGAACGGTAATTTACTGATGCAGAAGAAATCATTTTCCCCTTTAGTGTCCCTTTAAGTAGGAATTATAATTTTAAATCGGGCAAGGAAAGTCTCAAAAAACCAGCAAGTGGCGAGACCTGGCGGTGACACGTTGGTGCGTGGGAAGTATTCTATGAGATTACTGTACGTAAGTCCACTGTTATTAATTACATCATAATTATTGCTTAAAACTGCAGTTGGTATATTATTACACACTCGCGCATTATCACATGCTTCGGAAATCAAAAACGCACGGACGGCTACGGCAGCACGCTGAACTCCGTATCACTTGTAAGGGCGTCCTTTCGTTTTTGATCCGATTCGTCTCGTTTCGACTGGTTAAATACCAAGGAAGTTGGATAGAAAACCACGAAACACGTAGCTATTATGGCAGAAATAATCTAACAAGTCGAAAAACACGAATCGCAAGAACATCGACTTCATAAACAAAATTATGTTTTGTCACGGCACGGCCACACTTGTCTGCCTCCCACTAATGCCGGCGTATAATCGCTATCGCGCTCACCTATCATCTTTCTCAGCATACTTCTAGGGAACGACTACATCCTCGCTGTAGATCGAAACATTCTGATAAAATGCTCCACTCTGTTTTCCTCGTTAGTGCACTTCATTGGTAAACACTCTGACCGATAAGCTTTCCAGTGCACTAAAGGAATGGGTAGTATGAAAATTGGTTGTCAGTCCCTTTCAGGCAACGGTCAGGTGTCCCGTGCTGATTGGATCACTGAACAGGCAAACTTATTCTGTTAGTTACAACTATTTCCTGCTGGCATACGAGAAATTGTGTTTAATTGAAATGTAGAACTAATCACGAAAAACAAAACGAAATTGGACGAAAAGACAACTTGCGGCAGGTAGGAGTAGAGCTAAGATTTTTCGTATTCGCGAGCAGGCAGTGATTTTCCACTCAAATAAACATGGCGGCCATTTATTTTTAGGTATTTCTTGGGTATTCGTGTATGCGTCCGACATTAGCCCTGGGAATGTTCGCCAGCGACACAAAGCAACATACACAATCATGGCGTCAAAAAAAAAAAAAAAGAAACAAGAAAGAAAGAAAGAGAGACTGCGCATTTCTCCACAGGATGCTTCCTGGCAAGAGAGGGACGGGTCAAAAACGATACAAATAAAGCTGTGTCCAGGACAGCAAAAGGAGCAGGGTGTGATGTCGAAAGAACTCGTCCCTAGCTGGGACAGCTGTCTCGGCATACAGACAAGAAGTAACACCGGTTCCGACAATCGCACAGACACAAACACAGGACGGGGGCAACTATCTCGCTATAGCTTGAGCGCCAGCCCCTGTCTCTGTGTCTGACCGTCTTCGTTGGTGCAAGAAGCTTACAATTCTCTTTCCCTGGCACCCGGCGCAGTAGCTTAGTTGTCATGGCGTTGCGCTGCTGAGCTTGAGGTCACGGGTTCGAGTTTAGATGGAGGCGAATTGCAAGAACGCTCGTGTACTTAAAGGTGCAGGTAAAAAAAAAAAACGCAGATGGTTAAAGTCAATAAGGACTTTCCCACTAAGGTGTGCCTCATAATAACATCGCATTCTTTTTTCACGTAAAATCCAGAAGATTTATTGATTATTTTCCTTGTGGTGGCAAAATTTACTGTTTCCGAGAGCTTGTGATGTGGCTCTTTCCCACATTCAAGGCTGGCTTCACCTAAAATCCTAGACGTAAAATAACATTGAAAACAAAATGAAGCTAGGACTCGGCGGTATCGAAGTGGGACGCGTAACGGCCGTCTTCCTATTCAGCTGCCACAGTCTCCCTCCTGTTGTCAGTCTGTTGAGGTCACGCCCACAGTGTAAGACACTGAGTTGAGCGTTGCATGTCGGGCAGAATGTCGATCTTGTCCTTTCTCCAAACAACGCTTGCAGCCTCATAAGGTAAAGCGAGATTACTGCACACGTGAATTTATCAAATGTTGCCATGAGGCCAAAAGCTTGCAGTTCTCGAGCATGTTGCAGCGGCAAATAGCGCATGACTTGACCTGAATTTCAGCAGAAACTCAGAATGCTATTCAATAGCTTTAGAAAATAAATATTGGTTTCTTAAAAAAAATAAGAAACTGAATATACAGTGTATAAAATATGCGCAGTGAAAGACGCAGCGTTGGTTCAGCAGCTATGACATCATTTTATTCAGAACGACAGAAATGTAAGGACTTTCGAGTCTTAACAATAGGGAAGCTTTATCAACGCAATGCGGTTGAACTTAAGCGAGGTCAAACTTTTCTCAAGTTTGCACCCAAGCAGCTACGCGCATTGCGCCATTGTCATGTTTAGATTTTTAGGGCGTTTTAGCGTTTTTAGACATTTCTAATCAGCAAAAGGAGCCCTAATAGTTGCCAGGTCGAGTCCTTTCTCGCTTCAAGATTGAATGTAATCCTTCTGTGTCGGTGAAAAATTAACTCTACCTTACCACACGCAGTCGAAATTAATGACGTCACGAGTAGGTGGTACCGAGATGTACAGGTGGTGGTACCACATACGTCTTTTCTAGCCCGTGCTGTAGTTTAATTTACTGTGACAATGTCGAATCAGTTAATACCGGAATCCTTCAAAGCTTTGGTAATGCCTCAGTATTGTACCCATGCAACTTGACTTAAAGGAACACTGAACATAAGCAGTAAGCCACTTTAGATTTATATAGTATTCTTTCAAAATTACATTTTATTTTATTTCATGGTAACACGTTCATTACTATGTTCAAGGCTAAACTTGCTGTTTTTTCTTCTTCAAATTTCCCGCCGTAACCTCAGCGCCTGTACTTTAGTGTGCCGCGATGTATTTCTTATCCTATTCCGGTGTCTGCTACTTTGTGGCAGAAGAAATTGTCGAAGATATGTTCAATCTTCTGATCTTGTTTGGAAGGCAAAGTAGTCCATCTCGCAGTCGAAAAAAATTTAACCAGGTACGGATACACACCGTTGTCACAGCGAACTAGTGCGAGAACCTCCCGGTGGCGTCGCCACCCGTCTTTAGTTTCCGAGTGTTTTTTTCTTGCTTGACGATCTCTCCTCTCAGCGTAAGAATGGCTTTTCGAGAAAGCCACGAAAGCGTTATTACGCCGACAGGTCTCGGCGACCGTTTGTATACCCTGTGCGCGCCTTCATATGCGCGCGAAACTGTGCTCTTTCTCTCTTCATCCCTATATCCACTTTCCCCGTGCGTCTCGTTCACATCCCAGCCTTCCCTCCCATGTTTCTCTCTAGCTCTCTCTATTATCGCAGAAGGGTAATCCACTAATACAGCTCAACCTATCTTTCTCTTTAACGGCCCTTTACTCTTTTTCGTTACGTACGTTTATCTTCAGCCTCTTCAGGGGTACTATTAAAAATGCTCTACAAACGTCGTTACCTTAGTTGCGTTGCAAACTGTCGATGAGGCAGGCCTTCCAGGAACTCGTTCAAATAGCCGGAACAGGTGCTCTCGTTTCTTTGTCCTTCTACACTGCGTGCAGATTCCGACACCACGTGTCAGTTGTAAGCTGCACGACGCGAGCAAGCGTGTTCACAGCTCTCCCCAGACAGAGCAGAGTCTTCGTCCCGTCAGCAAGCTAACGCAACTGGAACAGCGCAAGCTTGTCACGGGAACAATGCTCGGCCAAAGCATTGCTGCTTCCTAATTTCCGGGCCAACCAATACATTGCGACGATAAATGCGCTGCCGATCAATTAGGGCTTCACAACAATGAGTAGCGGTCACGACAGCTGCCTAACAATGACTATGAGCCACTCGGAAATAAATCGTCACTTACAGCTCATACATAGACGAGGGACAAAAAGGAAGACGAAGACAAGCGCTTGTCTTCGTCGTCCTTTTCGTCCCTCGTCTATGTATGCGCTGTAAGTGACGATTGATACCATGGAATACCAACTAGCCCGCACCCAAACCTTGCTTCGGAAATAAAGCCTTTCTTTCTCTCTCACTCTCTCTGCTCAGCCAGCGCTCTGGCCTCGCCCGAGGCGCCACCGCTCGCAACTCAAAACTGAAACCTTCCTTATCACCCGTTATATGCAAAACGGTGATTCGGACAAAACATCGCAATAAATAAATTTTTGATCATCATCATCATCTTTCTATCTCTGCTTCGACCTCTCTCTTTTTGTGGCGCTAGGAACGAAAATATTTCAACTCCTAGCCCGTGGCATTAAGCCGGCTGTTCTCGCTGGAACTTATACGCCGCGCTATTTTGCAGTGCGACCGACGACAAATCGACAGCGCCTCCGCGTGGTCGCGTGCGACATCGTTCGCTGAAATTTCCATGTCGGCCGCCAAAGCTAAGTCGATGTCGGAGCACGCGGCGCGCATGCTTACCAGATGACCAGAATGAAACGCACGAATTTTCCTTTCGCATATATCGAACAACGCGCTCGAGAATCGCCTCCAACCTTGTTTGTGAAACGAGCAAATTAAATTCCGTAAATTCTCATCCGAATTTTGAGCGCACACGCGGTAAAACGTTGGATACCCAGAGGAGAAGAAGAAACTCGGCATTTACGATGCAGTGGCACATGTTATACGTACAGACAAAAAAAGAAACCCATAGGTGTCCCTCGAATAAATAAATAAATAAATAAATAAATAAATAAATAAATAAATAAATAAATAAATAAATACATACATACATAAATAGCTGTTGAATAAAAATTTGTCCTGCCCCCGGAATCGGACTGCTGTGGCTTTCGCGTCTCTTACCGCTGTTCTAAATAATATATCGAACGTTTGACTCCGACACTGAACACCTGTACTGGGATAATATAGGGATAATCTACGCCTTCCACACTTGATACCACATCATCATCGCAACCATCATGCTCACCATCGCATCAGCGTAATCCCACGCATTAAGCCCGGACTAATGTGAAGCTTGGCTTCGGGGAGATGCTTTTGTATTAATTTTTTTCAGCGAGGCCGCACTTCTACGTGGACGGTAACTACGCGCGTCAGTTTCACCGGCAACGAGCGGCCGTATACCAATATGACTATACAGAGGCAGCTCACGACCGTAATCATCACCATATTTCGTGTCCCCCCCCCCCCCCTATCGCAGGACGAAAACTATACTCTCAGGGATCACCAATTTAACCTGTCTTGCGTCAGCCGGCTCTGCGTATATTGGGAAACTAAACGTTGGGAAATACGCCTGCGTATTTCCCACTGTCCTCATGCCATCCTATTCTTGGCTGTCCACGACCGCACTTTCCCGTTCCTGGCACTGTGTTACGCGAATATGCCGCGAGTTATCTGGTCGGTTATTATGCAACCTGCCAAGCACCATTTCGTCATTTTAATTTCACACAGAATATCCGCTATACTCGACATAATGTACACATTTCTAGAATCGTCCAAAGGATACATACGTACATTCGTTTCTTTATTTTTTTTTTCGTGAGGCAAATTTACAACATATTTACACCCACCCAAGCTGCCGATTTAACGCGCGCCAGAGCATTCAGTGGGACGACACACCGCCCTCGTATTGATTGTTTGGTCTAATGCTCAAAACGCCGATCTTAATCAAGGAACGTTCAATAAGGAGCAACGTCCTGCTCAATCGTGAGAGCGAAAGACATGGTATAGTGCAGTACCGGCCAATGATAAGCTGATTTTATGCACTAAAGACATTTCGAGTGAAGTTGTGGGGTTTTCTAGCGCACTATCATCCACGCATAGCCGAAATCGCGGTGGCTCCGTACATGGCGTCCTGCTGCTGCAGTGAGTCCGAGGCTGCAGGTTCGACTCACGGTCGCTGCGGCCACGGTAATTCCGTTGGATGCAAAATGCAGAAGCGCTCGCGTACCTTGCTTTGGGAGCTCTTAAAAAAAAAAGAAAGAACCCTAGTAGTCGTAACTATTCCGCACGATGCATCTAGCAAACTTCTTCAGCACAACGCGCTCACCGGTATCAAAAATTACTTCCATAATTGCGCTGAAATAGACTCGAATGGACTCGCCCTATATACCCCCTAATCGCCGTCCCATTAATTAGACAGCAAATCATGAAGGCAAGCAAGCTTGTGCGCTTGTTATACGCACGTATACAGAAATAAATGCTAGTGCGTGTATATATATATATATATATATATATATATATACGACGAAGCGCTGCATGCTGCCGATGCGCGCGCTTTCCTTTCAATAAGAAGCTTGGTATCGCTTGGAAACGGTTATGCCCACGTCGCGACCTTTCTTTCAGGCTATCGTTGCTAGCGTTTCCAAAATTAAATTCTGCGCTTTTACGAGTCAGGACCACGGCCTGATTATTAGGCACGCCGGGGTGGGCTCCGGATTAATTCGATTCCCAGTGGTTCTTTACTATAACCATGCTTTTCCTCAGTATACAGTCATTTCTCTCATACCATACGCGGAAATTAGGTGCACAGGCGCTTTATTTTCCTTTCTCCTCTCTCTCTTTCTCTCTCTCTCTCTCTCTCTCTCTCTCTCTCTCTCTCTCTCTCTCTCGCCGTCCGAAATGCGGCCGCCGCGGTCAGGCCTGAACCTAGACCTCGACCGTAGCTAGCTGCGTTACGTCATAGCCACTATAACCTACCGTGGAGGATACCAGCGTCCTGGGTTCTGCTTAAGTGAGCTGAGTGCTGGCGCGACGGTGAGGATGTAATTACAGAGGGCACAGTTAACTAGCAATATCATTACGGCTTCCTCTTCAATGCACGCAATATAGAAAACGGAGAGCCGTGGAACTCGAAAGCTTCGTCTTCAGCAGAGAGGGTTAATGTCTTAGACGCTTTCCTTGCATCGCCTTTGACGAGTCCTTAAAGCAATCCGGGTGGTCTTTAGTGTCGTCGTGAGCGTCCTTTTTGTACTCTTTAACGAGCATTTCGTGCGGTGCTTAGTGAATGTTGATTACCGCTTTTGTTGATCCTCTTGCAGCCCGCGGAACGTCAGCCTTCTTAGTGCGCTTGCGTCGCGCGTAGGAAAAAAAAAACCACGTGGTCGAAATGCAAAGTGCGTTTTAAGCCTTGTCGGGTGTTTCCGAGAAGCGGCATCTAGATGATTGCTATCGTACCCCATAGACGTCATGGAAAGTTTGACGCAACTCGCTCGCGAAGAGCGACAGCGAAGAAATTCTAAACGATTAAAAGTGGTAGAGAATATTTGCGTTTCATAAACGACCTGCATTCATATCCCAGAGGCCCGTTAATTGCGTGGGCGCGCGTTTTCCCGTTTCGCGACCAAGGGCTACTTAGAAACGGTATCAGTGCGATGGCAAACGTTGTAATGAACTTCTGCGTAAACATTATAAAGGTTGCAAAGAGGAAACCTAAAAAGGAAGAGAAAGACAAACGTTTTCAAGCTTTCCCTCATGCAAAATAATTGCACGCTGTACTGCAGATGGACTTGGGGAGCTTCAAGGTTGAATACTAAATCATTGCGTAATATTATTTTTTTCGTTATTTTAATGTTATGGGCCGCTAACGCAGTGAAATCAATATTGAGGGGGGTGGAGGGAGAGTATTTAGGTTTTTTTTTTCACAACAAAATAATAATTTAGGCATAAGAGGAATTTAGAAAAAGAAACGGTAAGCAAGAGGAGGAAGTATATGGTAGCTAGCGAAGCGGCACAACGATGCCGCTTGCCGCCAGGCATTTCGGGGCAAGAATGCGAGTCTCTCCCCAATTCCCTTCCCCACGCAGAGTAGCATGTCAGCGATGTCTATACACCAGCTTAAATGTCTGCCTTTCATTAAATGGTTCTCTCTCTCTCTCTCTCTCGAATGCGAGTCTTCTACCTATTGGAGACAGAGCGCTGCGCGTTCTCCGTGATAAGCCGTAGCGGCGGAACAGTGGCTACGAGCTTCTGCTGCGGCGCACAAGGTCGCGGGTTCGAATTTCGGCCGCGCTATTACGACAAGGGGGGAGTGCAAAAAAAGAACGCTCGTCTATACACACAGCCTCGGATGCGCATTTAAGAACTCCATGTGGTCGAAATAAATCCGAAGCCTCGAATCTTCTCGTTTCCTTTGCGACGACAAGCCTTTATCAATCAATATGACAAGGCACCGAGGGGGTCGAACGCTGGAGACGAATCGCCTCGTTTGGTACACTTCACCTATAGAAGTGGCAACCTTTATAGAGGTGCGCATTCTTTTTGTTTTGTTGTTAGCGTTTAAAGGCAACAGCTGTAGTGTTCCTCGCGTTCTGGTTACTTGTGCATTTAAAGGTAGCAGCTGTGGTGATAGCAGCACCCAGCCGCGCGATTGTTTTAATGATTTAGTTATGGTTTGCCAAGTCTAAAGGCAAAGCCTGTTGAAGCACACTTTGCATGAGCAAGTTATAGATTGCAACTACGGCGGGAGGTGAGGCGCGATAACATTTATAGGAGTTTGACGTCGGAAGTTGCCTATAAATTCCTGTTGTGATTTTTTTTTACTTCGACTGACGTTACAGTCTAGACGGGAAAAACTACAACGCCAGGAACCGGCGCGGCTGGTGGCATTAATCAACGAACGGCAAGTACATTGGAAACATTCCACGCGACCCACGGCCCGCAATGGCGACGACAAGAGAACTCAGCCGGCAACTACGAAGGAAAAGCTCACTACAACGAGTGCTATAACAGCTATGTACATAACTAATGTGTGCCGGAAGTTTTGGCAACGAACTGAAAGCGAGTACAGCCCCCTATCAAACTTTCTTAGAGCGCGGAATGCGGTGTACTCCGAGGGGTATTTCCGTAGTCTATCATTCAGTAGTGGTTCATGACAGCTTCAGTCTCGGGCTGCGGGGGGAGGAGGGGGGGGGGGCTCTGGACTTTGACGCTCACCAACCATCCGCCATGCCCTGCTGCACGCGACGGTTCTCGATCACTGAAACTGAGGAGCGATAGGCTCAATCAAACTTGGAATGGATGACCACGTGGGCACGTCATGGCTAAACTGATGGCTCCTACAGTCCAGCGCTTAATGATTCAGGTGCACAGGTCCTGGGCGAGGCGGACACGGGGTCCGTGGCAGATGGCTAACGATCAATTGCCGAGGTTTTCCTGGTGTGTAAACGTTTGAAATGCAGTGCGCGCGTTGTTGGGCCGTACGCGTACTTCTGTCGCTAGGCGATAACAGTCGCCACTGCAGCGGGCGCTTATTTGCACAAAGCGCCGAATGTACAGCGCTTCGCTGCGTGAAATGTCAGTGAACACTCGGAGGCGTGCACATGGCGCTCCTGGCACAGCACCACGTGTGGAATAACGAGAGTGGGTGGCGGTGGCTCCACGTGAGGAGAATTCTCCGCAGCGGACACTGTAAGAGTCTCGCTCAAAGTGAAGAGCTACGCCAGACTAACAAGTAACCAAGCTAAGCTCACTTGAAGACAACGGCGTTGACCCACAGAATGCAGATATGTCACGCGATGACCCTTCACGTGTTCCTACGTTACTCCAGCATTCTCTTTTTTTTTTCTTTTGGCTTCATCTCCGTTCATTGTTAGTAAGGCTTGTAGACAGGCTGAACAAGCGCTCGCACTGCTTTCTGGGCTAATGAACTGTGAACTACCTGAAGGTAACAGACTTGAGTGCCCGACTACAGACATCCTGCACCTAACTTAGTGCATGTGAAAGTGCGGTATAGACGCGTGTTTTCTCTCTCTCTTTCATTCCCCATTACCCTCCCCACATGTAGGGTAACAAACTGGTCTCAGTCTGGTTAACCTTCCTGCCTTTCCTTCTTCTTCCCTTCCCTCTCTCTTGTAGACAGGATAATTGATCTTACACATCCGAGTAAGTTGCGTCGCACTGGCTACTCAAAAACAACACACGTGGGAGACGGAACAAGGCGCGAAACGAACTGGGCGCTTCGTCTTGCACCTTGTTCCGTCTCCCGCCGGCGTTATTCTGCAGTTACTTCTCAAGAGCGACTTCTATATTTTATTTCTCGATGCGCCAACTTCTCAATCGAAACCTGAATTGAATTATGGGGCTTTACGCGCCAAAACCACCTTCTGATTATGAGGCACGCCGTAGTGCAGGACTCCGGAAATTTAGACCACCTGGGGTTCTTTAGCGTGCACCTAAATCTAAATACACGGGTGTTTTCGCATTTAGCCCCCATCGAAATGCGGCCGCCGTAGCCGGGATTCGATCCCGCGACCTCGTGCTCAGCAGCCTAACACCGTAGCCACTGAGCAACCACGGCGGTTTCAATCGATACTTGCGTCAGTAAACATGACAGTACTACCAACGCTAAAATAAATGTGTTTCATTTTCTTTTTCCTTATCGTCAAGAAACTGTTCCAAAAAGTCACGGAAAGACACATTTCAATGTGACCGCGAAGTCAACTCGGTGGGTTACATCGCGTGAAACCAGTTTGTCTGCACTTACATGCATACCACGGCAATATATAGACGCGACATTCCAGAGACGAACCGCTTCATTAAGTGGACCTCGGTACGGAGGCTCAAAGTCGGGCCAGGTCCATATTATATATATATATATATATATATATATATATATATATATATATATATATATATATATATATATATATATATATATATATATATATATACCGTGCCGCTGAGAAGCGAGGCCAACGAAACGAACATGTGTCCAGCCTCCCCTGACAGGCAATCGGGTCGACCAGGCTCGGTGACTGCCGCAAATCAAACGCGTTCCCAGAACCGACAGAACCGGAAACTCTCTTTCCACGTCGGGTTGCGATCTCACTCCTACACATGTGCAAGCGGCTTCCGCTGAAAAACAAAAGCGTCGACCTTCGTGCGAGAAAGAAAGAATAGCTAAAGACCGTCGAACCGCTCTTCTTTTGTTTCTGACGCACGTGTCTGGCGGTCGCTTTAATATAGGCAACCCGCAGGCAGCGCCTTCCGCCAAATTAGAAGCGGTCAATGAAGCGACACCACCGGCTGAAGGAGAGCAAGGGGAGAGGGAAAAGCGTCTCTTTCCTCGTTCGGGGGCTAGTTGAAAGCCTCCTCTTTCCCACAACGTACCGGAAGAACACGGGCACAGAGAGAAACGAAATAAGTAAAGAAGGAAAGACGCAAGCAAAGAAAATCGGCGAACTCTTAAAAACGCCCGCAACGACACGGAAGCCGCACACAAAAGAACGAAACCTCGGCACAAGCCCCCAGGCGAGGCGCTGCGGCTGCCGCCAGGGGGCAACGAGAGGCAGCTAATATCGACCGGATCCCGCGGCAGGAATTTCGTAAGACCTGCGCTCACGTCAGCCCCCCCCCCCCCCCCCCCCCCTTACTATCGCTCCCTTGCCGCCCACGCACCTCCGCCATTGGGCCCCTTGCTTCACGTTCTTCCGCCCTGCGCTTTAATCTCCATCCCCGTCGACTGCTCTTGTTTCTTGCGGGCTCTCTTCCGGGTTCGCGCCCTCTGCGCCCGCAGCAAGCACTCCTCCCCTCCCTGCCGGCTCACTGCACCGCACGGCTTCCGTCATCCGAGTGCACAGCCTCAGCGCGCACCGTTCGATATTTTCTTTTACTCCATTCGGGGCCGATGAATGGAAAGCCACTCGCGTGCTCTAGTCGGTTGAGTAATCAGGCGCACGGTCTCTCTCCCTCTCTCTCTCTCTCCTGTCGTCAGAGGCAGGTGTATACGTGCGCTCGCGTTTTCTTGCTCTTCGGACACCTGGACAGTGCACGTGTATCCACCACCGTGTGAGAAAAGGTTGCCACTCAGCCGGTCGATATTGGTGGGATATTTGATGAGAAAAGAAAACGCGGCGCCGGATCCGGATTGATTGATTGATTGATTGATTGATTGATTGATTGATTGATTGATTGATTGATTGATTGATTGATTGAAAACGTTATTATTCCACCGAGCTGTTGTGCCCGCCTATTAAACTACACGTAGGTAGGGGGGGGGGAGGGAGGACGAAGCAGTCCCCGCGCGTTGAGGACGGTGAGTCTTCACGGCCTCAACGTCCAGGCGGATTGCTCGACGCTGGTCGTCTTGAGCCTCGCTCTGGAGCAAGGCCTCTGCAGGCTTCTCTACTGTCAATGTTTTCTTTGGCCCCTGGGGAGCCAGCACACTCCCATATTACATGGTCTAGCGTACCTTTTTGCTTACAAATTTTGCAGAAGGCGTCGTTATAGTCTCTCGTCTGTGTTAAGTAGATCCAATGTGGTGATGTATAATTGTTTCCCTGGAGGCGCCGCCATATGCGAGCGTCCTCCACAGAGAGAGACCGATGCAGAGGCGGAAGATTCGGCTTTGTAATGATCTGCAATTTCCCTGTACATGATGATGTTATCTTTGATCCCTAGAACTGACTGATGTAGAGTTCGTTAGCCCGGTTAGTTCGATGTAGCCCGGTGATAGAGTGCTCGGGGGAGCTCGTTAGCGGCTTCGTTACCTGGGACTCCGTCATTTAAAAAAAAATTATGGGGTTTAACGTGCCAAAACCACTTTCTGATTATGAGGCACGCCGTAGAGGAGGACTCCGGAAATTTCGACCACCTGGGGTTCTTTAACGTGCACCTAAATCTGAGCACACGGGTGTTCTCGCATTTCGCCCCCTTCGAAATGCGGCCGCCGCGGCCGGGGTTAGATCTCAACTCCTTCATCGGCCAGAACCCAAATAAATGTTATGTCCCTCCTAGGAGGAAAGAGGTACGTACACGTAGAACATTGCCTCGCGATTGGTCGCTGCGTAGGCTACCATTTTGGTGGCGTGGAACGCGATCGTGGAACGACTGACGACTGTGGAACGTGATCGACAGACGCATTAACGCCGGCTGTATATTCGCGACAACAGGCCGCGTAAGGGAAGCGGCAAGATTAAACTACCCAGTAGAAGAATTTTAACAAGTACATCGGGCCGGTGCGCACTGAGAGCATGCGCAAAAACCAAGGACAATGCCACTTCGTTTTTAATGTCGACACTTTAACGGCTGTCGGCGTTCCCGGATGACGTCACACCTTGGGGCACGCACACTTTCTGTTATCTACAAGCGGCGACGGAAGTGCGCAAATACGTTCAACGCCAAGAACTTCAAAGCAACAACGGCTTCGTGCTTGCCTGGCGTTGCATGCCCGGCCTTTACGACGACTGCCCACGACGCTGTTATCAGCTTTTTCGCGCTGGCCGCTGTAGACCGTTGGCTGTACGCCAGTGGTGTGGCGTGTTAGTACTGCCGCGTTGTATTACCGATCACAAGGGTGAGCGATGCCTGCAAACAATGCATGTTTCAGCGCAGTGCACGCAGAAGGTCGTAGAAAACTGCCTACAGGGGACGCCTCCATGGGCTTGGTCCAGTAGGATTGCTTCGATATAGTATGTGTGCATTAGAGCATATTATCTCGAAATCATTATATGTCCCATTAGGCGAAAATCCGGCGTCGTCGGCGGCGGCAGCGTGACCGAAAAATGGTACCAAAAGTGGCCGACGACGCGACGAGTAAAAACACGCCAACATTGCTCGGATTCACATCAAATTTGTCAGGCAGGTTTTTGCAAACAAAGTCAATTAATGGAATTCAAAACACGATTTCGTACATTTCGGTCTGGGTGGCAATCGAACCAGGGCCTGCGGGGTGCCAGACGAGCAGGCTACCCCGACCACACGGTGTCTCCACAGTTACGGCTGACTAAAGTTGTGCCTAGTGCGTGCGTCATTGTACGCGTCACATCATTGCCCTCCCACGTGACACTTGCTCCGCGGATTTTATCGGTGCTCTACCCTCTGGGATGCCCTCCGATTAGCGTCTACCTCAGCGGCATTTGTGAAACATGGTCGCCCACGGAAGCACGCCACAGAAGACGAAGCAATATAGAACCCAAAAAGGAATGCCGTGCAAGTTTACAACGAACACGCGTCGACGTAAGGTTGAATACCTCAGCGAAAACATTCCCCCAAAGCAACTACAATGCTTTCACATTCCCACACGTAAACAGCCTTAAGTGTTTCTGCCGAACTTTTATAGCGAAGCTGTAACATAGCCACCCTGCGGCGGTGGTCGATGTCCGCGGTGTCGATGTCTACACATCGCGTCGACACCAAAAAATTTTCATCTCCAGTTTCTCGCGAATACTTTATAGCTCTCAATCTGATGTAGATATATTATGAAAAAATGGTAATACAAATGGCCGCTAAGACGACTCTCAATACGCCAAGTTTTATTCACTTGTAATAATTAGTTCACAGTGAAGTTGTAAACGTTACAGAATTCCCGTCTGCTGTCAATACATGGCCGTCTACGCAGGAAGTATGGTTACAGAAAACGGCTGTAACTCTCGTTTTATCCAAACTATCCCGAAACAAATCACATGACAATTAACTGCTAAGACAGCTACAACATTGCGCCAAGTTTCATCTACATTTCCCAATTACGTAGTTCACAGCGAAGTCGTAGATGATGTGGAATTCCCGTCTTGTGTCAATACGTGGGCTTCTACGGAAGGGAAACGGATAGCCCCGTGTTTGTCCGTTATAATAAAACTCTTGTCCTTCCAAGTTTCATTCAGCTAATTAATGAGGAAACATGCTCAATCGCAAATTAAAAACAAACGTGTTTTGTTTCGTGCGCTGCTGCTTTGGACTGCGCCCCATTCAACGCATATCTTCGCTCGCGTCAAGGCTCAGTTTAACGGCCACCTGCGTCCTATACACACTGTTACCACCAGTGGGCCTTGTGTGTTGTGATTACGTCATAGTCGCCTAGGCAAGCGTAGAGTAATAATAATAATAATAATAATAATAATAATAATAATAATATACATAGATGCGTCAATTGAGGTAAAACACAACACAACTTCGCTCGCACGTCCTTCACAGAGTGTAAGGGGTGGCGGATTTTTTTGTTTCCTGCCCGCTCCACTCTTATCGCATTGACTGGCGACGCGTACTGAAGCATCAAACGTGTTTCTCGTGAGTCGAGCCGCCCACGGTCCGCGCAGCCTTTTACGATGGTTTATATACCTTCCGCTTCGGAATGGACCGACAGCCCTGCCTGCAAAGAGCACTTCAGTGGGGGAGGTCATCGACCGTCCGTGTTTTACACCATTGTCCTCGTTACAGTGCTCGCTAGACACCGTGCCGCTCCACACCGCAGCGAACCGCCTCGAGAACGGGTCATCGTCGGAGCAGAAGATATTCGAAGCACTTTAGCACTCGCCGCCATGACAGGAGGCGACAACGGCACTGTTGTTGTTGTTGTTGTTGTTGTTGTTGTTGTTGTTGTTGTTGTTGTTGTTGTTGTTGTTGTTGTTGTCGTCGTCGTCGTCGTCGCGGTCGTTCTGAGTGGCTGTGGCACATACCCATAGTGGGCGATTGGCCATGAATCGGGTGGTTAAATTAGATGTATAAAAACAAGGGAGTTAACAATTTGAGCGTTGTGTACTACCCTATACAGGGACGTTATAGTGTGCGCATACTTTAGGTTACATTTCACTGCATACTTCTCAACACGGTATCATCGTCACGAATTTTCTTTTCTATCACCTTTCCTCCTTCCTTTCCAAAGTGCAGGTTAGATAACTGAACACACTTGCAGGCTTACCTCCATGATTGTGAGGATGATGATGATTTCCGATGGAATCCCCATTGATATTGGGCGGCGACAAGTAGTCGCCTAACCTGCTTGGGCTAATCAAGTCTTACTACGTCTATTTCACACACTGATACTTAGCCTATATCTATTTTATTATAGTTCTCTTCATTAAAAGCTCTATACCTAATTTGAAAACTTATGTGCACCTGTAACAACGCCCGCTTCACCTGATCCCTACTTTTTTTTTCTTCCACAAATACACTCAAACGTCCATTATTTATCTTGACTGCTCAGCAGTTAACACTCCAACCAGCTTCGAACCCTGGCACTTCTGGAAAGTGGAGTATGATCCTGACAGGGCGGATATCTTAACATTCAATTAAAGTTTGCTGAGTCGTCTCGAGAATACGTCGCTGCAGCGGACACATGACTCATGCCGATGATGATGGTGGTTTATTGGCTTCCCCTTTGGAACGGCGCAGTGACGAAAGGTCACCTAGCCTGCTCGAGTCACCAAGCCTCTCTTCCTCGCGGTCGCCGTCTGGTGGACGATACTGCAATGGATATCAGTGGCTGTGCACCACTGTCCCACACCAAACTAACACATCATCTTATCCGAGGGCACCCAACATCGCCCCGTATGACGTCAGCAATCGTGTGACGCGCTGCGAGACCGCGAAGCCCGTCCCTCTCGCCCTCATAACATATGGATGTTGGCAGTCCTTGACACTGAGGCGAGAGGTCGCAAAGCCTTGCGTGATGAGCCGCCACATCTTCGCCGATTAGCGAAATCACAGACGCGTAAGAAATCTGAGGATGGTGTGTCTTCGAGCTTCACATGCCTCGAGAAGCGCGCGAGAGAAAAAGAGGGAGAGAGGAGAGAGAAGGAAAGGAAAGGCAAAGAAGTCGACCAGGCGCGTGTCCGGTTCGCTACCCTATGCAGTTAAATCTACGCAGTTAAATCTACACTGTCCTGCAGCCTGACGGATGCAGGACAGTGTTTGAAAGGACAGCGATCACCAGGATTTTAATCTCAGCTACTGTACAAAAGTAGCGCAATAACCCCCAAGACCCTACCATAAGAAGGAAAAAAAAACGGGGGGGGGGGGGGGGGGTGAGCCGTTGAGTAAATCGGTCGATGGATTCTGTACCAGTTATCGAGCCAATATGAGGATGGTATGTGAAAGCTTCTCCAGCACTTTCTTTTTCTTCTGTATGGACATCAGCGTTGCAGAGATTAACCATGCAGTTTCCGCACATAGCTCGCTACTGTACTTCTAGCTTTGAAGCTACGCCGCTAAACGAGAGCCTGAATATTAATTAACACATGCCCAGAGGGCACCGCGTTAAACCGAACCTAACCCTTTCTCACTGTTCCTTAAAAAATGACGCAGTCATGGAAAGGTTCGAGCAAAATGATAACACACGCTCATTGACTGTGTTAGGCAGACTGACATCATTGTCGAAAAACGGTGGCTTTTTCACTTGGCGAAAAGCGTCCGAATGTTCATGTTCAAGAGTAGCTGGAATGTTTTCGCGAATGCAGAAGGCGCCACGCTGCACCTAAATGTGAAAGTACGAAATGCAAGAGATAAAGCTCACGGCCCAATAATGCTGAACGAAGAATAGCGACGGTACTCAGTCAAGTAAAGCGCCTGCACTGCCAACGTCACAGCTCAACATCTGCGTGCGAGAACTGCAGTGCCAGAGCAGCTCACGCTGTGTAACTACAACCTTAACATGGAACGACAAGAGGAAACGAAGTATCCGGAACGCGAAAAGAAGGCCAATCCGCTGCCTTAAGCCAACCAAATCGGCCTATTACAGACCACCCGTGGCGCGGACGGACAGACGGCATCGCAGATGCATCTTGTGCACGCATAAAAATCGTGCCTGGCGGTTCCCTTCAAAGGGGCGTTCAGGTGCCTTTCGTGAGGCCTAATGTGTAATTAATATCGCGCTTGCCCGCTAATGACGTTCGTGGTCAGGTCAACACCACTAAAAGGGAGCCGGTTCCTGCTGTACAGTCGCACGATGCTGAGAGAGAGGAGGTGAAAACGAATGGTGCGCTGAACCGGCATGCGAAACAAAGGACGCACACGGCTACTGCGTGCGCTCTGTTTGAAGGTGGTGGGTTGAATTGAATTCAATTTTATTTGACAGAGTGCAAAATGTAATTACAGGAGCCCTTTCAAACCGTAGCCAGATGCTAGTAACGGTTCCAAGATAGAAGCGTAGCCGTGAAGATATGTATTAATACACGCACGTACATTGAGAGCGATGAGGAAATCCCTTACGCCAAGTTCCCCATGTTCATCTTAATTCAAGGGAAAGCAGAAAAAAAAAATTGAAGACGTAAAGCATTCGACTGCAGTGGTCTAACGGTGTTAAACAGACGGGCTCGGTAATATCATTTGATCGATGACGTAATAGAAAACTGCACTTAGAGAGGGATAAAAAAACAGAGTATGCAGATCCAACGTAAATATCGGAATTAATGTGAAGCGTTCAATCAAATGCTATAAATTTGCATACTTCATTCCTGCGATTTGCCATGAAAAAAAAAAGAAATTGGTGCGCGCGTATCTGACTCGTAGAATGCATGTAACACATGCGGCGTTATCTCAAAGAGCTATCTGACGTTCCCGCGATTGAAGTATACGTGCGACTCCTGCATAAAGGTTGAAGCATCGGGCTGCTTTGCGAGGAGGCCGAAGTTCGATGCCTCCATCGGGCGCGTAATTCAATTTATTTATGTACCTATCTCAAGTATGAGATAACAGCGGCAGCACCCAGCAAACAGGGTCAGAAAATTCCGGCAGAGGTCGCAAAGAAAGCTTCGCTTTAAAACATGTGTGGCATCATTACGGGGAAGGGATACATATTAAGGTCATATCACTGTGAAAGCATTAGAAATAAGATACCAGATACTCTAGACGTCATGCAAAGTTTCCTAATAATTTCTTCTGAACAGACTGCCTCACGCTGAGGTTTCGATTCCTGGAGTGGAGTTAAACGTGCCGAGTTTTCTGCGAACTACTAGCAATGAAGAGGGGACCTTTGGAGAAAGTGGCGACATATGCTACGCGAAATCGGCGAGAGTCTGAGGTTTTTCCAAGAAATGAGGCCAGCTTTCGCGAAAAGAAACATTTCGTTATTTGCTTATAAATGATGCCTCCGGAAAGCACTCTGTTCTTGTTTTATTTTTCACCTCGCATAGAACATGTCCCGCACTATACGAACGAGTGTAGGGCGTGTGCCGTGTAATCGTTGCAACTGTTTTCTTTTTTCTTTTTTTTTTTTGCTTCCGCGTTGTTTACACCGGAACATAACAGCCGCTGAGTCGCCGCAGGTTCTCTGCCACGCGTTAATCTCAGACAGGGTCATCGGCCTCAAACCGAAACGAATCAGATGGGAGCGTACGGCATCAGCCCCACTCACTGGCTCACGAATTCACACCTAGCACTCTGCAACACCTGAAGGAAACTGACTGGCATGGCCCGACTAATAGAAATCCTACAGACCTTAACTAGTGCAGATGATACATGTCGAACTTTTCTGTCTACACTGTCCTTGTTGCCCCACTGCTCTCATCACATGATGTAGGGCACAGAGATTTAGACTTTTTTACGTGCCGAACCCACCATCTGATTACGAGGCAGGCAGTAGCGGGCGACACTCGGTTAATTTTCCCCACCCGAGATTATTTATGACGAGCACCGAGGGCACTGTAAACCAGCTCTTTTTTTTTTATGCATTCCGCTCCCTACAGGAATGCGACCACGGACGGGACCGAACCCGCGACCTCGTACTCAGATGCACAATGCGATAGCCACTAAGCTACCGCGACGGGTCCACGAGTAGGGTAGTGAACTCTACAAAGTCCAGTTAACCTCCCCGCTCTTCCTTGCTTCAACCTTCGAGTGATAACTGCCCCGCCACCCTTGCAATGTATAATGCATGTGGCGGTTTCGCGGAGGCGCATAAGCAGGCACTCAGCGAACAAGCGTGCAGCGCTTACAAAATCGCCCAGACTACTACGTACGAAATTGCTGTACATCATTCGCATTCACCCGAAGAACTGCGAACAAACGTACGCAGCTCAAATGTCGCGAGAAAGCTGTATACTCGCTCGCGCAAGTGCTCTTTTCTCGGGAAACGTCGCGGCGCTACAAGCGCTAGTATTGTAAAGCGTCAATAAAACGACCGCGGAAGTTTACGTACATCCGTCAGCATACAGAGCGCACTTATGACGAACACCATTGTGTGTGCGCGCGCGCGTCTACACGTGCGTGCGTGCGCGTGCGAACGGGTCTTTTGACGAGCAATGAATAAGGCAAACTTATGCGTTTCCAAGGTGCGTCAATCACGTACCCAGATTTTGAAACCAGTGATTTTTGCACTCGTGGCTGCGGTGCCTTCTATACACATATTTTAGGCGCATACGATCATCAGACGTTTAGAGCTGTTCTTTTTTTTCTTTTTTCTGGTGTAGACGGTCAGAGACATGCGATATTATATTGACACGTGTACTTGTTTACCTTTTTCAGGCGACCGCTTTTCACCGTCTAACAAGTGTTATCGCTCAGCGCGGGACGCGCCCGCATGTATCGGACGTTCCTCGAATGTTATCTACGGTTCGTGCTGCTGTCTGTTGTCGCCGAGGCTTGTGTAATCTGATTGCACGCGCGACGCAAATTGTGTAGAACTCTCTCGAAGACACGCGGGCACCAGCGATTACTCTGGAATCCTCGATGGCTCGTGTATAAAAGCCGACGCGTTTGACCGGCAGATTTTCGACGATCGCCGACTGTGTGCGCCGCTATCGTGGTGCTCTTAGTGTAGCCTCTTTATGAGGGCACAGGTTCGCCCAATAAAACACCAGTTTCGCCATTCACAGTTCTGCTGCTTTCTTCAGCGTCACTACCACGTGACAATATGCTTGGTTATTGGCGTGAAACGTCTTTAAGGTCGGTCAGAGAACGTCGCTTTCCAAAACCTCATGTAACGAAAACGCGTTATAGCATCATCGCTTATACCTTTCCAATCGCACCACCCTCGAGCCTGACTACCCTGGTGCCCACACACACCGTCTGCAGGACGCACTAGACGTTTCACGTACCACCCTGTGGCTGCGTCCCTGATACAGCCTAACCGATTCTCTTTTTAAAAAGTTATTACCGTCCTGAAAGGATTTCAAGCGATTCGTAGAGCCAAACTGGATTCACTCAAAGTTACGCATTTACACTTCGCAAGAGAGTTGACCGAAACCGACACGTGCAGTGCTTACATGAAATCGATAGCGAATTTCGGCTCGATTCGCCTCGGTATTGCGGGATCATGCTAGTAACTTGCGTGAATCGTTAAGGCAGTCTAGTCAAATGAAAGCTGAAACGTCGCGCTCCTGGAGCGAGAAAAGGAGAGAAAGAAAAAAAGCGTAAGGCCAATCTCGACGCCCTATAAGGTCAACACAGTACTCACAGGCAGGCATCAATAGGCGGGTTAAGTCGTCAGAGAAGTACCGGGAAAATAACGTGAATTTACGCGGAAGCGCTCGAGCTCACGTACATGGCATACAGCATATAGGCGACGAAAACGTCAGATGTTACTCTTACTTAATTTCTTAAAAAAGAATTTCACCGCAGCTGCGCGCCAAACTGCTTCGATTCCCGCGGTTGCTACTTCAACACAGCTGTGCCACGCGAGCAAAGGAACAATGTTAATCACGCACACAGGGTTTCCAACGAGCATTGCCAGAGATAACTCTGCAGGCGCCAGTGTAAACGGGATATGCGAGTACAGCGGCCACAGCAGGCACGCAGGGATCACAGGTTGTACACGCGCATTTGCCTCAACTTCGTACTTCTGGCTTCGAACGACTTTGCGACTTCACAAATTCGTCATTTTTTTCTCTTGCATCCGAATACTGCGTTACGAATGGAACAATTCCCAAGGACTGCGCATGTACGCGTGGAATTACTGATCTCCCGCGTGTTCAAAAGATTTCACGATCTCTTAGAAATTGAGAAAGATGGAGCGGGAAGAATAACGTCGAAAGAACATCTGAAGCCACAAGCACGAAGACTAGACAAATCCATGCGTAACCCGTCGTTCCCGCGGGAACTGAGCGATCAAGGCGTCCGCGTTCCCTTTGGTGCTTTTCTTTTTCATTTCTTTTTTTTTATTATTGTGGCAAGCTATATCGGTAGCTATATAGGGTAGTTGGAGAAGTATGGGAGAGGCCTTTGCCCTGCAGGGGCGTAACCAGACTGATGATGATGATGATGATGATGATGATGATGATGATGATGATGATGATGATGATGATGTGGTTACGCACCCATCCATCGCATGCAACTCGCAGGAGTTCCTCACAGCAGCAGCTTATTTCAAACGGCGTGCATTTAACGTAAGCACTGATGGGCCAACGTCTCTCTTTAAGGGCGCCGAACAGAAACAGCAGCATCGCGCCTTCGTGCAACGCTGCGCACATACGCAATTTCTAATGACGTCTCAGTCTCAACTGCACTCGCAATGCTGACGTTGGCTACGCGTCCCTCAGTTTGATGAGGTAATCTGGCGCGCTAATTTATAATAACGCACAACCTGTCCAGCCACTGCACAAGGAAATAACCTGTAAGATGCGGAATCTATAGCGAGACAGAGAGCCTAAAACACCTCGCGAAATGTTCATTCATTGTTTTCTCGCATATAAGGGTGCACTATGTGTTCAAAAAAATATTCCAACAATAAGGCCTCCTTACGATATTGTAGGTCAGCGCAAATCGACGCTGAGGTGAAGGAGGAGGGGTTAAAAAAATATTAAATTCTGGGGTTTTACGTTCTAAAACCACGGTTTAATTATGAGGGACGCCACAGTGACGGGATTAATTTTGACCACCTGGGATTCTCTGACGCGCACCCAATACATGGTAGCCAAGCGGTTTGCATTTCTACCCCATCTAAATGCGGCCGCCGGGGACGGCGGGGAATCAAACGAGCTACCTCATTCTTAACAGCACAGCGCCATAGCCGCTGTGACAGCACGAAGGTTGCAAGCGCTCGCATTACAGTTTTTTTTTTTTTAATTGGGGTTTTACGTGCCAAAACCACTTTCTGATTATGAGGCACCGCATTACAGTTTGCAGGGGAGGGTAACATCTCGGGCTGTGGGACACCGTAACTGGCGCGATCAAAAACGTGCAGCTGTAAACTATCCTGAGGCGAAAGCGAAGGCATAAGCGTGCGGTGTTCCCTAGTGTTCTTCATTCCAAGTGCTGGCCAAACAACACCGCCAAGCTTCGATGAACTGAGGAGAACTGGCGCTTCTTGAGAATGGCGTGGACGATTCAGGAATTAGCACTTTCTTCGAATATATGTACTCGCCGATACGTCCAAAAGTTCTCAATTTTCTATCACATAAGGTGCACCTTAGTATAAGTAAGGCAAACGCTTGGGCTGGTTGGTAAGTCATCCTGAATATATAATCACAGCGCAAAGCGGTACATGGATGGACACTATTAGAGTTGTCGGACGATCTTGCCGCTGCCACCAGTTGAAGGGGTTGTAGGTCGTAGGGAGGACCTTGGGAGGACAGGACTAGGCGAGCAGGATTTATTTACAGTATTTACATTTGAAACAAGAGATACATTCGACAGTCTAGCGTGGCTCCCAAATGGAGCACGCAAGACGAGCATACAGCACACAGCTTATGAGCCCACTCACGGGCACACAGCTCACGAGCACGATGACGAGCACACACTAGCAGCAGCCGACAACAGCCGCTTATAAACACTCCATTAGTCCCTAGTTCCCTAGGTGAGTGAACCGTTCGACCAGTCATCGAAGTCGACGCGCCGGTTGTCCATTACCTTGAGTCTTGAAAGGCGCGTCGGTTCCCCAAGCTGACCCCCGCAGCGCGGCCGCCGGTTGCCCTTTGTCTCGCGCCTTTAAATTCCAGAGCTGCCTTTCTCCTGTAGCCGCCACGAGTATCAGCAGACTGTGACGAATCCAGGGGCCCGCGTACCGCAAAGCACCTTTTTGTTAGGGAAGCTCTTCTTGCTGCCGAGAGAGACCATGAAGACCCGGCAAATCAACCAACAATACGTTGAGCGCCAAACGTGGCCCGCCCTGCTGCCGTCACCGATTCTCCGAACGAGGCGCATGGTGGGTTAGCGCTGTTGTTCTCGCTGGTTCTCCGAAGGGCGCCAGCACCGCGGGTCGATCGGAGCAAGTGCAGCGGGCTGAAATAGCTCTGCAGAGCAGTACCCCTGCAGGCCGATCCTAACAACACACACACACACACGCACACCATTGTCCATATTGCTTCATCTTTTGTTTCCCTTTATGTTTCACTATGCACTAGTTGTAAGTACACTCCGCAAAGCATATACGTGAAGCTTCCCACCCCTGCAAGCTACCAACCTGAAATGATGCAAGTTAAGAACAGAACTGCGAAACGAGAGAGAAGCAAGGACTTCGAATACCGACGGTACTAACTTTCCTAGAGGGTTTCTATTACAACGCGCGTTACGTAGCTAGCGTGGGTCCGCAGTGTCGACTTCCTACTACCCCGCCACAGACGCACACATAACAGTAGAGAAGCGCAGCATGAAATGCAATAAACGGACAAGTACAAGCGCAATACATTAACAAACAAAAAAAAAACATGCAGCTGCTTCCGCTAGCGCTCGCGACGCATGCGAAAAATCGCTCTCGTATTAAACTCCGTACGCGCGGGCATGTGTGACGTGCACACAGACTACACACAGCGCGTCGGCATACGTCAAGATCTACATACGTGCGCCCAAGTGTGCGACTGAAGCTGCCTGCCTGCGAGTTCCACACGTGCGTGCGTGTGAGAGAGAGCGCATAGCGACAGCCGTTTTACAAACGAGACATTATGCGACACATCCGTCGCGGCGGCCACGTAGAGCTCTTTGTTCGGCGCTGCAGAAACGCGATCTCGTCTGACGTGTATGTGTGTGTGTGTGTGTTGAGACCGTTGACTCAAGGGCTCGCCTACGTACCCCACGCGCCGCACAGAGGTTTCGCGCGATAATTTTGTGCGTAGCAGCTTACGCCTGGTTCTAATGTGTCACGTCATTGTTGGCGTCTTTGCTTCTTCCCGGAACGTTCGTGCAAACGAACATCGCTTTTCAGGGCGCTGATCGCTTCACTTAGTTTTTTTTCTTTTCTTTCAACGGCGTTTTCTTCGTGCCTTTTCGATGAAACCGCTAACACCGCTGAAAGTCTTTGCGGTATGATACAGGGCCCGTATTTACAAACATGTTCTTATAAGCTTTGAACGTTGGACGTTAGGGTAGATAATGGCCGTTCGTGACGTCTGATATATCATTAGTTTCGCTGGCCAATAGGAAAGCGCGCTTAACAAAGAAGAGCTTTGTGAATTCGGCTCCTCGTGTTTACTTGACTCACCGCAGATTTGCTTGGCTGATTCTTGCTGTCGTTGACTCGTAGAGAAATGGCTAGTAACTCTGTCCGCTCAGCTGATACGTATTCTAAGGAAGTCATTTTCTTTTCCATTCAATGCGGTTAAATCGAACACTGCCCTGTTTTCTATTTAACATTCTATGACTCCACTTTCATTATGTACATTTATTACATGCTTGTTTCTCAAGTGGGAGTCCTTGGGACAATATCTGCTATGTGTGACTCCGCTCGTAGCCAACCATTGGTCCACGACAGTGCCTAAAATGAAGTCAGTAGAACATCAACTAGTATGGGCGCCAGCAGAAGTAACCAATGTTCCGCTTCCTATTCACACTCTCCTTGAGTCTCTAACTAAGCGCTGTTAAGTTGCAAGGGAATACACTCAAGAATGTTTAAATTACCACGTCCTTAAGAGAGAACACGGGGAAGGCGGGAGATGGAAATTCAAGACGATGAGCAAAACGAGAACAAGGTAAAAGCGGGAGCCAACGCTTCGACAAATGGACTTGTCTCTCCTTAAAAACAAAGAGAGAGAGAGAGAGAGAGAGAGAGAGAGAGAGAGACAAGTCCCCTTGTCGAAGCGTTGGCTCCCGCCTTTACCTAGTTCTCGTTTTGCTCACGTCGTTAAGAGCTTTATACAGACCACTTCACAAGAACTTGTAACGCAAATGCCAGCAGATCTCACCAGTGTCACAATTTCAGCGTAACGGCAAGCTTAACTTAAAATTCTAAGCTCTCAGGGTGGGTGAAATGCAGGAAAACATTTAATAAATAAATAAATAAATAAATAAATAAATAAATAAATAAATAAATAAATAAATAAAGAGAAACATGTAAAGCCTGCCTGTGAAGTCAGTTCACTCTAAAAGCTAGCTTCTTTGTGTCTCATTAAATTAGCATTTTTTATACAATTTCGTACTGCGAATTTGTAACAAAGTAAGGAAGAGCTTAAGTAACCATTTTTCTACTACCATGCAGCTTTCTTAGCATTCTGTATCTGGAGTTTAGGCAGCCCACACTTTTTACACTTAATCGCGACAAGAATGATCGGCTGCCCACATTTGCTCTGTCTGCACTCCAGTCAATGAGCATATCAGTTAAGATCAATACCTTTCTTCCTCCTTATGATAAATTCATTGTCCTTCTCCTAAGCTATCGAAGTGTCGTTCGCATGCATTGAATCCTGGCATAATGATGCAACTGCCATCTAATGTTGCCCGCTCAACACCATTGTTCCGCCGCTGGCTCGGGGTGACATTTACAGAGGCTGCCCGTTATCACCTCGGAATGGGTCATATGTATATATGTGCGACACCTGCGGAAGCGAAAAGGCTATGGAACATATGTTTCGAGCATTTGTCCCCAGGTATATACGCCGTAGAGCGCAGACCTCTACGCACAGGTTGAACCGACTGGCCTCAAAACTGTGTTATGAAACCTATGACGCGCGTGCACAAAATCTCTCGACACTTTGTACATGGGCGATGAAATGGAAATAATGAATGCCGGCTTTTCAATGGTTGGCCGGCGTCACATTTATTTTAGTTTTTCTGCACGGCTTTGAAGTCTATATGCCATCGAATGTGTGACTGGAAAATGAGAAGGCCACTTAGCGGGTTCACATCCCTGCGCGCCACACATCGTTATACTGCCTACAACGCCAGTCGTACAGCAGTCCGTACAATATTCAACGGCAAAAGTGCGAACTTTGCTGCCTAGTTCCCGCGATTCAAGTGGAATGAAACTCTACAAGTGGTTCGACATTCGCCGCCGATGAGAATGATCACGAGCGATTCGGTCCCCGCTCTCAGCGAAGCCACACAGGCGGAATCATCGTAAAGGAACGCAAACACAAGAAGTGTGTAATGCACGCGCCATCGTGTGCATTAGCAACAATTAGTTTCACGTGCGCATAAGCTTGGTGCAAACAAAGCACGAGAATTATGAATGCCATTACGCGCCCGCACGCGCGGTGCACGAATTATTTCGCGTATACGCCAAAGTTTTGTGCATAGAGGACTAGCGAATATAACAGGGTTGCTTCCGCATGCCCTGCGTGCCCTTTGCCGCGGCTAACGCGAACACGACCGCTGCCATTTTTTTTTTTGTCCAAGACGAAGCGGAGTCACAACCGCGATTTCGTTCAATCCGCGAAATGCGCGTTCTTGCTAACCTATACGCGCTGCGACGGTTGCACAGTTCCAAGTCGCAAAGATGCCTCGCCCCGTTTCTTTGGCTCTTTGCCTATCAGTGCCTTTGTGGGATGAAATCGACGCCTTCTTGGAGAGCGGTGACTAACCCCCGTATTGTGTGACGTTCCTTCCCTCAGCACTCCTCCTCGACTCGGCAAAGTTGATGGGCAGTGTCGCACATCGGCAAAAGCGGTCAATGCGCGACAGATAAATTGCACAACAGTCTTTTAAAAACGTAGCGTCTTCTGCAGCGGAGAGTTGGCGCTGTGTTCCACTCATTTCAGTGGAGGAGGAGCTGCGAGTCGAGGACTGCTTGAGACTATGCGGGCAAGACGGCGACAGTTTCCCAAATAGGGCACGCGCACCACAAGCGCATGAATTCAGCGTGCCTGCGTGAGACCCGAAAACGTTGTCAACGTCCTGCGCATGTGCGTTTCGACTATGCAGGCTCTTTACGCATACCTAGGGCTCCTACGCACGTGAAACTATAACTGTCCACTGTGCCGTCCCCAATTCTGTTTTGTGTTATATGAGGTGATGTGCAGAGATCGAAAAAATTGAGAGTACCTAGGTTGTTTCATTTCTCTGGGCTGTAGAGCAACAAAATAAAGAAATAGGCAACAATAAAACAAGCAAAGAAATGCAAAATAAATAATAAAGTAGTCAAGACAACGCACGGACGCAGAGCTCTCTCGCCGCGTAACCATTCGATTAGCGGCAGCAGTTCACGTTTACACAAAGTTACGCGATCCCTGCAGGGAAGCTGAAGGATCATCATCATAATGATAATAATAACCATCAGCCTATTATTTCTGGTTACTGCACGACGAAGGCGATCTCCAATGAGCGCTGTCCTGCGTCATCTGATTCCACCTTGCGCTTGCACATTTGGCACACAACTGAAGAATATGACGGCTAATTCGACGCCCCCTGCGTCACCAATTTTTTACGACCTGCACTTCAAGGGCTGAAACAGTAAAAAGTAGGGGTTTCCTCGGTGCATGCCCTCAGCAGCACGTGAAGTCAACAAAGCGGGCGCACTTGTTCGCCTGCACTCTGAAATAATTTACACTGTTAAAAGTGAGAAAGGGTACAAATGTCTCCATAACTCACACCTCTAAGGTGTGATTTGTATCGCTCAGACCCTAAGGGTGTGAGTTATAGACACATTTACATCTTTTTTCACTTTCAAGGGCGTAAATTATTTTACACTGCGCAGGATGCATCCATCAGCTGCGCCATTTCCGGAAGCTCGTCCGTCTCTGTCGCGGTTTCCCACTTCACCGCCCACAGTCTGGATATATATATATATATATATATCCTTTCCCCAAACCATTCCTTGTCGCACGCACGACGGACATATATCGTAACGACCTCATCGAGCAAGTGTAGAAGTCGCTCCCCCATATTCAGAGCAATCCAATTATGCAGGAGCACCTGTTTTATATTAGCTGCGAAATGGGTGCGACGTTTGGTCGCCGAGAGGGCCTATCTTGGGCAGGAAGCAGAATCGGAATAAAAGAAGAAGGAACAAAACAACAAAACGATATCGACGGAATACGGAAAGTCCACGGAATACGAAGGACGCTACGGCCACTGAAGGTGCGTATGGAGGGTACGCGTACTCTTGAGCCGTTGCCTGGGGATACCTCTAGAAAGTTCGCCGTACTATGGCTTGAGACACACAGCACGAGTTCCCAAACAAGAGAATAAACCAACCCACGCAACACACGGCATTGGGTCCTTCACTTTCGGGTAAAACCGAATATTTCGCGATTTCTTTTGCACCTCGAACAAGTTTCATAGAAATCGTATTAAATACCGATTTCTCCGCAACATATGACCTTTTGTAAAGGATGATAATAAATGCAGGTCTCAGAAAACTAATGCACGCTGCCATCCATCAATATAATACGTGCTTCCTTTTCGATGAACCCAAGGGAAAAAGCGCATACTTAATATATTCAGCGCCTGCAGGTCTTGAATGAACGAAGGTGCGCTGCTATTTTTAGTAGCCGACTTTACATAAGTACAACAATGGCACATCGCATCGCAATGCGCGCACGTCGCATGCGTGTAATACACATTGCACGCGTCGTACGCAATGCGCTAGGAAGCGAATTAACGCAGCGCTGACGTTGCTTCAGCATTGCGAACAGTGGCTGTGACGTTGAAGTGACGTTTACTTAAGTATGTTACGTTGAAAAAAAGGGGGTAGCAAATTGGCCTGGTTGGTCGTCCATTAATTTTGTTGCGCGAGCGTATGGAGCGAAGGAGTAAAGGCAGGACGACAGCAGACAAGGACGAAAGGCCCAACAGGTCTAAGGTGCATACGGAAATGCCCAAAATGCATATGATAACATACGGCAACGAGGGCTTCGCAGGACAAGGAAAAGCATCTCACCTCTTGCGAAGCATGCACGTGTGCGCTTCTATATACTTTTTTTTCACTTGGTAAATAAAGTGCAAGGAACAAAATACAAGAAGGAATTGCTAAACAGGGCCCTATTTATAGTTTTTGTTTACGTGGCTTGTTTTAAATGTATAAATAATGCCAACGAATGAGGATTTAAATAAGTGAGTTGGTCACATGACTTGCGAGCAGCTGTCTTTTTCATTACGTGTTCCTCTGAGGGGAACATGCTTATTTAAATACGTTTGTGCCCAAAAGAGAGACCGCTGCGTGTGCTAATAGTTGGTGAGTGTCGCCATAAATATCCTGAACCTTAGGTCTGCCAGATACTCAAAACTCTCCTTTTCCCTGCGGTTTTCTGCTCTTGAGTTAACACTCAATTTTGGCCCCTCGAATTAAAGAAGAGTAATTTAACCACTCGCCCAACTTCAAGTTGCTCATGTAGAAAGGGCACGGATGCAACTATTGTTCGCCATGAGAAACAGACAAACTCGAAGAGCGTTACGAGGGTGCCTTCAAACGAGACTTCGAGCATGGTACCTAGAGAATCATGCCACCTCTTTGTCTAACATGCTGCTTCGCTGTAGCACTCGTAAGTAAGCTAATAAAGCGATAAAGATTGTAGCACCATGCCTGCACAAGCAATGGTAAGTACTGCGGGTGGTCGGGTACTTGCACGAACGGTCAAATGAAAGCCACGATAAGAGCACAGGGTTACGAGGAACGTTAGGAGGGGTACCAATAAAGTTAGCGCCGGGGAAAACACCGCAGAAGTGTTCCGAGTGAACGGCTACATCATCGGCCAACACACGAGCACTGTGGCAATACAGTCACACGTTATGAGCGATAGACGGGTCGCCCGGTTCTTAGAGGCCCCAAAAACTATATCCGTTGCGAAGAAGCAGTCGCAGACAGCCAGATTTGTCAAACTATACGCACGCCGACAACTTTCTATGGCAAAGGAAGGAAATCCGCAGAGGCAACGCATGCACGGGAGAGCACATGAGAAAAAAAAGAAGAAGAGCCCTGCATTATTTGAACCCCTTCGGTGTCGGGGATGTTTCTAAGGGGACGCCCCCCTACTGTAGGGTTTCTTTCTCAGATATTATGAAATGAACACAACGGTTTACTTCTGGCTATTCACAAAGAAAAACATGACATGGATAATGGCGAATGCGCTCTTAGTATGATCCTCATAGAGAGCGGAGAAGGTGCGGCTACGTCCTTGATACTGAAAGGGCTACAGAGAAAGGACAAAAATACTTATTTAAAAAAGCAAAATAGGACGAAATACACCACTACACGACGAACTTAACTTATTTTTTTGCTATTCTCTACCGTGTTCGGGCAAATGCAAGACCGTCGTACTTGGAAGCTACGCTGTTCTTTAAGGTCTCAGTACCTGCAGTGCCAAGGACTGCAACTGGCCACAGATAAGGGCGCTGCGATCACGTTCGCACGGAAGCTTATGTGTCGGTTTCCAATTAATATCACCGACAATGTCATTCCATGCGTGACCCACCACAGACACCTCGGCGTCATCATTGACCGCACAGTTTCATGGTCCAAGCGTACTGCAATGTCAAAGAAAACATTAAGTGGACTTGCTCATGTTCTTCGCTTTCTGGCCAGTACGAAGTGGCGCCCCTCTGAGCACTGCGCTACTGCGGCTGTGCTTTACGTCGGCTACATTCGGTACAGGCTGCCAATTATATCAAGTATGAGCGCGTCATGTTTGCGTGCGCTGAAAAGTTGGCGAGATACAGATGCTGAGAACATGTCTAGGGGTTCCGCGTCGCACCACGAGTCGTGGTACATTTGAAGAAGCTCGGGTCACCTTTGTACCTGTCTTTCTACCATGCGAACCTCTTTGCGAGTTCCTGCGGCTGCCCGTATCGACACTTCCCGTCATGAGGCCGGACTACACTTTATCGTGACCCATTAAATGCCCTGTATCCGCCATATCGTCACACTTTGCCCGTTGCTGATTCTTCCAAATCTGTCCCACTGGGTCATGTCCAAAATTCGTGTATGTGTTTCTATTCCTGGTATTTCTAAAAATTTGAGAACGCCAACCGAGGGCCTCAGACACCTAATACAAGAATGTATGTCGACATAATACGGCTCTTCGGTGAATGCCTACGCGCGGATCGGTGTCGTCATACGCGTCGGCGGTGACATTCGTCATGCCAGCATATCGAGTCATTCGACGGTTTCGTCTGCGTGACAAGACGACACGAACATGCACAAACCTAGAGGTAATCAGAGAGGCAGTTTTATATATATATATATATATATATATATATATATATATATATATATATATATATATATATATATATATTCGGTGACAGCCTCCTCAAGTATGGACAGTCTTCACTGACGCGAAATCGGTTCTGCTACTTAGAATGAAAGAAAGCTTCTAGAGAGTGCTGGCTCTTCAAACTGCGGAGATATACACTCTAGAGGAAGAGAACGGCCACCACATTACATCTCAATGGATTCCCAGTCACCGTTGTGTACACGGCAACGACATGGCCGATGCCGAACCGAAGAAGAAACTCGAAGAATCAGAGCTACTACTGCTTGCAATTCCTTTTTCAAGAGCGCATGCCAACTGCATTTCCCTCAAGTGTCATACGAAAAGCGAAAGAAAAGCACCGAGACCATCGTGCAAATCACCACAAACGACTCCAGAGACTGAACCCGTACATGACATTTAGGCTAGCACCAAAAATTGAGCGCAGCTGCGCCAGGATTCTGCACAGACTTAGGCGGGGAGTGACGTTTACACGTGGGTTCGTGCACTTAATGCGACACACCGAGTGTGAGTTGTGCCCTGTGAAAGAGACTACGTGACATGTGCTGCGTGGCTGTCCTCAGTGCGTGGAAGAGCGGCAGAAGTTGAGTAATCATACAGGGCGCCTCCGTAGTCCACCGTCGACGGAGGACGTTATTCTGGGACCTTGGAAAGACGTTAGATCCAGATTTCAGCTCACACCAGCCTTACTCTACTTTTTAAGAAGTACGGGTGTGTACTGCAGGCTTTGAGTAGACCTACTTGCTAGTTATATGGTATGGATTATCCTATTGTCGTCATCGTCAAGCTCTTCTTTCCCTATTTCTTTCCCCCTTTCCCTTCCGCTGGCTACAGGAATGTGCCTCAGGACGACACGTCTGTGCACTTTGATCATTAAACTTCTCCATCTGCCATTCTCTTGTTTACTTTCTAATGTTATGTGGCCACCTTCTCTTGATAAACCATTGTCTCGAGCTTTCCCTACGATTCTAAAATCCATGTCGTCATTTTCTGTCAGGCGTCGCTAATTATCATCTGGACTTGCGTCCTCTATGATTTGCAGGGCTTCAGTTCGCGATAAGGGAAGCCTATTATGCATTTCACGAATTTTATACATCGCCATGTGGCTGAACTTGTTATTGTCCGTTGTAGGTGGGCGGCTTTAGTAAAACGAAGAGTGTACCCAGATACCGGCAATTCCCTTGTCGTTGTCCCCACAGTCGGGCTTCCCAGTAGGCACAAATGGTGCAACCACGACTTTGATCTCTTTTCAGTTGTTCTCTGCAACCAACGATATGAATACACATCGCTGTCTTATCGCGCCTCTAGATAGCGTACAAGTACCTGTGCAGCCAGTGAGTAAATACACTTTTATTTTAGCAGCTGCTATACGTTGTAAAGCAAAGAAAGAAAGAAAGAAAGAAAGAAAGAAAGAAAGAAAGAAAGAAAGAAAGAAAGAAAGAAAGGAAGAAGGAAAGAAAGAAGGAAAGAAAGAAAGATCTGAACCATCTCCGCTAAGCGTCCTCCCTCGTCCTGCAGCTTCTTAATCACAAAGCTGTCCCAATGCGCCCACCTCACCATTATGTTGCAGCGCAGACCCTCACAAACGAAACTTCTGCCACGCACATGGCGTGTCTTAGACAAAGGCGGAAGATGTGTTCTGGCGATTATTATGAACACGCGCACGAAGTATAGGCATTGTCTTCGCCTATGCGACACATTCGCACACGTTTCTGATTGGAGCGACCAACAGACACACTTCGTAGCACCTGCGGCTGTGATCTTCTGAGGATCGCGCTTTACGCCTGCATACGTTACAACAGCTGTGAAAACCACTGAGTGCGTGACGCTTGAAGACAGCTACCGAACACCCGAGTGAAATTGCGGCCAGGGCTTCCCTCCCAACGGAGATCTGGACTCGTGCCTATAAAGGGACCCTAAAGCAGTGTTTATCGAAGTCGGGAAATGATTTGAAGGAAAAATAGGCTATTTCAGAAAAAAAAAATCAGCCGCAAAAAGTACTTGAATGCGTTCAGAAGCGGAGCTTACTGGGAATAAAAGGTCGCGTATGATCCCGTTCGCTGTGCTCACGTTCCCTCTTCAATGTCCTGCACTGGAAAGGCTATACGGCGTAGCGGGACGCGCCCCACAACACTCCGTCCACAGAACGTGACCGTGGCGCGCAGTTCAAATTTGATTTTGTAAGTTGAAGTAGACGCCACTGCTTCCGATTTTGAAGCCTACGATGCGCCCAACGCAGTCGCCCTCGGGGAACCGCGGTGCGCTTGGGCAGCGGGCTAGTCGCGGCACTTAGCGACGATCACGGTATATACGCTGCGTAACAGACCGTAGCTACATGCGACTGTGGTGCGCATGCGCAGCGTTTGACTTACGCACGACGGGGCTTGAAAGCGCTCGCGCTCATAGCCCCAGTGTGGCTGCGCTGCGTCGCACGGACCGGCTTTGTCCTGCCCCAGTATGACCGACGGATAGTAGCCGCATAGCTCATTTTGAAGCGCTATCACGCTCAATGTACAGGATGTTTCAACGAACACTTCATTTCTTTGAGACTGCTTGTGGCAGGTAGCACAATTCTAGTGCATGAGCTAGTATACGGCAAGAGGAGGGCATTACTTGCACAAAAAAAAATTACGCTCATAATCGACTAATTAACGAAAGATCAATAATAATGTTTCGAACTGATTACCTTATGGTACATATTGTAATCTATAAATTCCAGCAGGTGAGGCTCCAAGGCATATTCACTCGAAAAGAATTGTGTGGATGGCACCACTTAAGAGACACGCGCCGTCAAACTTACGGTAAAATGCACTGTCGTACCACTAACTTTCTTAACAAAACGTCGTTTTATGCATTGAAGCACAAAATTAGTTGGAATGCCAATGAATTTCTCCGCGAAGTTCGGGAACTAATATCTGGAAACTGGTGTAATCCTGAAAATTCGTTCCAAGTGGATCAGCCTTGCGAACTCCCCGGACAGAATTTATGAATTGCAATATGTTCTATAAGGCAATGAGTTTAAAAACCTCCGGACAGAATTTATGAATTGCAATATGTGCTATAAGGCAATGAGTTAGAAATGTAATTAGTGAATTTTCTTTAATTAGTCGATTACGCGTTTCGCCTTTTTCTGCAAGTGATGTCCGCCTCTTAATGTAGACCAGCTCATGGACAATAATTGTGCCATCTGCCACAGGAAATTTTCGAAAAATTTTTTAAACTGATCGCTGAAACACCCGATATATATTATGGAGCGCTATGACGTTCAAGTCTGCCAATGCGTCTAACCAGGAGCGACCAAGAGCGAGCGCGCGCTGGCAAGCGTGCGTGTGTGCGTGTATTCACAGCAGCGTACGCTATCCGCGGACTGCGTTTTTTTCGCCAAGCCCGATGGGTAGTTCAGGAGCCTTTTAAGGGAGCACGGCTCCGGTTTCCGGAGCGTTCGGACTTGTGCGATGGGCTGCTAAAGCAAAGCGTGCCAGACCGCCTCTGTGCGCGCTTAATATATGCGCTCTTCGAACTCTCGTTCGCCTCTGCTTCATCCCCTCTCCGACAACTCCCCCCTATAATCCCCCTCTCTAACACATTCGCACACATGTACTGGACACGAATGGCTAACTGCCCTCCTCCTTACTACTCCTTCGCGCTCTGCACTCTCCGCAGTGGCGGCTTAGCCGACGACAACGTTCTGTTACAAAACGCGAGGCCGTGGCTTCGAATCTCGGCCACGGTGGCCTCATTTCGATGGCGCCTGAATTGGATGACCGCGGTCGCTATCTTTAGATGCAGCTTTGAAATGGCCAGTCACTCAAACGTTCTCAGTTTATCAGCATGCTCAAGTTGTGCATGAGGGCGAAAGCAAAACGACAAATCTATCGGACAACGAGAGAACTCGGAAATGAAACCGACGGGCCCAAGGATTCTCATGACTGTAAATTTCTAGGACAACGGGAGCCTTCAGCTTTGTCTTATCTGAACCTCCAAGAGCGCTCGGTCTTAACTGTTTTTTTCTGCTTTCTGCGCGCATTTGCTCTACAATTATTATCTTTGAACTAAGAAGTTTCGACTCTCTAACATGAGTTTATTTCTCGGATGATTGCCCACCGCGATATTAAGACAGCTGGTGTCGACTTCGTTCACGAGCCACCTTCGTAGTTGCACCTCGCTGGCGAGGGATTTCTTAAAACGTTCTTTCTTTCTTTTTTATCATTCAGTCAACATAACGAACACTGTCTCACCCCTAGAAAAGTAATTCTTTCGCAGAACTGACCTCAAATGGTAAATGTTTTGCCGGGGATGTCTGCCATAAGAGGTTAATAAGATACTTCACAGACACATTCGTACGAATACCCTCACTTTCAGAGAAATCCGGCCTCAAGTCACTACAATTTGCACCCGGTTCATTCAAATGCAACAGCATTGTCAATGAGCTGTCGCCCGGCCCTGTGATGGTGCTCCCGTCGCAAGTCCTACACTCGAACACTCTGAAGTACAAATGCTTGAAGCGAAAGACAATCAATAACTCGAGTGCTGAATCAACACATGCTCTCCTTAGCCAGGGGCCCTAGCCAGGGGTCCAAGCCAGTTTACGGTGTTCATGCTCTTTCATGTGTACAATATGTAATCTCAATGGTCAGAAATTCAACATAGATGCGACTGCGCACAACGATCTGTCAGGTTCATTGTAGTCAAGGCCGTCTAGAAACGAAGTACAAGCACTCATTACTTTAAGCCGGTTTAGTCAAGCGGCGAAGTGCTGCAAGTAGAATTGATTGATTGATTGATTGATTGATTGATTGATTGATTGATTGATTGACTGACTGATTGATTGATTGATTGATTGATTGATTGATTGAGTGAGTGAGTGAGTGAGTGAGTGAGTGAGTGAGTGAGTGAGTGAGTGAGTGAGTGAGTGAGTGAGTGAGTGATCGGAGTTAACCTCAAAGCAGCACTCAGGATCTGGCAGACACTCGTAGTGGCGGGCTACAGATTAACGAAATATAAGTAAACAAGGAGTTTTTGCACTTCGCCCTCGCGGGAATGCTAAATGAAACAGTTCGGAGGATGCGCTCGGCGTTCGCAACTGCGCCGCGAAATTCATCAACTGGAAGACTTCTCCATGACATCAAAGTCTGGCCAAAAGCGAATTCGGAAATTACCGTTGGCATGTGGTTGCTAAGGCCACGATATGTGCGGGTGGACGCTGGAAACGCCCGAGAAGTCGTTGTTGACATCCTGCGACTACATTGCACCCTTTCCTGCTCTCACTGAAGATTCAGCCAATCGAAGCTCGCTTCCAGGTGAGATTATATCCTCCCGAAACAGAATGGAAATAAGGCCCTAGTTTATTGCCAAGAGCCGATGAGTGGAACATATCGAAAACAAAGTTAAGCGAAAAGTAAGCAAAGCTAGGCGCACTTGCGAGAAAAAAAAAGAAGAAACTGCAGGCAGCGGCTACGACCTGTCACGCAATCACGTAGCACATGTGCGTGTCTAAATCAGAAGCTTCGAGAAGTGTGTCGCGTTAGCGGACAGTTCTCAGAGTCGGCGAATACCACTCAAGTTTGAAAAAAAAAAAAAAACGAGGGCAAGGAGTTGCCCCCCGTAAAATAATCGATGTGCCAGTCCAGTCTGCGCTTGCAAACGCTGACGCAACCGATATAACGCAATAAGCTGTGCTCGGTAAATCCGGGCCGCCGGAGGACACATAAGATCCTCCGCGGATTGAGAACGTGCAGACGCATTATTGGAGATGAGATACCTAGAAGACTGCCCCCCCCCCCCTCCACAACACTCACAACACACACACGTGCGGGGAGAGAGGGAGAGAGAAAGAGGCTTACTACGTTGCGGCGGGGCAACCGCCTCTGATAACACACGGAAACCTTCAAATCGGCGGCGACATGTCCTGCGCGCGCAGCCGCTTAAGCGAGCATTCGAGGGACGCACTTTAATCGCGCGTCCCAACAAGCGCATCCGGCCCACCTAGAAAATAGGAGAGCGCGCCCCTCGCAGAAAAATCTGCCCCTTTTCAATGGCACCGAAATTTTATCTTTTCTCATCCGCGTTCGTCAATTCCGATAAACGTGCGCTAGTGCTGGCATCCTCGCGCAAGCTGCTTTTAAAACCTTGGCGAAAACACCGCAGCGTGTTGCTGCTATTCAGTTTCGCATATCCTCCGTCGCACGCATCCTCCCTCACCGTTCACACATGCGACGCTCTGATACGCGAGAGCGGAGCGGCGGCCGGAATCGAACGCCGATCGTCGACCTTCGCCGTTCAAAGCGACCTCAATGTGATACGAGGACGAGACAGGTGACGACGTAGCCCCCCACCCCCCTCCCACTGCTGCTCCGCTAGCGTCGTCCGGAGTCGATCGTTTCCTGCTTCCTGCCTGAGCTTCGCTCCGAGCGAGCGCTTCGTTCGCTTTTATGTTTGTGTATATGTATATATATTATTTTGCTTCCCTCTCCAGCGAGCGAGCGAAAGCGGGGGAATTGCCCCCTGCGCAACGGGATGTTTACGCTTAGGGAAAGCGGCATCTCTCTAGCTTCGCATGTGGGCACGCGTATGAGGTCAAAAAAAAAGGTACGGCTCATCGATCGAAGGCATTCGAAGAACGCAAAGCGATGAGCTTCAACGGCGCAAAAGCAACGCTCTCAGACGTGACGTGTTATTATTATTATTATTATTATTATTATTATTATTATTATTATTATTATTATTATTATTATTATTATTATTCACTAAGGAAGAGCCTTAAACAGACGCTAAAGGAATTAAAAGAAAATGATCTGTGTTAACTGTTCTTCGATACCCATGCAAATCCATTACACAGTTAGGTTCTGTTTCTATTGAATCGTGCCGCATTCAACAGAATTTCAGTAGAAACTCAATTGATTGTCACGCGTGGCTTTTATAAGGGAGAATACCAAAACAATCACTTTTGCGCTGATACGAGGCTATACGACGAAGAGCTTTCATATGCTACCCAAGGAAGGGTCGCAGGACATGGCAAAAAAAGAAACTAGAAAATGCTATCGTCGTTTCTTTTTAATTTCAAACGCCTGGTCGCTCTCTCGGCACTAAACAATTACCCCATCGATCGCAACCACAAAATCGCGGAAATGTTCACGCTACCCGCAAATCTAATCAATCAATGGCTCATGCTTCAATGCACGGCCGGCCAAGTTTTCCGCCGCTCTCCTCGTGTTCCAACGGAAGCCTGCGCCTTACCTCTGCCCGTACTTTTGATCGCACACTGTGCATTACTCTCCACGTTCGTTACGCTCTCTCCACTTTAACGCTCGTTCTCCAAGCGAAGCCCTGTTGCATTCGCACCGAGCTTTCCCAATAACTACTTGTAATCTCTGCTGAGATTGGCGAAGGCCCACCGCAGCAAGCGATAATAATAATAATAATAATAATAATAATAATAATAATAATAATAATAATAATAATAATAATAATAATAATAATAATCTTTATTTTACTCATGAAGTGAGGGAGTGCGGGAAAAAAAGCTGACAAGTCAGCTTCTGTAGTTCCCAGCTCCCCGGAGTACAAAATAGAAGAAAGAGAACACTTTTCGCATGGCAGCATAAAAACCACAAACAAATAGTAATAGTAATGCAGCAATAACTTGTCGAAAACAGTGAGAATAAGTAACTACAGAAATAAAAAGTTTGTTAGCTGCATGATAGACCAATGTTAAAGGAAACGTACAAATATGAAAAAGCTGCAAGTAAAAGGCGCCACATAATGAAGGAAAAGACGAAAAATAAAACGGCACATTGCTGTAGTATGAAACAGTACATTGGTACATTGCAATGCTTCTAGCGTACATGCGAAGAGATGAAAAAACCACATGAAATTCTGTCATGGAAACGGAGCTTTGCCACAGAAGAACAATTTCAGTTTCTGGTTCGATGCTGTTTGGGGAGTGAAACAGTTTATGGCGGAAATTTAGCAAATGCGGTAGCGTTCTGTTTACCATTTGTTGTCCGTTGTTGTCCTGGTTCTACACGTTTTGATTAGCCATGGCTGTGTGTTTCGATTCTCATAAGGTGTGGTCCTTTTAGAAAGCGATGATAGGCCTAGCCTTCCCAATTTCATTGACCAGTCGCAAGTTACTAACCTGGCCGCTGTTCCCATGTTAGCAGCTGCAGCACGAACTGGCAACCAATTGATCCGTACGTTTCTCCCTCTCCATTGTCACCAGCCGTGGCTGTGCAGTGACCTTGGCGTTGCGCTGCCAAGTCCAAGGGCGCGGGTTGAAATCCCGTCCAAAGAAAAAAAAATTCTGGGGTTTTAAGCGCCAAAACCACGATATGATTATGAGGCACGCCGTAGTGAGGGACTCTGGAATAATTTTGACCACCTGGGGCCCTATAACGTAAAACTTTTCCAATATGTTTTTATTCCAATCTCCTGACGTCAAACTTGCGAAACTGCCGACGCAACCATCGGGCGGTCACCCGCAGGGTTGTCTGAACAGTATAATCAAACGCTTTCCTCGTTTATAGGAGGTCGCTTTTGTTTGCTTTAAAAAAGAATAACATTGCCTACACTGAGCGGCTTATCTTATCTAATTGGCTGACAAGAGGCGAGGAGCACGCTCAAGTGGAGAGCGATTCGATGGGACTGAGCCAGTGCACTGAAAATCGATAACAGGATGAAGAGGGTGGTGCCAGCGTCTGCGATTTGTCCGCTTTACCTTACTTAGCTTGCGGTGGCTGGTCGAAAATCACGGTGGCATGCAACGCAAGGTGAAGAAACGATCTCAGCAGAGTTGGCAGAACGATGCCGTAAACGTGCCTAACGTGCTCGAAAACGTTACACGGCCACGAAAAAACTTTCTTGTATGTGAATAAACTCGTGCCTTCCGGCAGATGCAAGTAGCCAGTACCTGAGCGATCGGCGGCAGCCATCTTTTATTGCTTGCGGCACGGGGCAGCCTGGGGCTATTAAGAAGAAAATTCAGTTTTGTCCGGCACATTATTGCATGTTTAACGTTTACATGTCACTTTGACGTGGTGAGTTTTCGCAGTTTTGTGACGTCGCGTGACAGGCAGGTGAAGTGGTTGTCGCCTGAAAACTTTTGACCAATAGCCGATGGCTAATGGCGAAAAGGCGTCGAATCAGAAATAACTATTTTTCTTTTGTTCTTTTCAATCAGGCATAATCAATGTGGATACGTCATATCAGATGGGGAGCTAGCGCGGTTTTCGTGACGTCGCGCGACAGACAGGCGAAGGGGGGCGGTCCAAAAAAGTTTGCGACCAATAGCGGAGGGCTGATTGCAGATTTGGAATAGAAAACTTTGGAATAGCTTTACGTTATAGCGCTCCTAGGTTTCCTTAATGTACATCCGATACTTCGTGTACATCCGTATACTATGCATTGGGTGCTGAAAAACCCACGTCGTCAAAATCAACTTTATGTCTCCCACTACGGCGAGCCTTATAATCATATCGTGGTTTTGACACATGAAACCCGAAATTTAATTTGTTTGTTTATCGTTCTCGTCTTTGTACGACGTCATATTCCATGCTTTCGTCTCTATGCTATCACCCAGGACAATGTGTCCGACCTGCCCGTACTGTGAGACTGCTACAGGTGCATCACTTCTCTCAGTTCCGAGGTATATTAGGAAGCAAAAGAGAAAGCCCTACTGCATGCTATCGTTCGCGATATTACCATGAACTTTGCGTGTTCTATAACTAAGATCTCTTTCGCTTTTACCGCCGCACTCCGATTGCACGAGCGACGGGACAATATAAGGGCAGCGTAGCCCCTCCTAATAAATACCGGAGCTTTCTTTCCTTGCACATATTTTTTATTCCGTGTCTAGACGTTACGTTGCAGGCATCAATGGAGCTAACCAGATGGGAGGCCCTCTACAAGCACTCGTTTGAGTGCCCCGTGCGCTCTCTATGGCTTCTCCGAAACAATTCAGCCCCGGGCGACTGTGAACGTGTTGGGCCGGACGTGAAACAAAAAAAGATAATAAGGCAAGAGAAAAAAAGAAGAAACGCCGTCTGCGATACCAGCCCACACTGAGAGCCAGCTGCATCGACGCTCCCTATTCGCAATAAGAATTCTACAACCTTCGCGACGTAAGAACAACGGCGCTCTCGTGAACCTCATTATTTTTCGCTTTCTTTTTCTCCGCCGCCGCCTTTTTCCGTGCGTTATGTATACGCCTGGCCTTGCTTAGTTTTTTTATTCATACCCCCCCCCCCCCCCCCCCCCACGGTCCCCTTTCTAATATGGCAGAGACGGATCGTGACTGCCACCGGTCTGTCGTGCCACTTTAATGCTTACGAGAAGTTAAAAAAAAAAAATGAAGGAAGCGTTCGTCCAAGAACTCTTTTCTCCGCGCTTTCCCAGACGGCGACGCGGTCTCTTAAAGTGTACCGTTGTCAAAGCACTTTACTTACATTACCTGTATAGGAAAGATAAACCCAAACTGCCAGTGCGTCTACAAAGGCCGCATGCACAACAGCTGCGCCCGTTTTGTCTCGCTTTGTGCCGTCATTCTTCCTGGTCTCGACTGCAGCCGCCGCAGTCCTCCTCTCTAGCTTCCGACATGACAGAATGGTAATTAATCATCAGCTGCTCGGCGACTCTCGCTCTGGGCGCCGTGTGCAGCGTGCTTTTAGGCGCACTAGCTATATAGCGCCGCGCTGTGTGTGTGTGTGTGTGTGTGTGTGTGTGTGTGTGTGTGTGTGTGTGTGTGTGTGTGTGTGTGTGTGTGTGTGTGTGTGTGTGTGTGTGTGTGTGTGTGTGTGTGTGTGTGTGTGCGTGCGTGCGTGCGTGCGTATGTGCGCGCGCTTGCATCTGTCTGTGCGGTAGGCATTATCGTTGCAGTCGATATTCTTTATTCGTCCATCATGCGTGTCAGAACGCCGCGTGCGCACTGTGATTGGATCCGCGCGCGGCAGCACACATGTGCGTGCAGGCAAGTTCAGCGATTCCCGCGGTCGGAAAGAATTATACTTCTTTCCTGATTTTACTGTTTATCACGGCGGGAAGTGCAGCGTTCGCATTAAGTGCTCAGGTACGGGAAGTCAACGCGGGTTAATCGAGCGACTGCCGGCTGAGGAGAAGAGTGTCTAGACGTCCTGACTGCTAACATGGCCTAACAGCTTTAGAGCGCCGCTCTTAGCCCGTTCCCGCGTTGAGCGCCCGCATGCCTCGACGTCCCTCGTAACCGAGCGAACGTGCACAGAGAGGGATGAAAGAGCGGACGCGGAGCGCAGCGGATGATGAAAGCAACAGCGAAGACAGCGCGAGGAGGAAGCGGCGGAGGAGGGTGCAGCGGAACCACGAGGCGTAAAGCGCAGAAAGGGGTTACTGCGAAGTCGCGAGAATGAAAGCGCAGCGCCGCCGCGAAAGACGGGCCCTGCGCCGACGATAGCTACGAGATGGCGCCAGAGAAGCGCGCGTCAGACATATGGAAACAAAGCGCTGCATAAGCGGAGGTCTGTCTGCGGTGGTTGCTACTGTGAACCACGCCCACGCGTCACCGACGCGCCGCCTCTCGCGATCACCCGATTAGCGAGGCAGTCGCGCCACACTTTTGCTCGGTTGTCCGCGCCAGAGATTGTCCGCGCCCGCCAATATATCGCGAAATGAAAACACGTACATGGTGTTTCAGCAAACACTTTCCGTTTTTTTTTTAATTGGCTGTGGCAGATAGCGGAACTCTAACCCATGAGCTGGTCTACTCGAAGAGGCGGACATGCACAAAAAAACTGAGATGCGTAATTGGAGAATTAACGAAAGTTCCCCAATTAAGTTGCTAACTAATGACATTATGGCACATATTACAATTTACAAATTCTAACGGGTGAGACTGCAAGGCATGTGCACTTGAAGAGAATTCTGTGGATGATACAATTTACGAGATATAAGCCTTCAAACTTGCGCTAAAAATTGACTGTCGTTCCACTTTTTTAACAAAACGTCGCTTTGTGCATTGAAGCAATGCATTTCTACGCAATGTTCGAGAATTAATCTCTCGAAACTGCTGTCTTCCTGCGAATTTGTTCGAAGTGAATCCGTCTTGCGAACTCCGCGGCTAGGATTTGTAAACTTAAATATGTTCCATAAGGTAATTCGTTAGAAAGTTAATTTGTGATTTTCTTGTTATTAGTCAGTTCTGCGTTTCAAGCTTTTGCGCAAGTGATATCCACCTCTTCGTAAAGACCAGCTCATGGACTAGAATCATGCTATCTTCCACAGGCAACGGAAAAAAAATCTGGAAGTGTTTGCTGAAACTCCCAGTATGGAGTTGCGCTCAAATGTCGCGTTAGGGAGCGTCGCAATCGTGGGTGATTTGTTTCTTTCTTTCTTTCTTTCTTTCTCTGTTTATTTTGTTGCTTGCTTGATTACTTATTTACTTATTTGAATGCAAGTAATAGAAATCTTCCTGCAACTCAACAAAACTTGTTGAATAAGATTTTACATAAAGGTAGATAAAACGGTCGCCCGACAAGCCCCTATTCCTGGCACAATGTCTCTCCCGGTGGCACAACAGATCGGCCTCAAAAATACTTGGGGATGCAGCAATCGTAACGAACCTGCTGACCTGATTTTACTCCGCTTCGTATCCTTGGTACGGTGACGACTTTTACTGCATGGTGAGGAGCTGCCCGAAACTGCTGATGTCACGTTAGGAGAATTCCTGCCCCATTGTCTGCATGGGCTAGCTCGAGCCTACGGCTGCCTCGTAAGTGAACTGCCGATCTACGGTCCGGTTGTCCACTGAAAAACGTTTAACGTGTAAGCGACGTAACACTGCACGATTTTAAATGCCTGGCCCCGCGGTCTCTGTTCCGTGTGCACGTGCTGGTGGGCGAGTTAATTATACGTGTTTACAACGAAGGCGCCAAATTTCCTGTGGAAAAGCACTCGACTGAGGTGACTAGCCGACCGGTCAGCCGCGTGGTCCGTACCTTTATCTCGGGAGGCAAGTTAACGTAGAGGACGCACCCGTCTCACCTGCCGATTCCTCAAGCCTTGTTTAGCGCTTGATACGAGACACACACGTGTGTGCCGTGGCAGTGTCCTCTCTTCTTTCTTACTTTCCACAATAGAACAATGTCCACCGAACAATGGAAACTTGACGCGTGAGATACCAAGCAACCACGCGCTACTAAATGCAGCACGGTGCTGCCGTTCCAGGGCGAAAGGGTGGCGGTTTGGTTCAGCTGGTCCGCCATTATGCGAAATGAAGTAGTGCAGAAACGACACAGACATAATAACATGCACACGACGAGAACACACCGCGCCAACTTCGGTTTGCACCACTTCATCATCGGGTGGCTGCATACAACGAACAGAAACCCTATTTCTTGCGAGCTTTGAGTTTTTGCACGCGTCTAGCTAGTTGTGCTACGAATGCTGAAAAATCTAGCTGATAAAAAATAATAACTGAGTGAAGAACCGCGTAAGGTAAATATCGATATCATGAATGCACTCTCGTTTATTTCGCCACTGAAATACACATCGCGGCTAAACCCAGTAACCATAAGGCTGATAGCACCACAGTTCTCACCCTTTAGTCTGAAAGTCAAATATAGGGCTTGGAGGTCCAGTGATATAACTGATGCAGAGGGCGCATGCTGTTCCAGAAACAGACACGTGGCGGGAGTATATTAGGCCATTCACGAAAGCCCGATCTCTTATACTCTGTTGCTGAGGGCACACTCATCAATTTCAGCTTTTATGCAATTTGTGCTGCCGGCTACTTCCTTAATACTCGTCTCGACATGTCTTAATCTAATCATCCTCATCGTAAGACCAGTTCCGGACAAATGAACCTCCAATGGAACATCTCTAATAAGTCATGTCTTGTGTTCGGCTAATCCATTCCATACCCGTAAGCTTCTTAACCTCGTCGCTCTACATAATGCTATGACTCTCCAGACGGCGTTTTGCTTTCCTTGGCACCCAGTTTGGGCCTGTAAAAGAGCAACGCCTATCTGCTCTGCGCACTGCTTAAGTGCACGAACTAAGTGTCTTTCTTTTTGTTAGTCTTGCCCAGAATATAACCAACCGCGTTTGTTCTTTCATCCATAGTGTCGTCCTCATAGGCCGTAATCACAAATAGTTTCGTTCGCAAGTGCTCTCTACTACTGGCCGTCTGCCTTCGATAACAACATGTCCCACATCGTGATTGGCTGGCATTTTCTCTTACGTACAAGTTTAGCGTAAGTACTAGATCTGAATGCGGGCCCAGGTCTCTAACTCAATAAACTGTGTTGAAACCGATCCGAGAGATCGCATAGAAACGTCGCGCACCTTAACGAATAACAGAAGCGGCCGCAATGGTATCCAGCTGAAAGGTGTTCGAATCTGGACGAGCCCAGTATAAGAAATCTATAGCCTAGGCCACAACGACAGTGTACCGCAGCAGGCGAGGAAGAGAGGGATAAACATATAGAGAAAGAGAAGCTGCCACGCTGCTCCCAAGTCGAGAGCCAATCGAGTCGTTCGTCCACCCAAGCTCGCTTCTCGAACCATGCTCCTAGACCACCACCCTAACCCACCCGAACCTATATAACGCAACGCCCGCCGCGCCCAGCACGCTCGGGCACGCGAGCTCGCCCTACGACCAAGCGCAGCACAGTCATGCCGTGCGCTTGCATCATAAGGAACTCCGTCCGAAACGCCACCAGCGAATGTCATTGCATGCAAACGCGAGCCAGAATAAAAACGCAGTCGCAGAGCCACGAATCAAGCCCCGCCGCGCGCGCAGACTGCTAACGACCGCAGGCATGCACGTTAACCACGAGGCCATAATGACGGAAAATAATGCGAGACTCGGCCCCGTAGCTAGATAGTCGTCGTGAGACGTGAGGAGGGCAAGAGAGAGAACGAGGCAGCGTGACGTTCTCGCGAGCTGCGCTGGGCGGAAGGAGTGTATAGCTAGGTCTCCCCATTCTATTTTCTTTTTCTTTATTCTCCCCTGATGGACGCGCACGTTACGACACTGCCGACCAAACACCATTATCGTCATTACTATCATTATTATTCTGACCGAGTAGAAGAAAGCGCGGCGGCTACGAAAGAAACGGCGGCCCTTGTGCAGCTGCATGCGGTAGGGAGTGCGCGTAACAGTATACGTTTATAAGTCGGCGCGCCATCAGCTTTCGCCGGCCGTTCGGAGAAAGGCAGCATGCCCGCTCGTCGCAGGAGATATGAGCGGCTGAGAATCGTGACCGAGCTCAGAGCCACGCCGTGCGAAAGCCTCGCCGTCCCCTTTTCCTTCGGTTCGTTCTTTCTTTTTTTCTTTCTCTCTCTCTCTCTCTCCTTTTTTCTGCTGTCCTCCTACAGCGCATTTCTTTTATGCATTGCTCATCTTTTTGTTGGTACTGCTGGTCTTGTTTCTAAGCGTACAGTCGATCGTTCTGTGCTCCCTCACGAGAGGGTGCGAGGAAAAACCCGGAAACTCGCAGAGTTAGCGGTGTACTTCACGCGGTCTCGAAGTGTGCACAATGTGTATATATATATGCCGTACGGGTTCCTGGTCTACCCTGCTGTTTATTGTATCCTTTTTATTTGTTTCCCTGTCTCTTTCCTTTCTTTCTTTTTTCTAATTATCAGAGCGGTATTCAGGTCGTTGTCACATTCAATATTACCATTTACAAAGAAATGAAAAAAGAATGCACCAGTCTGCTTGGTTGTTTCAACGTTGTCGCGCCGTGACATGGCAGTGCCTATGGTTCTGCTCGCATGGGGCAGACTCCAATCCTGACTTGGCTCTTGAGCAGTCCTAAAAGGCAGACGACCCAACGTAAGACTGTGGTAAGGTGTGCCTCTTGGTGATGAGCAATTCCCTTTTAGCGGTAGACACCCGATACGCATATGCAACGATAGAGGTCAAATCAGAGCTTTCTCGTGAACAGAAATGTATAATACGTATACAACACACGTGGTGTGCGCGTGAGATGAATTTACTGCAGTCCAGTGCTTTCGATCTTTTCGATGTCGCTAAGACAGAGATGTCGAAGGCACACACACACACACACACACACACACACACACACACACACACACACACACACACACACACACACACACACACACACACACACACACACACACACACACACACACACACACACACACACACACACACACACACACACACACACACACACACAAACACACACGCGCGCGCGCGCGCGCGCATGCAGAAAGCACTCTATCTCTTTAGAGTTCTTTTTAATTATTATTTTAGTAGGATCAAAAACAAGGTGCGAAGATGCTGCGCGAAATGACACCGACTGCATCAACACTGGAAAACAGCGACAATTAATTTGAATAGAAAAAAAAGAAGGCCTAGCAGAAAAATAAAGATGCAGAACGCGCCCTTTCACGCTCTCTCTCTTCCTCTCTCTCATTAAGATAACACTAACTAGCATTTATGCTTTTAAAATGTTCAAAGCAGCAAGCGTAGGAAACACGGACACAAGAGGAAAGGACGACACAAACGCCTGCTATCAACTGATAGTTCACCCCGCACTGGAAAATAATAAGCAAGAACACGAGAAACTAAGTGCGCATGCTATGAGAGGGTGGACGGGGGGCGAAGACAGCGCCAACCCGTCAACGTGGACACAACCTGAGTTTGCGTTGGCCTTTTCATTTCTCCTGTGTCCCCGTTTTCTACCTCAGCATTTTTCAACCAATGAATCGTTCTCAATTATCTCAGCTTTCCCTCGATCGCCTTTACCAGCAGTCATTATTCCTTTGAAGAGGCATCGACTCGCGACACAGAACGACATCATAACGCATACCATCACATCAATCTGTCCGAATACTCGCTGACAAACAAGACGTTTCGGTCAGCCTCGTGGAAATAAAGCCGTGGATTCAAGCGACCCTGCCTGAGGTATGTCGCGTTCCATTGCACCACTGTTGTTCGCTTCTGTTCGTTCTTTCTTTTTTTTTTTCTTTGCTATTCATACTTCTTTTTTTTTTGCGTTCCTTAGTCGCTAGAATGCATGATAAGTGCCATAGCAGACCCTTTGGTAGCCTGTTTTCTCAAGATCACTGCAACGAAACGCCGGGTCAATCAATACGAAACAGAGCCACCCTTATTTACCGTTTCGATACGTGGCTGGCGCACAAGCAGTTAAGCAATAGTGACAGGAAGTTCTATCAGCCTCCGGTAATGTGTGAAAGAAAACGCGAAGCGCAGCCTATTCACCAGCTGCTATACGCCCTAACGACACGATTACAGGCAAACACTCGACGAGGAAGTGCGACGAACAAAGCAGCAGCAAGGGCTGCAACATATTTTGCGGTTGCCCAGCAGCGAATGACGATAGCTAATTCCCCAGTCAACGTTGCCAGGCGTCCACTCTCGGAGCACGCTGTTCTCGGCCCATGGCCTGACACTGCAACTCCAATGCGGACGAATAAAGCACTGTGGAATTTTTCTGCATGACACAAAACTATGGCCGGGCGGCTCTAGCAGAGCTACCGTCTAATGTATATAAGCACTCACCACTTCTCTTATGAACATCATCTAACACAGTCCTTTCACTCCGCTTCCCTCTTCCCCAGTGCAGAGTAGCAGGCTAGAGCCCACTAACTCAGGTTGACGTCTCTGTCTTTCCTATCAATAAAATATATCTCTATCGCTCATTCGCCACGAGAAGATCCAGGGCTCTCCTACGCCGTATAACGATCGCGAGGTGTTTCGCTCAAATTACGTGTATATTCCGTAACGTTATGCTTTAGGGAAAAAAAACAAACACAGAATTTGCGTACTAGTTTTGTCAGATTGATTCTTGGCGATGGGAATGGAACAGAAAGCTCCCTTTCTTGAAGTTCGGGACCGAACCGTACAAGTGCCCGTACTGCAGTGACGTTACTTTAATTCCTATATTCCTGTCTTCCTTACGTCAGGGAAATGCCGCAAAAGTGGCCAGGTTAAGGATGTAGTCACCTTTCAAAGGATGCTCTAACGCTCTATTTCTCTTTTCTTCTTTAACAATGGCAGCCTCGCCCAGACCAGGCTAAAGTGCATGACTTCACGGGTGAGGGAATGCAATGGTGGCACATCCCTACACAGCATTTCGCCATTTTGCGCGCGCTTTTGAATAACGAGCCTTCACTTCCAAGTTGTAGCTACAGTGTCACCTGGGAAGATGGGCTTACTGTCGGTACGGGCAGTTTGTAATTCTTCCTCTACTAGAGAACCTGGGGCCTAATTCACAAAGCTTTTCCTTTCGTAAGTGCTCTTTTCGTTTGGCCTAATAATATGTCCAGCATTAGGATCGGTTGAAATTTTATCTTAAGAACGATTCCAGCGTACGAGCATTCTCTGCGTACGGGCCCTAGTGCAAGCGATCTCTTCATCAATGCGCATTTCGCTGTGCCATTAGTGTCATACGCGATACGTGGTGGTATGGATCATACGAGCGGTGAGGTGTGATAACAAGTTTATTGAGGGTATTAGCTCTAGTGTTGCACTATCGTATAGGTCTCTGTAAAATAATTGCCGCCAAGCTACTCCTCTGCAACCGCTTGCTGCCACAAAGAGAACGGAGCGACAGGTAAAGCTCACATTCGTCTCACATACGACAACTCCGCATGACAGAAAAAAAAAAACAGAAACAATACAACGCTCACAATTACCGAAGAAGAGCTATTCTCGGACCGTGCATCGATCGTCCGAGTTCACGTATATAGGATCTTGCACCCGGATACCTCCGCTTTCTTCGGATGTATCAATGCTTGTGCTCGTATAGGTAAAGCACGCACGTCAAGAATCACGCTTTACGTTATTATGTTTTCCTATATATTTTTTTAACAGACCGGGCCGCTTATTTTTTTTTTTTCGTTTTCCGTCTTATCGTACACGACCTCACTTCTATTGTGTCGCGAAGAATGGTTGTTTTACGCGGTTATATCAGGTTTGACGAGATAAGAGTTCTCCCACTTGGTGAGCGTTACACGGGTGCAAATATTCCCACAGGAGGTTCTCGACAGCGTCATTTTCCAGCGTCCGCGCAGACGTTACATGTCCGGTAGTTTCTTTCGAAGCCGTTTCACCACCGAAACAGAATACCGCTGCTCTAACCACTGGGCCACGAACGCATGCCTGAAGAGGCTTGGCGCGTTAGCCGCGTCGTACTTACACTCTTAAACAAAATTGCACCCTTTGGGTAGTCGATAATCGTCATCTGTCTTGTCCGCATTTCCTTCCTTTAACGCTGCGAGCCCGGTACTTCCCAGTCACAAACGGCATGCGCGTTATCAGCATGACAGGGCATTCTCGACAGCAAAGTAGCGAGCGCAGAGTTTTCAAGAAATGAAATGCGGGCGAGACAGATGACGATTACTGTTGTGTGGCAAATATACACCCTAAAAGGTGTAAACGTTTTTTAGAGTAAAACACTCTTACAACGGTTGCACCCTTTGGGGTGTATATTTGTCCCACAACGGTAATCGTTATCTGCCTTGCTTGCGTTTCCTTTCTTCAAAATTCAGCGCTCGCTACTTTCCTGTCGAGAATGCTGTGTCACACTTATAACGCGCAAGCCGTTCGTGACTGGGAAGTACCGGGTTCGCCACGTTAGAGAAAGGAAATGCGGACAAGACAGATGACGATTATTGTTGTGGCAAAAGGGTGTAATTTTGCTTAAGAGGGTAACAACAATACACCCTCAGAAATCTTTACACCCTTTGGGGCCTATCTTGTCACCAAACAATAATCATCATCTGCCTTGCTTGGGTTTCCTCTCGTGAAAACTCGGCGCTCGCTACTTTCCTGTCGAGAATGCTGCGTCAAGCTGAAGGAAGTATTGGGCCCGCAGTGTTAAAGAAAGAAAATGCGGGCAAGACAGATGACGATTCTTGTACGGGGTCAAAATACAACCCAGAGGGTGTAAACTTTTTTTAGAGTGTATACTTACAAAAAGTGACCGCGCACCTCATCTATAACTCCGTCCCATAGATATCAGTCAACGCTGTGGAGGCTAGAGAGACTTTTACACTTCTTGCAGTTGCTTCGTTCGCACTTGGATATAGTTCGATGTTTCTTGACCCCCAATTGTGCGCAACTGTTTTTTATATAAGCTCAGTATTGAATGAAGCAAGTTTTATCCCTTAGAAACAAACACACTGTGGTGCACGGCTGGTAATGCGTTTTGTTTTGTTATTATTGTTCTTATTGGCAACCCTTCGCAACAAGCCTTACGCGCATGCTCGCGCCAGCGAGTGCTGTTGGCACGCAGCAAAACATGAACGGAACAAGCGTTGACGGAACGCGCAGAGTGCGATAACTTTTCTTCGCCGCACTTGCGTAGATTCCACAGCGTTGACCGCTACGTGTGGAACGGAGAGGAAGATGGAAGTTACAGGAACGCGTTCGTCGCCGAAATTCACTAAGCGCCTGTCATCGTACTGTGGCGCCGAAGGGCATTTCGTGTACGTGCTGAGTGAACGCGTTTTAACGCAGTATAAGAAGTTCCGCTTGCTCCGCAAGGTCCACTGTGTGGTGGCCGATGAAAACGCATGCGTCACTGAAGCCTGCAACGCGTCTATCGTACGTCGTGACGCGGAATCTTCGCCCAGCTGTCTCATGAAAGCTTCGTGTAGACCAATTCCAACAGTGCGTGGGATATGCATATGCGAGTGCGTGTGTATATATATACATATATATATAGCACACGTGACGGCGGTCTCCTCCAGACCACCGTCGGTTGCACTTGGCTCCTCGAACAGGCAGGATGTGTGTCTAGCCAGCTCCGGAATTACACTTTCCAATGTGGCGAACGCGGTTTCAAACACGGATGTGCGACCTGCAAGACGTGCGACGCGATGCTAATGCATTGCCCTCGCATTTCCCGCTAAATAACCACTGATATATATACATGTATTTTTAATGGAGTTTTGCTCTCACGAGGCAAGCACCAAGTTAGCGCAAATTTCACTCTGTGTACAATGCGAAAGAGTAGTTTCAATGTCAAAATAGTCCAGAAAATAATAATCAAATAATCTAGGACATTTTGAGAAAGATTGTTTGTACTATTTCTTTCCACTGCCTTACTCTTCTTTCTATTCCCTTCCCTAAGCATATAGGACAGCCAATCAGGCGCTTTCCTGGTTAACGTCATTGCCTTCTACCGTTGTTTCACTTCCTCACTTCAGCTAGAATATGCCGTCACCAACGTTACCTTAACTTGAAGCAGGACGGCGCTGGCACGCTAAAACAAATTGCTCCCATTCCACCTTGGTCGTGCCAGAAGTAACATTCTACACGAGGTCGAACGTTCGAGGCCCACGTAAAATTCGTAAAGCAGCTCATTATCTACGAGCGATTCGTAAGCACACGCCTCGTACTAACGTGGCAGTTAATACTAGCAGTGGTAAGTGATCGTATACTGTCCGAAAGGAGAGTAAGAAAGACTTGCACGCAGAACTGTAATCGCTTAGTAAAACGTAGTTTCAACCAACTCGTGCAAATCAAGCCTTAGAAAATCCGTGCGTGCGTCACGAATATGCAACGGACGTAGCAGTGCTCACTGCCAACCTAAGCAACTTGTAGTAATTTTCTAGTATGAGCTTAAGTAATTCGTGAACACTGATTAATTAACCAAAGTTTTAAAGTGTTGCTTTAAACTACATATCTTCAATGGAGAAGTCGTAGTGCTTATTGAGATATGTTCCAGATAACTTGATTTTCCTGATGATAGCTGCTGTGGTATTCATTTTTCCCGCCAGCAAGGAAACTGCGCGAGATTAAAAGTCACGAGCCATTCCACTGCAGTTGCGAAGGTGAAAGACCAGCGAAGCTGTGGAGCACACGACACAGAGTTGACACCGAATTTTGAACAAACGTACGAACACATTTTACTGTCTCGACCGGAGGTCATGGCGACAAAAAGCACACACACGCATTTATTTTTACACATCCGCGATCATTCGTGCTAAATACATTCGTTATATGCATACGTGTTTTCATGTTGCGCTATATCGGGGCAATGAATTTGAGACCGAAAACACCACACCGGCTGGCAGTGGGTCAGTGCCGTCTGCGCCTTCGCGGAGCGAGGGGCATTATGGGAACGCTGATATGATGAGCGGAAAGGGAGCTGTGTCTAGCAGCCGTGGAAGAAGACGACGACGAACGCGCGAGCAGAGGCACTAGCGATTGGTGATGATGATAGTTTTTGCTCACACAGATTTGTTGACGGACACGAGAAATGCTCGGAACTCTAGCCATAAACCGCTTCGCTTTAAAAAAAAAGAAAAAAATGCCACGTGACTATGCGCTTGGGCGCAGCGACATTAGTGACCATAAACATGTTACCAACGACTGATCGATGCTGCACGCAAGTCTAATAAACTGACAGACCGAACAGGCTGCAAGTAAAAATGACAGACGATGGCCACCCCCCTCGTCTTCCGATACATCGCCATCCACCGCCGAAGCTCCCTGGGCCTTTACGCTATCTTCTGTCAACAACAGAAACACCGACTGAGCGTCGAGAATTGCCCTGCGTGCTCTGTCCCCATGGCTCCATTTGCCTCCGTTGCTTCAACAGATATCACCGCCAAAGTGCAAGACCATTGCGTTCCAGCAGACAGGAATGCAAGATTGAAATGAATGATTGGAGAAGTGGGCTTGCATATGCGAAATAAATTTAATAAAGAAAGGCATTTGCCGAATATTTACAGCAGCGACTTAGCCAAACATTCATATCCTAACTAGCGCATTTGTTTTGCCACCGATTACCAGCGTTGCGCGGCTTGACACGCCGTCACTGATGGCATGGAACAAAATGCGAGTGTAAGCGCAGCTGTCAGACTATATCGAACTGACGGCGACTAAGTACTGACGAACGAAAGGATTCGCAAATTCAGGCCCGCTTGCTGCTCATCCTTCGCAAGATTCAAATCGCATAGCCCCGCTCTTATATAACGCCTCTTCACCGAGTGAGATGGATTCCCTGACAGCTGCGCTTATCTCGTGGGTCGGTAGCGAGATTCTTTTTCCAAGAACATAATTTGACTCTTGAGAAAGCAACAGAGGGGAAAGTGCACCGCAGAAGAATGTAGTCAGAAGGGCAAATCCCAGCTGCGCTAATTGCCAACAGTACAGCTACTATACTGAGGCCGCTTCGGCTCAGAGTCACCGCAAGGAGCACCCCAAAGTCCACAACGAAAGTTTTTAAACTCAAGCTACTGACTGCTCGGCGCAAAGTACAAGAACACAGAGGAAGAAACGAACAGTAAATGCTTTTTTTTTTTCACGCTTAGCACTGTTTCCACAAGGGCACTGAAACATTACCGGTTTGACCAATATTCCGTGATTCTGAACAGCGTAGCATCACTAAATGAAGCTTGCGTGGATACGGCGGGAGAAATTCTGCCTCAAGTACAACCACTAATACAAAAGCTCGAGCAATACCTTTTGTTTAGCAGGCTACGATTTCCTTGCTACCTCAAAGTGTACAACTCAGCAACGTAGCACGTAACGCGCAGAGCACGCAACTGGTTTTCTGTTTGGTAATAGGTGCAAAGTTACGCAAATCGCAGTCAAGAACTACTGAGAACTAAGTACCAGTGTGTTGAAATTCGGAAACTCGCGCGCATATGACGGGGCCAGCTGGCGCAAGACAGGGGTAATTTGAAATCGCTTGGGGAGAGGCCTTTGTCCTGTAGTGGACATTAAGTGGAACGACGACGGCGATGATGATGATGATGATGATGATGATGATGATGATGCACCCGACGAGTGCTTCAACTGCCAAGCTTGTCGGTGCTGCTGCTCCAAGGATGGGGAGGAAGGTACCAAGCTGGCTGAATTGTACCGCCAAGGTGTGACCCTGATTGCAGATTCGGCTGACCTATACCTTCAAGGTGGGAAAGTGTTCTTGCGCTACGTCCACTACTTTTCAGTCCACAAGAGCACACTGACTCTCAGAGTTGGAGGCTTCCGGCTGCACGTTGTGAATAGAGGCCTCAAGCCAAATGAACGCTTTGTAACTTGTTTTGTTGCTGCCAGACGACCGCGCAAACATTTACTACCTTACACACGACGATAGTAACAAAACCAGAGCTATTGAGCACAACAATAAGAAGAATCGCCGCTTCCTGCTGGAACTATCTGATCCTGAACATAACGTTGCATGCAGAAAAACTCGCAGTAAGGAAACAGGCAGTGTGATGGCACCTTAAACAAATTAAGTGTAACACAGCTAGTGCCTTACGTCGCCACAACAGAGTAAAAAAATAAGTAAGGGGGCAGGGGGGCAGTAAGAGTTGAAAGCAATATCATGCCGTGGGTACGCGAAAAAATATATGCAATTACATATGGTAAACTTGAAATAATTGAAATTTATTGCGATTGCATTACTTGAATGGCGATCTCTGTGTATTTCACAAGTGATGTCCATGTCACGCAAATCAATCGTAATTCTGATATCTTAACAGCATCATTCTACATACGGGATAATTTTTGTTTTAACTGCCTGCTTTGTTTGCACCACGAATTTGTGTGTAAAAGTGGTGCTGCCGACGTCCCTGCTCAAACGTGTCAGAGCGGCTTTTGGCAAACAGCCTCGAGATAAAGAGCAGCATTTACAGTGTCCTCCACAGACTGCAATACATAAACGATTATTATTATTATTATTATTATTATTATTATTATTATTATTATTATTACCACCACCACCACCAAGGTTCCGTAAGGCGACAACCCAAGACCACAGAATTGGTCATGCAGGAAGTAGCGCAGAGGCCACTGTCGGCGCGGCATTCAAGATTTCAAACGCGAGCGTCATCTAGATGAAGGTCGCGCTTGCGCGTCGCAAACAGACATGCATGCCTAAGACCGCAAAGCATTAGCTGTGAAACCTTGGAAGAGCCAGGAAAAGAGAAGCCAGCTGGCGAAGGGAAAGTAGCAGCAGCATCGTCCTCGGGGTAAACAAAAGAGGAAAGTGTCGGGCGCGCACATGGTTGCCATCGTCTTGGTTTGAGAGAAAGCACATGCGCACACGCACGTGTCTGCGGCGAAATGTTGAAAATACACTCGCTCACCTACCGCGTTTCTTTTCTTTTTCAATCGTGCCGCGGCTTCGCTGCTCTAAGCAAAAAAGACATTCGTAGAATTTCATCGTCTCATGCTTGACAGTTCAAACGTTCTCGTCTCTTCCTGAGCCTCGATGCTCGAATCCAGCAACAGGGACGTCTGCTCCGACACCAAAGAAACTTTTGTCGATTCCAACTGGTTGCTGCGTTAGATTTGCGTTTATTCTTTTTCTTCGCGCTTTTCATATATTGCTTCCCGATTCACGTTCCTTTTTGCTGCAGTGTTTCTTTCTTTTGTTTTTTGGCGCGTTAACGTTATCTTTCCCCTTTTACGCACTTTTTTTTTACTTGCCGGCTTGCTTTTCATTGGTCCTAGAATTTGAACAGTCATTGCCACTTCGAATAGCCCGCCCGATTCTAGGTCGACGCCACATAGTGGCTACGCACCTATGAACCATAGGATCATTTGGCAACCCGCCGTGATAACACAGTTGCTGTGAAATATTACGCTGTTAAGCACGGTGTCGTGGGTTCCATTGTTGGCACGACGGTCGCATTTCTAAGGCGGCAAAACACAGACAAACTCGTCAAATACATGCGCGTTACAGAGCTTCATGTGGTGAAAATTAATTCGGAACCCTTCCCTATGGAGTCCCTCATAAACCCGATGCGCAATTTCGGCTTTGAATCGTTAGTTCACGTGATATAGTGAGTGAAGAAACTTTATTGCAGGTCCGGCGAGGACGCGAACTGGTCGCGCACCCGGCTAGTCCCACGTCGGGACCGGCAGGTCTAGCCCACCGGCCCGGTCGCGGGCACGACAGACAGCCTGGATTGCTTTCCTAGAAGGATTTGCTACGCAGAAGCGAGTCCCACTCCTTGAAATTGGGGTATGTCGACCCGCACTCCCAGAGCATGTGCGCTAGAGTGGAGGTCTGCCCGCAGGACAGGCAGGCGTCGTCTCGATACATGTCGGCGTAAGCCTCGTGGAGAACGGACAGACACGGATATGCGCTGGTCTGCAGAAGTCTAAGCGAAACGGCTTGCGCCCTATTCAACTTTGAGGGGGTGGAAAGACCCGTCTAGACATGTAGAAGAATTTAATAATCTCGTTATATACACGTGAAAAACTCGCAAGCAACAGCTACTGAAAGAAGTGACAAAGAAAGATGAGATATAAGATTCGACACCACGACAGGGTGCCATTACTGTCTTACGCGTCGTAGTCTCTTGTGACGTTTCCTCCATGACGAAGCCGTTCCCACAAGTCCGACTAAACAGACAACGGCTGCCGTTGGACTGTGCAGCCCCACCAAGTCTAATGCAGCTGACTGGCTTTTCGCACGCGGTGCAGGATGAACCGCGATCTATTGTCGGCCTTTCGCTAGCGCACAAGGCACGGAGCATGGGATAAAGTGTACCCTTCCCGGAACTCCACAGCGCGTCAGAACCAACACGTGCCGTGGCTTGCGCAAGCAGCCACTTCTCGATCTCCTATCTCAAAATGAAGCAATTCACTTAATGAATGCCTCTTTTCGTTGTTATTGTTGTTGTTGTTGTGCTAGCGTTATTCTCGCGGTAGGGCGCCTCGACGTGCTTTGCGAAAGGCAACGCCCTCGAGGCCTTTCGTAAAACCGACAGACAAAAAGCATATAATAATAATAAAGGTATGGAGAATGAGTGCTTGACAACTGCCATGATGTAGCGATGTTTGCTGTACCCAAGGTACACAAACAGCTCGAGGCACTCTCACATAGCGAAGAAGGGGAGAAAGAAAGAAAGAAAGAACTCAGATCTTGCTGCATACGTTGAATAAACAAACGATTATTAGTACCAGTAAGACCTGTCCTCTACATCATTGCGGCAGTGAAAAAGACTAGCATGAGAGAGGAACGACAAAGCGGTGCGCTTCTTTCTTCCAACACCTTGCTTTTTTTAAAAAAAAAGGGAAGAGAACTAAGGACTCAGCGCGCCTTACTTGTACAGCTTGTTAAACTTCGACGTCACACCACGACTTACACAATCGGTCTTCGGTCTGTTGAGGTTTCTCTGGCGCTCCTGAGCACAGGAGAACGAGTTCCTATACCTAACCGCAGGCCTTCTCTGAAACGAAGGTTCCCCAGGACACCAATGTGAGGCCCGACGACACATCTGCACTCCGTTCCATACATAGCAGTCAACAGTGTAGAGGCTAGACAGACTTGTTGCAGTGGCTTCTTTCGCCTTTGGATATAGTTCGAAGTCTTTTTACCGCAACTGTGCGCAACTGTATCTTTACATAGGCTCATTGTTGAATTAAACAAGCCTGAATGCTTAGAAACGAACATACTGTTGTATACGGCTGATAATGCGTTGTTTTAGAACATTTCTATCTTTGTTGTTTATTTCGGGTTATTGTTATTTGCACCCCGTCGCGAGGAGCCTCACGTGCATACTCAAGCGAGCGAACGCTGCTGGCGCGCGGCGAAGCACAGACGGAACGCGTGGAGTGATAACTTTCATTGACCAAACTCCTTGCGTAGCTTCCATAGCGCTGACTGCTATGTATGGAACGGAGTATAGTTACACATGGAGTGGCTTCAGTACTTTCGTCAAACGCTGCCCACGTTTTTGGAGTATAGTATGCTTCTATGCTTTGAAATCACTCTACTATTTACATTCCACCGAAAATAAAGATTTCTTTTTGGAGTTGGGGAGCGGTTAGCACTCTGTGCTACGTTTACTTGCGGCGAAAGAAGGAAACGATAACAGGGAAAGAAAAAAGAAGAACGGCCATGTTTCTGATCAAACCACGACATGTCACCGTTCAAATACAAACATATATGTGCTGTCGTGGCATGCTAAAGGTGCTTCGAACTTGGTTTAAGTGGTACACAAAATTTGCAGAAGCAGGGGGTATCCATCTGCAGTATCGGGGCCTGCGGAAACAGCTGAGATATTGTGAATAAAATGAAGTTGGCAAGTCAAGCGGTCATAAACGACGCCTGACCGCGAACAGTTTTGTAGCAGCGGTGTTCGTTTGTTTCCAACACTCCTCACCCTCTAAATATTATCATTCGTTATGTCACTGGCTGCAGAAAATAGCGCCTCTTCCTCTTTACAATCACACTCACTCTCTCTCCCTGCCTCGGCTAGGTTACCGTGCCAAGAACAACGTCTGAGGAGAAAGACTGGTGCCGAAACAGGATCGTTCATCAAGAAACCGTGTACTACGCACACAAAATAGATCAGCGTACAATCACAGCATCACTTATTCGAAATATGACGTAACTCAGCGTGTTTCAAGACAACGCGGCGCCGAAGCCCTTGCAGCTGGAATTAGAACTGCCAGGATGGAGTTCGTACCGGAAATTGTCTGTAATGTCGTAGGTAATTATTCGCAGATTTAAGCGAGTTGTGCAACAAACGAGTTGCAGAAGAGTAGGATGACAGAAAAAAATAATAAATATGACTTAAAATCCTTGCATGATACTCGACCAAAGTTGTAGCGCGCGTTGCGTCATTAGGCACAACGACCGAAAAAAAAAAAGAAGAACATCGCGCCGAATACGTTGACATGCCAGCACTGCATAGGAGAATAGCAGACGCACGCCAACGTCACGCCTGGTTCGGCAGAAGTGGTGACATAATTAATTGTACGTCGGGACTGTCAAAATCGGCAGGCGGTTAAACGACGTAAATTTTTCAGTGACCCGCTCCGCCTTAAGTTTATATAAATCAGAGGCACTATCTGTATTCATTGAACCGAACGTCAAGTGCCAAGCGGCCAAATGTGAGAGCTGGAGCGCCCAGCAACGTAGCGAGCGGTAGAGGCCGATACCGGAAATCGCCCCAACAGTGCACCGAGAGACAGCCGCGCCCGCGGTCGGCCAGAGCACTGCCACACAGAGCCCGAGCCCGCAAGGGCAGGAAAGAAGGAAAGGCGGAGGAGAAGGTGAAAAGCGGAAGACTTCCGGCTGCACGCAGCAGCGAGCAACGCCGGTGGCGCCGCGAACACTCCGACGCCCCCTGCAAAGCGCGGGCGGCCCGGCTGGCGCCTTTGCAAATCAAAACATTGCCGCCTGGCTGACTTCGGCCAGCGTGCTATCGATCGGGCCAGAGACACCCCGAGCGACCGAGGCCGTTCCGTGTTGTGGTGTGTGCCCTCTCACTCGAGCTGCCTAACGTTTTCCACTACAAGCTGCCTTTGCTTTTCTTTCGCACCTTCTCCGCAACCTCTTTCCTTCCTCCTCTCTTCTTTTTTTTCTTTCATTTCAATCTGACGCGCGCTCGCTCGGTGCGTACCCGAAGGGTTAACCCGGAAACCGCGCTTCTCTCACTGAGCTCCCAATGCAGAAGAATTAAGTGCCAGGGCGGGAAACATGCCGCGCGCGCGTCGCTGCTGCAGCTTTGCGTTCCGTAAAGCGGACCGGGTGGGCGTGGACGGTAACCGGCAGTGCAGTACTCACCGGCGCTGTAGATCCTGCGAAACTTGAAGTACGTCGCCTTGAGGTTGTTAATCTTCGTCTTACAGTCGATGGACGAGCGCTCGTATCCGTGCATGCGCAGCTTGTTGGCGATCATCTCCCAGATGACCGAGTGCCGGTAGGCAGAGTCGAACTTCTTCTGTGTCTCCGGGTCACTCCACAGCGTGATGAGCGCGTCGCTTTCCGCGACGCTGAAATTCTTGGACCGCCGCACCAGCTCCATATTGGATCGCCGCGGCGGCTCGGCGACGTCGCCCACAGTGAGCACCAGGGCGGCGCCGCAGTCGCTTGGCCTCGCCTCCACCGCCACCACCACCCCCCGACGACGTCGACGATAGTCACAGGCAAGATGCAGGAGCGTCGGCGGCCATTGGCGCACTCACACGCGCACACACACACGAGCAGCAAGAGAGACCGCGCGAGCGCCGCGCTCAAACGACGCCGCCACCGACGACAGCGCCCGGTGTTTGCTGCTGCTGCTGCCGCCGCCGCTGCTTCGCTCTTCGTACGCCGCACTCGCAGCAGGCGACGCTCTCCGCGTGGCTCTTCCTTTCGCCCTGTCGCAGCTAGCAGCGCAGCGCCGACGGTTGCCGCCGCACGCAACAGCCCCGTTTAATTATCATTAGGAGCGGATGCAGTGCGCCTGCGCGCACGTTAACGACGTTCAAGGCAATGGTTGCCATGGTGACGCCGCTTCTCCCGCGCGCCCTCTGCCTCCCTCTGCTCCCTCAGTGCAGGCGGCACTTCACCGCACTCTCCCTTTTCCCCTCGCTCTCATTGGGGCCGGAGAAAGAGAAGGAAGCAGGGTTCCTCCTCGCTCTCTATTTATTACTATTATTATCGACCAGACGCGACTAGGCGATAAGGAGGAGGCCGCCGCTGCTGGCGTCCTGTGCGCGTCCGCTGCTACCAGCGGCCGTGCTGCGCTGCTCCTCGCACGCGCGGTCATGGCTGCAGCAGTCGGCGGCGAGCGAGGCCCTTTCAATCCGCTCTCGCGACTGCCGCTGGAATGATGGCTTTCTTCCACCCCCCTTCCCTCCACACCCGGCAGCCCGCCCGGCTGATGATCCTTCTTCACGGAAACCGCAGTGACACGCCGCTGGACTCGCCGCCGAGCTCCCTTGCTCCTGCCCTTCCCTCCTTCGCTTTTTTCCCTCTCCGTTCTTTCGGCCACCGCATGTGTTCAGAGCGCGAGGCTAGGGCCTGGCACTGAAAAAGAAAACGAAGCCTGCTGTCCGCCCCGCCCGCTTTTTCACCGTCGTCATCGTCTCCGCTGACGCCCATTCAGGCTGTACCTTGCTTATGCCTTCGAACACAGAGACTCAAAAAAAGAACTAAACAAAACGCGACTGCCGACGCAGGGAGGCGGCTAACCAAGGGCCTCCGCTAGCACCAGCAAGCTACAAGAAACCCTACCCCGTTCTCTGAACCACCCTCTCCGACGACTATTATCCTGCCTTCCGCACCGCTTCCCTACTACGTTCTTGAAACGTTCGGTACTTGGCTTTCAGAATTCTTTGCCGCGGCCCTTTCCACCGGGCGGGCAAACCAGCCGACATTGCTAGTTCTCGGTGTTCCCATTGTTCTTGCGTGGCAAGCGCTCTTGCGCTGCGTTGAGGAGGGGGTGAGACGAGAGCGGGGGGAAGCAAGAAAGCCAGTGCAATGACCACTGTAATCTGTGCGGCCCGCGCAGCCTCGCTCTCGGTGCTTGGCTCAGATCGATCACGCCTCGGTTGGTTGCGAAGGAAGAGCAGTGCGCCTCCCTGAGCTCTCTGTCTACTTCCGCCTGTGCGTGCGGCGAGGGAGGTCGCTGCGTTTCTCTCTTCCGGTTTCATATGTCATCGCGCGTGCTCCCGAGAGCTCTGGCGCTCCTGGAAGAGGCAACAGCGCGTGCCGAGAGATGGGGAAACGAGAGCGGCTCACAGTTCAAGAGGAGTAGAGCGAGATGGAAAGAAAAAGGGTGGAACGGCAATTGGGTTTATCCGCCAAGAAAGCGAAATTTGTTCGTCACGTGGTCGTCTTAAGAAGGACGCCTGTCCATGCAGTGATTCCTTAGTGCAACGCACCATGATTTCTAGCGTTAATCAAAGTATGTATGGAAAAAAAATCAAATAGGCAGGAAATACGTTGAACCCGCAAGTGAAGTATGCTGAAGCCTCATTTTATTACGGTACTTGTTTGCGTAGTCTTGCAGGGGCCTTAATAAACCGCTTGGCACCTCCTAAATTCTTCGCTATGCAGGTCACTTCGTTGGGAATGCCGCGCACTTTACCGCTCGCAACAGAGCAAGCTAGGCACGTTTAGCAAAACAAAACCTTTATTTACCATGAACCCATGAGATACTTTATGTCGCTATTTTTCTTCTACAATTTCCATTAGAATGTGGGACTGCAGCCGCCTCTATGGTACAGAGGTGCAAGGCATACTCGGCGGTGAAATGCGGGAGTGACGCAAGGTCTAGCTGGAGTGTTGAATGAAACCACAAATGAGGCAGTGCAAGGTAAAATAGGTTTGGCCTCCTTTAAATCAAGGGAAGCGCAGTGCAAGGTTAGTTTTGCAGAAAGACTAAGGAGCATGGATGAAAATAAATGTGGCCCGCTGAACAGCCCAAACATCTGCAGATCAAAAGCGTGCACAGAGAATGGAGAAAGATGTCAGGAAAGCTGGTAACGAAGTACAGTGCAATTGAAAGCATAACGAAACAGCCAGAAGTCTTAAAAAACAAAGCGAGGGAAGCAGAGAGGCTAAATTGGAAGCAAGGGGTGGAAACAAGAAAAGACCACGGATATTTACAGAAACGGCGATAAACAAATCTGGAGGGAAAAACTGTACGATAACGCAAATGGGGAGTGCCTTGTTATTTGAGGCTTAAGCTGGCTGCTTAGGACAAAAACATGCCGAAGCAAATGTGCGCCACAGGATGAGGCATGTATGTGCTGAAAAAAAAAAAGAAAGCGTGCGACTCCTTACATCGTAATGGAATGCCAAGGTATTGATCCATCGAGACCTGTAGGGAGTGTCCACCTTCCAGATGCATTGAGATTTACAAAAGAAGGCAGGATTAGGTGGTCAGCAGTCGAGATAAGTAAGAAACGATAGGAGTATTGGTGGAAGTAAAGCAGGGAGTACGTTGGTGTAAACAGAGTCACTGCAAGTTTAGGTAATGGTACAGTATAATGATAGAGGTTTCAAACGCGAAAGTTGAGATCGAGATCAGATAGGCAAAAGGCTGGACAGCGATAAATGTAGTAAAACCTCATTAACTCAAGCAGGCTAGGGGATGATTTGTCCTAGCCCCGTATGTCAATAAACATCATCTTGATCACCGCTACCTGGCTCAAGAAAATTTTTGGTTAGTCTGCAGGCTCTACGCGGCTGCGGCCATGCCCGACCTTCGCTTCCATACGATCTTTGCTGGCCTCGATAATGTGGTCATCCGTGAGCTCCGAGAAGATCTTTCATCACATCGGGTTAAAGTATGTGTGTGTGTTGGGGGGGGGGGGGAGGTGTTATCACTCTTACTGCGGTGCGCAGACCTTTCCCCACGGTCCTCCAGCAAGCAAAATAAGTTATACATGGTTAGTCATAGTCATAATCTGATTAACAATAAGAGATAAATCAAACAAAATTATACAAACACGAGCAGGTATATGAACATGTTCAAGCAATTGACAAGGAGGTAGCGCATTCACATGTGCAAATGAACATTCCTCAAAACAGAAGTATGTCGCGGATGTTTTAGTTTTATATTGCTGCGTAGAACATTTTAAGGGAGGGACTGTTAGCAATGAATGAATCAAGATCATTCGATTCTCCTGTTGCTAAGGCGAAAGAGTATCTGTAGCCGTTGGTATGGGAACGGCGTCCGGCAAGTTTGTCGTGGAACGCGTCTGTGATTTGGAGATGTATATGGAACTTCAATGTTCACCAGACCACGACTGAGTCAGTACTTGCATTTGAGGCGTGATGATTTGGCTCTATTTTGAAAGGGTTGTGCAGCTGCAGTTCTCATTAGCTGAGTGAACGAGCTACTTGGTCTGCAGTTCTTGAAAATCAATCTGGCTGCTTTCCCCTGTATGCTTTTCATCGTATTGATTTCTTCGTTAGTGGAAGGAAACCAGACAATGCTAGCGTATTCCAAAATGGACCTGACGAATAACGTGTACGTCGACTGTTTAGTTTCGATAAGAGCAAGTCGAAGTTAAAGTCTAATGAAGAGTAGAGGTTTTGATGCTGTTGGGGTTAGGGAGTTAACTAAACTAAATTATGGGGTTTTACGTGCCGAAACCACTTTCTGATTACGAGGCACGCCGTAGCGGAGGACTCCGGAAATTTCTACCACCTGGGGTTCTTTAACGTGCTCCTAAATCTAAGTACACGGGTGTTTTCGCATTTCGTCTTCATCGAAATGTGGCCGCCCTGGCCGGGATTCGATCCCGCGACCTCGTGCTCAGCAGCCCAACACCATAGCCACTGAGCAACCACGGCGGGTAGGTTAGTGAGTCAACATGGGCCTTCTATGTCAGGTCATGCGTAATTGTCAAACCTGGATATTTATGCTGAGTAATCACCGATGATTCTGCCGTTGATGATACTATATGGAACTCCTGGTTATAACCAGAAAGGTAGACTTTATGGCATTGAGTGTCATTCGCCACTCTGAACAGCAGCTTGGAACAATTTGTAAGGTATTCTAACAGCTACCAGATCACCTATTGCTTCAATGGTGATCAGTGGTGCCTAAAGAGGATTCATATTTCTTGAGTAACTTCCTGTGACTTACCTGGTCGAATGCCTCCGAATAATCTAGAAATATTAAGTTAATCTGTTGCTAGTTGTTAATATTAAACGATAATTCATTGATTACGTCAATTAATTGCGTCACAGTCGACAGGCCACGATGGAGGCCGTGCTAAAAAGCTGATAAGACTTTTTTTTTACCGTCTCAAGAGAGGGTATATGATGTGCTTAAAGGGAAGCTGAAACGGTTTTCAATTTCCATGAATTGCTGGGATTGGGAAGAACAGACCTAATAATTTACGGTTCCGAATTTTTTTTCTTCATTTTCTTAATATAAGGGGCGGAAATCGCTTTCTAAATCACCCCGCGGACACGCCCCCATCGCTTCCCGGAGCGCCGGGTTAGGTGGTTGGCAGAGGAGAGAACAGGCGAGAGTGACGTCACTGGCGGGGACCGAGCTGCCGGACCGGCGTGCTGGCATGCGTTGGCATGCCTCTTTCCGTCCTGCGCTTTACTGAACGACGCTACGAGAGATTTGCCGCCGCCGCCGCTCACGTTTGTTTTGCGATTTTCGTAAACTGTTCTTTCCTTCTGTGCTGCGTGAGTGCCTACAGCCAAGGGCGCCCAACATGCCCTCGTTCTGTGCAGCATTCGGCTGCGCGAACACACGCGGGCGAGACGATGTGGTGTTTCACAGGTTCCCGAAGGACAAGAAGCTTGCAGCGCAGTGCGGTGAGGAGAGATAAGTTCGTGCCGACGAAATCAACTGTGCTGTGCTCGGACCATTTCCGCGATAGCCGGATAGCCCTACGACAAATGCGGAAACGCGTTGTTGCTAGCGTTGCTATACTCCGTTTCATACATCAGGTGCAACGCTGTGGAGGCTTGAGATACTTCTTCCAGTGGCTGCGTTCGCACTTAGAAAAAGTTCGGTGTTTCTTGACCCGATTTTTGAGAAAACTTTTCATATATAAGCTCAGTTCTGAATGAAAAAAAAAAGAATTTACCCATAGAAACAATCCGTGTACTTATACGGCTGCTAACACGTTCTTTTAAATCAATTTTCTTTTCGGCATTCTTTAATTGCAGCCCGTCGCGGCAGCTTCACATGCATGCTCGCGCGAGCAAACGCCGCTGGCACGCTGCGAACCATAGACGGAAACGCGCGCAGTAATAAATTTTGGTAACCGGACTTAGTGCGTAGCTTCCACAGCGTTGCACCTGAGGTATGAAATGGAGTATAGGCTTGCCTAGTGACATTCGACGTACGGTTACAGTTATCGTGTTTACCACACGGCGGTGCTAAAACTGCCTAATATCTTTACGTCAACACTAGCATGGAGCGCGCATACCGATTCTTGATCGAGCCACAATCGCAAAGTCGCCGAACCATATTCTGAATATTGCACATATAATCCCCCTGACCATCTCGATCTGGATGTTATGATAAGCAACTTCCATGACTGTACCTCGCAGCACTGCATGTGCGCGCTTTGAAAGGCGGCACTTATGTTCGCGATCGTGTATCAACGCTCAGAAAACCACGGGACTTTAGACAAGCAGCGGCAAGGTGCTTGACATCGCGGAATTGTACCCGTGTTTACAATCCAATGAGAAGTTAGTGCTTCGGCATTCTTCCAGCAGCAAGTTCCCAGTGACACTTTAGCGCATTTTTTCTCCCGTCATTGGAACGTGCAGCTACATGAAAAAAAAAGCATACGTAACAGCTAAGATTTCCAACGCGCGAGAAGGTGCACACATCGCTCTCGCTTTTGGCATGCTCAACATCGTCGTTGCCGCCGTTGCCGCCATCGTTTTCCGTATCGGCTGTCGGTTCGAACATGTACGGCGAAAATACAAGCTGTCCGAGACAGCGAGAACGTTCCATAATGCTTACAACTCAGCTATGAAGCCAGAACAGAACAGCGTGCTACGCTCTGAAACGGCGGCGCCGACCGGCGACTGCCGCCATTGACGTCACAGCGGCTCCGACCAATCACGGGCAACAGCGGCGTTCACGCGATACCCTGAGGCGCTGGTGCGCGTTTTCATGAAAAAAACAGCCGCTTGCGCTTGTTTCCGCCCTTTTTGAACGAGATATTCGTGTTCAGGGGACTCAAAACTGTAGAATGCCGCAGAGAACTCATTTTTTTCGAAAAGTGTTTCAGCTTCCCTTTAAGGATGGTGTATTCCGATACCTTAGATATAGTGTACGTAATCTAGATTGGTTTGACATTAGAAGTGTCATTTTTGTTTCCAGCTTTAAATACTGGGATCATTTGTGCTTTTTTTTTGTTACCCAGGGGGGGGGGGCACACATCGATAATGATTCATTAAAGACTAAAAGTAACTATTTAGCTACCCACTCGGTGCAATGTATAAGCAACATAATTTCGTATGTTGTCGGGTCCTGCGCCTTTCGTGGATTCTGAGTTTAATCAAATGTTCAGAATACCATATTCCGTTATTGCTTATAATTTACCTGCCCAACTCTTGCGTGCATTATTAGGTGTTGCCGTTGAGTGCGAAAGTTGGCCGACGTTGAGGAGGATATTGAGAACTGGAGGTTTATTTACATTATTTACAGTAATAACACAAAGTAATGAACAGTCATAAAGTCATCGATGGCCGGCAGCATATTGGACGCTGCAGCCCGTGGAAAAAAGAACGAAAGAACTCTTCTCCTTGTCTCTTGCTTTTAACCCCTTTGGTCTCTCGGGGTCACGTCATTTTAGGAAAATCGTCGATCCAGCTCAGGTGTCATCATTTTCCTCCAATGGTAAGCGCCCGTGCAAGTGCCGTCACATTCGGCGAATGGGTACGCTCCAAAGGCTCCATTGTCCGAGGGTTGACTTGCCTCCGGCGTCGCCTGCTCACCTAGAAGCGCTCAGCTGGAGGACACGGGTTGTTCTCGAATGACCTTCTAGAGCCGCAAAACAGCCTTGCTCAGGACCAAGATCGACTAACTACCTGGAACCGTGCTAGCCTTCCGTTGCACTTTCGGGAAGAGCCTAGCAGTGGTGGGGGGGGGGGGAGACAATAGCTCAACGTGCGGCGCATGAGATAGTGGTCGCCAACCTGTCTGACGGGTCCGGTAACGTGGTAGGCGAGCCCTGGCGCACCATAATTGGAATGCGACGGTGATTGGAGGTGGTCAGGGAACTTGATTGATGCCAGGAAAGGGGTCCATATCCAACAGCATCTGCACTTCGCATCTCACCGTTCTCTACGATAAAGACAGGCTTGGATTAGTTCTTTAATGAATTCCTTTAATAATAATAAGCCTTTATTTCCATAAACGTACAATTTATGGGGGATTTAAGGAAAAAGTTGCTCGCAGCAACTTGACGGGCCTTAAGTCTGGGCTTTGACATCTTCCTGGGCCTTGACGGGTTCAGGAAGATGTTCCTCAGGTATAGCCGAGTTCTCGACCACCCCTTTCCTTCTTGATTAATACAGCTCCAAAATTTTAGCGGGGCGTTCCGATAAAAGTGTTAAACGTGTTATGAAAAAAAGCTGCTGTTGGTAGCCTTCTATATCCTAAAATTATGTAAGGCGTTCGTAGGACTGTCCCTTGTCCCACAGCTGTTTCCGCTAGAGCTACTTTCGAAACCGATGTACCTTTCTTTTACCGCGTATGACATATTTTACCGCGTATGACATCAAAAGGTATTACTTTTTTGTTCAGTGCATTTAACTTTATCATGAAAGCATTTTAAAAAGCACTGCATCCTAATAGTATCGAGTTTTACCCAAAGGAGTCAATGTATCCGCAATCCTGAGATTAAAAAGTCTAAATGAAAGAAAAGTCAAGTGCAAGTTGATCTTGTTTGCATATATCAGCGATAGGTATTAGGTGATGGGTGATAGGTACGTGTTCTTATTTTAGTCCGCATCTTTGTATCGCTGTTTTTTCTTCAAGTAGGTAATTACATAAGTAGAGCATAAAACTAGCGTAAAAGCGGTTTGGAATGTCTCTAGCGCAGCTGAATATTGTTACCGTGAGATAGCAGTATTCATGTCTCTGTAATAAAATGTTATTAATGACATGCGGTTATGAACATTTGCTCTTATGACATCAATGCTTCTCATCAAATCGATATGCCTGGCGTCTTTTTTTAAGCGGTAAGCTCTTTCGTAAAGCTATATTTAGGCGTCTGCGGTTTTTACTAATATGCTACGTGTCTATAAGCGGACATTAGCAATAAGAAAGATTTCAACAATAATTTCGCAAATTAACCTACATATGCTAATGAGCTTTTGAGTTGCTAGCTTTAGGGCCCTTGTAGTTGCGAAATTGAAGGTGCCGAGCAGTGAAGTCATGACTGCTTAGCAAAAATCCTAAGGTTAGAATCACTTTCTCCATATGCGACCTTAGAACACATTACGAAATACATTGGTGTTCCAACTAATGGATCCTCAAGAACATGCTTCTGACAGTTTGAGAAGACCTTAACTGCAACGCCGAGGCATTCTTTTAGCTAGTTTTGTTAACGGATATTGTTACAATCAGCCAGCGGTGGTAGTGACCTGCTGACCTCGCCTAGCCAGCTGCGACGAATCGCTTCGCTAAGCCAGCATTACGTCCCCTGCGAACAAGTGTTCTAAGAGTTGGGGTCGGTCAGGAAATAGATGGTAGCTGGCCCATACCGTCGCCCGACTCATCCACGCTAAGGACGTTGTTGGAGGGAGGGACTTGTTCTCAGCGAGAACGAGGAATACGGGATTTACTTACAGTATCTACAAAAAGGGCGGAGAACGTTAAACTTCATCAGTGTAGCATGGCTGAAAGAGAATGCACACTCAGAAGCCGCAAAACGGCTGCTTAAAAACAGTTTGTCCTCCCTACATCCCTAGGTCAGGGAAAACGGCTGTTCAAACTTCGACCAATGGGAGCGTCCAAAGTCATCGTTGTCGACCCGCCTTTGAGGGGGAGGTATCACACACTCACTTCCGCACTTTGGTTTCACTGAAAACACCGAGGTGAGAGGGTTCTTATAGACAGAGGTCTTGACCCGAGCAGGCGCCTCTTGATCCCAGAGCTGACCCTGCAATCAGTGGCCGCCGCGTCTGTCCAGTGATTGTGACGACTTCTGTGTCCCGTGAGATCGCACCGCAAGACATCCCCTTCCTGTAGTTCCCTCGCTCCAAGCAAACCGTGAAGGCGACAATGAATCGACGAACAATACTCGGTCCGCCAAACATGGCTAGACATGCCTGCGCCGGCGCGTTGTTGAAGAGGCGCATTGTTGTCCTTACAAAGCGAGTCGTCACAGCGGCTAGGAAGGGTTCGGAAGTCGCTTCTCCGAAGATCGCCAGCCCCCGCAGGCCGATCGTAACAGCTCCTCCATGGCCCGGAAAATCTGGACTGGCCAGTGCTGATAACCGCTGGGCAGGAAGAGAATGGCTGGTGGCAAGGGGGCGATGCCTTAGCTTGCAGTGACCAATTGTGAAATGATGACACCGCCCCAAAACATCCAACAAGGACAGGCAACTGCAAAGTGAACCCCACAGCATCGCTCTGCACCGAGATGACGTATCTTGGATCTCACTTTAGGCCCTATAGGATTGAAAGAAAACAAAAGTGCAGAAACAACAATTGCTGTATTTCGCTACGCCACTTCTTAAAGGAATTTCGTGCTGACAAATTCAGCAATCAAGGATGGAGTCTTGCTAAATGAGAGGGGATCTTCTTGGCTTAACAAAATTAACAATAACAACCCCAAAATTTAGGCGGGATCCCTAAACGCAGAATTAAATTAGCCTGCTCAAACCATCCGCATTGCTATGCAACTTTCCCTTCTTATATCTAACGGAGATGTACTCTTGGAGAGTGAGGGTCCATCGCAGCAAGCGACCATTGTTGTGTGACATTTGATTGAGCCACGTCAGAGGACAGTGGTCGGTCTCGAAGATGAACCTTGCTCCGTACAAGTAAAACGACAACTCATAGGTTTCCCAAACTGAACAAGCACATTCCTTCTCTGAAACGCTGTAGGCTTCCTCTCTTACAGTTAGTTTAAGGCTGGCATAGAGGATAGGATGTTGCTCATTATCGTCGCCAACCTAAGTACCACGCCCATAACCCTGTCGCTTGCGTCGCACTGAACCATGAATTCCTTTGTGTAGTCTGGCTCGCGAAGCACAGGACGAGAAACCAATGACGTTTTCAAACGTTGGAAAACTTTCTCTTTGTCCTTATCCCATTGCACGCTATTCGGCGCTTCCTTTCGGAGGGCGTCCGTTAAAGAACTTGCTATTTGAGAGTAATTCGGAATGTACCGTTGATATAGCAACAGACAAGACCCAAAAAATGAACGAATGTCTGTTTTCGTGCGCAGCGTTGAAAAATCTCCAATCGTAGCTATTTTCAGCTCAGCCGGCCGTCTCGTGCCCTGGCCGACAACATAGCCCAGATAAGTAGTGGTGGTGGTAGAAACATTTATTGCCAATGATATGAATGGTGGGGGCGAAGCCCCCTACATGGCACTTGAGTGCTCCCTTACTATAAGGGGGCACCCTTACAAAGCGAAGGAGAGTCCTTGAAGCGCAATCCTTCTTATTGCACTGGAGATGATCCGGCACTGGTCTTGAGCGGAAGTGCAGGTCAGAAGAGTCTCCCAGTAAGACACCGCCACGGCAGGCGATGGGGGATGAGGGAAGGTGGGGCATGTGAGGAGGGTGTGCAGGAAGTCTCCTGGTTTGCCGCAAAGTTTGCATGTTGAGGGGAATTGGTCTAGCCCAGATAAGTAACCTGCGAACAGCCAAATCTGCCCTTTTCAGCCTTCATCGTTAAGCCGGCTTCCCCCTACCGTGAGAACACCTGTTTGAGGTGCGATACGTGCTGTTTCCAGCTGTCCGAAAAAATTGCTACATCATGAAGATATATCAAGGCGAACTCCTGCAAGTCCTTTAGGGCAATATCCATTAACTTAGAGAAGCTAAACGGAGCGTTCTTCGGCCCGAAATAGAGGGTGAGAGGGCAAAAAGTGCCTACAGGTGAGATAAATGCGGCATATCGGCTGGCACTTTCTGAAAGGGGAACTTGCCAGTGTCCCCGCACGAGGTCTATATTTTTTATTCTTTTATTCAAATACCTTAAAGGCCCAGCAGGCATTACATAGTGGGGGGAACAACAGTAAGTACAAGGCAACGCAATACTATGATGTGTACAGAAGTCGCTGACCATTAACAGCATGTTGAAAAGAAAAACAAAATATAAGGACACATAGCAACAATCATCAACAAACATTCAATTGTTACAGAGAGTAGTGTTATATATACACACATGCATAAAGTGGGGAGAGGGCAAGGATGAAGGTTACAGCTCAAGGTGACGTTTCAAGCTCGTTACAAACGCTTCGTAATCAATGACAAGTGCAATGGTGCCAGGCAGAAGATTCCATTGACGGATGGCTAGGACGAGCGGCGAATGAAAGAAGAGGTTAGTGCGAGCAAAGATGGGTTCGACTTTGAGTTGGTGGTCAATGCGTGGGAATATGCGATGCGCTGGCGTGAGACGGGATATAGCAAAGGAAGAGTGGCTGTGATGTAACATGTGGAAAAAGGACAGTATGGAAAGCCTTCTACGTCTTTCAAGAAGAGGCAACTTGAGAGCTTTCTTTATTTCACTCACACTTGCCGTACGCGAGTTGTTCTTCGATATGAATCGAGCGGCTTTATTTTGAAGAGACTCCAATTTTGTTATTAAATACGCTTGGTATGGGTTCCAAATCAAAGAGGCGTAACCCAACTGCGAGCGCACTAATGTGGTGTATCCTAAATACTTAGTGTCTGCATTAGCTAAACGCAGATTGCGTCTGAGAAATCGGAGTGTTTTAGAAGCCTTGTTAATGACCGTATCTATGTGAATGTTCCATGAAAGGTCGGATGCTAAATGGATCCCTAAATATTTTATGACAGGTACCGATTCTATGGTCATGCCGTTTAGAATGTAACGGCAAGGTTCGGGGTCAGTTTCTGTGGTAAATGTCACGACTTTTGTTTTCGAGGTATTAATTTCCATTTGCCGTTGCGTGCACCAATTGTTAATCTTGTCTAAGTCCGAATGTAACTGAAGTGAATCAGAAGGTTCAATAGTTGCCTGTATATCACGCAATCATCTGCAAACAATCTGACCGTAGAACTCAGGTTATTGCTTATGTCATTAATATAAACTAAGAATAAGATAGGTCCGAGTACAGACCCTTGTGGTATTCCAGATTTAACGTGGGAGAGGGTTGATGAATGACCATTAACAAAGACTGATTGGTAGCGATTGGTCAAAAAATTGCTAATCCAAAAAATAACCTTCGAATTAATGTTCACATTGGCAAGTTTTTTTTATTAGACGTTTGTGTGGAACCTTATCGAACGCTTTGGCGAAATCTACAAATACGGCGTCTATTTTAGAGTGAGCATGAACAGCGCGATGAAGGTCAGTAATTAATTCGAACAGTTGTGTTTCGCAAGATCGACCGCGGAGGAAGCCGTGCAGATTCGCAAAAAAGAAGTTATGCCTCGCCAGATAGCTCATGATGGCCGATGAGATTAGGTGTTCTAGTAATTTTCAACTGATTTTGGTTAGCGAAATCGGTCTGTAATTTGACGGGTTAGATGCATCACCAGATTTGAAAACGGGTATGACACGCGCAATCTTCCAGTCGTTTGGGACACAGCCCCTATCTATAGATTGCTGAAAAATTGCGGCTAAGATTGGGCATATTACAGGCTTTGCGATTTTTAGCAATTTAGGACATATTCCATCGGGGCCGGGTGCCGAGTTAACAGGGAGACGGTCTATGGCAGAATACACGCCTTCTGTCGTGACAGTTATGTCAGGCATAGTTGAGTGCAGCGTTGGGAATTGTAGGTCAGTAGGTAAGGGGCCTTCATGAGTGAATACTGAGCAGAAAAATTGGTTAAATTCCTCTGCTACTTCAAGGGAAGAAGAAGATTACCTTCTTTATTTATGGATACTGAGGAGTTTGAACTGCAACTTGGATTAACAACCCGCCAAGATTTTTGAGGATTGTTTTTTAACATGTGTGAAAGGTCACTGTTATAAAATTTGCCCTTCGCTGATTCAATTTCACTTTTGCCCAGTTGCTCATGCGTGCGTGCGGTAGTTGTTCCAATCGTGTTCAGATGCTGTGAGTTTAGCTTTTGCGTACAACCGTTTCTTTTTGTTTATGCATCGTTTCACATGTCTTGTGAACCATGTGCTTTCTGTAGATGTGGTAATGGTGACCTTAGGCACGTGTTTATCTTTCAGCAGAGTTAGTTTATCCCGAATTAGCAACCAGTTCTCATTTGCATCCGGCATATTGAAAGAATGGAAAATATCTGTAGAGAATAATGATAGTTCATTAAGGAGAGTGTCAACATTTGCTCTGGCATAATCAAATATAACTTTTTTCTGTTTTTCTGGTTTATTCCTGACTACTTTATAATCGCACTGCAGTATCATGTGGTCACTGATGCCATCTAAAACGTGTACAAATGTCTTCTCCGGTTGCGTTGTCAGTGCAAGATCTAAAAGCGAATGACCACGCGTAGGTGTGGAAACTATTTGGTGCAGATTAAAAAGTGTTAACACATCCAGAAAATTCTGGCATTCACGGTTTCTTGTGCCCTGGAGGGGCCTGCAAATTTTCCTGTCAATATTCGGATAATTGAAGTCACCGGCCAGGAATACTGGTGCGCGTGGAAATTTGTTGTGAATTTGAGCTAAAGAGTCATTCAGGTGTTCACGGAATTCTTCGGGTGAATCAGGTGGGCGATGACACATCCCAACGGCACAAGTTAAAGACGGTGACCGACGTAACGCAATCCACAAAATTTCCAGGCACGATTCCGTATCAATAACAAACGCTTGCAAGCTTTTCCTTACGGCGATTACTACCCCGCCACCACGTAAAGTAATGCGGTCTTTCCTAAATAATGAAAACTGGCTGGACAAGGATAGTTCAAAATTATTAACATCAGGAGATAACCAAGTCTTTGATCCTAACACCAGGTCAGCTGAGCATGCTTCGACATAAGAACAGAAATGATCTTGCTTTAGAAGGAGGCTACGGAAATTTGTCACCAAAATTGACAACGTTCAATTCATCCCTTTATTTTTTAGTCAGTTGTCCTTAGTGGTCGCATCGCCTTCATGGGGAGTAGTCATTTCTTTTATACCGTTTTTCGAAAAAGCAGCCCCATCTGTAGAGTGGCGTTTGGGAAGAGCAGTCACTTCTCTAGTGGTGCAGTTGAATGAATACAGGGTACCATTAAGAAGGAGTTTATGAAAGAAGAGTTTATATTGCTCACCAGGATGTCTGGTCTTTCGAGCAAAGTCTCTAAGCTGCTTCCTAATAAATTGCATCCTAGGTGAAAAGTCCTCTTCTATCCAAACTGAAGCAGATTTAAGATCTTTCAGTTTGTGGGCACTTTTGAGAATGCAGGTCTTGTCTTTGAAATTTAAGAATTTCAAAATTATCGGGCCGGTGTTGTTCTCCCTTCGTTCTCCTATTCTATGGGCTCGCTCGATTTCGCCAATTGACTTTCCCAAGTTCGTGGTTACAAACTTTGTCACCACATCTTCGGTATCTTTCCATGTTTCCGTTGTCTGCTCAGCAATGCCTTTGAAGATCAAGTTATTTCTACGCATTCTATTATTGAGGTCATCAACAAGTTTGCTACACTGCCGCGTTTGAATTGTTTCTATGCTTTGAAGCCTGTCTTTAGATTCTTTCAGCATCGAGTCCAAGGTGTTTACTTCCTTAGAGATGTCAGTGACAGTGGCCGAGCTGTCTTCTAGCTTAGGTAAGTGCCGTTTGATTTCTGTAACGCTCAGCTGTACATCTTTGATTTTTCCAAGAACTTCTTTTTGAAAATATTCACTGGCTAATCTCATTTCTTTAATTGCAGCGAGAACTTGATCAGATTTATCTGGGCCGGGATTTGTCTCAACGTCACCAGCACAGATTAGTAGGAGCCGTATACACGACACAGCCAAAGTCAGTCGAGCGCCTATGCATATGCTAGTGGCAGCACAGCCTTGACGAAACCATACTGGTGAACATGACACAGTGTCCCGCCCAAGTGGCACAAAACAACCTATTCGGACGCGGAATGTGCACATATCAACACCCATCACAACAGAATTGACAGCTCAGAAAACTACTATGGGGATTTGCGGCCAAGACAATTTTTTTTTACAGAAGCTATGTATTTGCGTCAAACTCACCTAAGGGTGAAGAACAAAAGTATGAATAGGAGCAAAGTTCGGCCGCAAATCCCACTCGGCAGCTGATGTTCGGTCTTTTTATAGCGATTCAGGAAGGGGGTGCCGCCACTGGCAACGATGGTGCTTGCGCTGTGGATTATTTAACACACGCGATCAGTTGATGAACGGGCGGTGAACTGATAATCCGGCAGTGATCCTAGTGAACACGTGGCGGCAGGTAGCTGCCACGAACGGTCGGCAGTCAGCAAATCCGTGTAGGTTGGAGTCCACGGCACAGTCGTTCCATCAGCTAAGGGTGAAGAACAGAAGTATGAATAGGAGCAAGGTTCGGCCACCAATCCCACTCGGCAGCTGATATTCGGTCTTCTTATAGCGATTCCGGAAGGGGGTGCCGCCACTGGCAGCGATGGCGCTTGCGCTGTGGATTGTTTAACACATGCGATCAGTTGATGAACGGGCGGTGAACTGATAATCCGGCAGTGATCCTAGTGAACACGTGGCGGCAGGTAGCTGCCACGAACGGTCGGCAGTCAGCAAATCCGTGTAGGTTGGAGTCCACGGCACAGTCGTTCCATCAGCTAAGGGTGAAGAACAGAAGTATGAATAGGAGCAAGGTTCGGCCACCAATCCCACTCGGCAGCTGATGTTCGGTCTTCTTATAGCGATTCCGGAAGGGGGTGCCGCCACTGGCAGCGATGGCGCTTGCGCTGTGGATTGTTTAACACATGCGATCAGTTGATGAACGGGCGGTGAACTGATAATCCGGCAGTGATCCTAGTGAACACGTGGCGGCAGGTAGCTGCCACGAACGGTCGGCAGTCAGCAAATCCGTGTAGGTTGGAGTCCACGGCACAGTCGTTCCGTCAGCTAAGGGTGAAGAACAGAAGTATGAATAGGAGCAAGGTTCGGCCACCAATCCCACTCGGCAGCTGATGTTCGGTCTTCTTATAGCGATTCCGGAAGGGGGTGCCGCCACTGGCAGCGATGGCGCTTGCGCTGTGGATTGTTTAACACATGCGATCAGTTGATGAACCGGCGGTGAACTGATAATCCGGCAGTGATCCTAGTGAACACGTGGCGGCAGGTAGCTGCCACGAACGGTCGGCAGTCAGCAAATCCGTGTAGGTTGGAGTCCACGGCACAGTCGTTCCGTCAGCTAAGGGTGAAGAACAGAAGTATGAATAGGAGCAAGGTTCGGCCACCAATCCCACTCGGCAGCTGATGTTCGGTCTTCTTATAGCGATTCAGGAAGGGGGTGCCGCCACTGGCAACGATGGTGCTTGCGCTGTGGATTATTTAACACACGCGATCAGTTGATGAACGGGCGGTGAACTGATAATCCGGCAGTGATCCTAGTGAACACGTGGCGGCAGGTAGCTGCCACGAACGGTCGGCAGTCAGCAAATTCGTGTAGGTTGGAGTCCACGGCACAGTCGTTCCGTCAGCTAAGGGTGAAGAACAGAAGTATGAATAGGAGCAAGGTTCGGCCACCAATCCCACTCGGCAGCTGATGTTCGGTCTTCTTATAGCGATTCCGGAAGGGGGTGCCGCCACTGGCAGCGATGGCGCTTGCGCTGTGGATTGTTTAACACATGCGATCAGTTGATGAACGGGCGGTGAACTGATAATCCGGCAGTGATCCTAGTGAACACGTGGCGGCAGGTAGCTGCCACGAACGGTCGGCAGTCAGCAAATCCGTGTAGGTTGGAGTCCACGGCACAGTCGTTCCATCAGCTAAGGGTGAAGAACAGAAGTATGAATAGGAGCAAGGTTCGGCCACCAATCCCACTCGGCAGCTGATGTTCGGTCTTCTTATAGCGATTCCGGAAGGGGGTGCCGCCACTGGCAGCGATGGTGCTTGCGGTGCGGATTGTTTAACACATGCGATCAGTTGATGAACGGGCGGTGAACTGATAATCCGGCAGTGATCCTAGTGAACACGTGGCGGCAGGTAGCTGCCACGAACGGTCGGCCGTCAGCAAATTCGTGTAGGTTGGCGTCCACGGCACAGTCGTTCCGTCAGCTAAGGGTGAAGAACAGGAGTATGAATAGGAGCAAGGTTCGGCCGCAAATCCCCGAAATGAAATGTATTTAGCAGAGCTAACTCTTTCGACTCGTTCCTCAATGTTGGGTATCGGGTACAGTTGATCCCTAGTAATGGCATTTAACTTCCTGTAGTCAACACACGGACGAGGGCCCTTATTAGGGGTTTCTACAAATATTAGCGGTGACGTGTAGCCACTCTAAGCGGGCTTAATAAATCCCAACCCTAGCATGCGCTGTATCTCTGCCTCCGTAATTTCTTTCTGTCGTGGAGACACCGTGTAAGGCTTTGATCTTACTGGCTCGGTTGATGTCAGCTCTATTTCATGCGTTATTAGCTCGGCTCTACCTGGCCGATCGCTGAATCTGTCGAGATATTGCCCTAACAGCCCTCTTAGTTCATCCAGCTGCTCGGGTCTAAGAGGGTGCGAGCTTACCGAATGTTTTACCACTTCTTCCAGGCTGATTTCAGAGTTGGAGGTTGCTTATACATATTGAACTCAGTACTAGTGTCATCCTGCTCCTTGATGGTAAAGTTAACTACTCGCTCGACTCTACGTACGGCCTCATAAAATTGCAGTGGTATATCCTCACCTTCTTCCTGCGACCGGGCATTTTCGGAGCATAGTTAGTATCTGAAAGCTTGTGCAACACTTTAACGGGTCTGTCCCAGTGAACTTCAAGCTTCGTCTTTCTTGAAGGTTTGATTATGATTACCTGGTCTCCTGCGTTAAACGTACGAAGCCTCGCATTCTTGTCGTAATAGAACTTGGCGTTCTTTTGAGCTACTCCCATCTTCTCTTCGACTAGTTCTTGGGTTGCAGTTAGCCGTTCCAGCAGATTCAACACGTATTCTATCACTGATGGACTCGCTCCTCTTTCCTCCCACATCTCTCTTAACATTTTCAGGGGAGAACGGAGTGTCCTCCCATACACTAGTTTTGCTGGCGAGGACCCTGTAGCCTCATGAGGAACCATTCGCAAAGCAAGCAAAGTGGCCGGAAGACAATTCTCCCAGTCCTCCTTGTGCTCGTAGCATAGCGCCCGCAAAACTCGCTTAAGCACTGAATGCCACCTTTCTACACTATTTGACTGAGGGTGATAGACGGAACTGTTTATCCAACTTTACCCCACACTTTTGTAAGAATGAGGAAGTCAGTAAGCTGGTGAATACTGACCCCTGATCCGCCTGAATTTCGGCTGGAAACCCCACTCGTGCGAATACTGACAAAAGCGCGTCTACTACTTCGGTGGAGCTGAGCTCTTTCAGAGGGATTGCTTCCGTAAACTTTGTAGCCGTACACAGCGTGGTAAACAAGTACCTGTAACCCGACTTGGTCTTTGGTAGAGGCTCTAGCGTGTCTATCACAAGTCGTCTGATAGGTTCTGAAATTAAGGGCACTACCTTTAGTGGACCTTTCAAGGTTTCTCCCGGTTTACCCGAGCGCTGGCAGGCGTCACGTGATCTTACAAAGTTTTCTACGTCTTTGAAACAGCCAGGCCAGTAGTATTCCATAAGCAATCTTTCCTTCGATTTGTTTGTGCCTAGATGGCCAAACCACTCATTTCCATGACAGGGACTCAAAAGGTCCTCCCTGTACTTAGTAGGTATGACTAACTGATATAGAATCCTGCCCTTTCGGTCTCTGTAGTGCCGATACAACAATCCCCCAATCTCTTGTATCGTCATGTTGCGCCTATAGCAATGCCTTCTTTAGGTGCGTGATATAATCTAGCTAAGCTGTCATCATCCTTTTGCTCGGCTGGCAATGACTCTCTATCCACACGTAAGAGCTGATCAAAGGTCGTTGAGGCCGGTGATAATAACGACCCTGTCTCGCTTGTGAGTGCGTCAGCTTGCTCTTCCTGCAGGCTTGAACTTTGACACTCTAGTGATAGATACGCTCTCATTGAGCTGGTCAGCTGGCAGGCTCTCCTCGACTGATTTTTCATCCCTCGAGCCTAGCTCGGATTCCGGTACTGAAGTTATCCCCTTTTCTGCTTCCGCTGGAGCAGCTTTTGCATTTTCAGCCGAAAGTGACGCGATTTTACGAACTTGGCCTCGCATCAGGGCCTGTACTACACCCTCTCCCAGTTTAAGCCCTTTATCCCGCAGTAACTGATCCGACTGATACGAAAAGATGTAAGCTTACTGCAGCGACAAGAATTTGGAAACTGCAGCCTCGGTCACGAGCTCCCCGAACGGTCCACTTATTTTGACTTTGGCCATGGGCAGACACATGCTGTGTTCTTCTACAACCTGTTTGATCTATGCTACTTCTCCCGTGAAGTCATCTACCGTCACGTAAGATGGATGGACAATGTCCACAAGGGCGGCACTGTCTCGCAGCACCCGACATGATTTGCCATTAACTTGCAGGTCGTGAAGATATGGGCTTAAAAGTTCCATATTCTCGTCTTTTTCATCCACGTAGGAGAAAACTACGCTAGGCTTCCCGCAGTTTACAGCGATAAGTCCGAGGTTGTGGCACTTATAGAAGCGGATCGGTCTAAAAGATTCGAATTTTCTGCTTTTTTATACGCTTTCCCCGTTTGTCTTCTCCTCATCCTTTTCTGAGGTATTTTTCTCCAAGGCTACAGGCTCCGGTCGTCTCGTCTGCGAACCCTTTTTGAACGGAAATGGTTTCCACGGTCCACTTCGACCGTCCCAATTTCCGAGCTCGGCGTTCAGCGTTCTACGCGTTGCGTACTCTTCGGGTAATTCAGCCGCCCTTTCCACAGTTTAGTGTTTGCTTTTCCACAGTTTTTCCACAGTGTTTGCCTTTCCTCTGTCTTGAACCCACCGCTTCACAGATTGTGGGATGCTTTTGCAAAACTGCTCTAGACACATGCATTCGATAAAGATGTATCTGCTCTCGTACGCTTCCGCGCTTTTCAACCACTCGACTAGGTTGGCCGTTAAGCCATATGCATACTCCGGATACCCCTCGCTATCCTTCTTGCCCGTGCTTCGAAACCTTTGCCGAGAAGTTTCGGCTGAAAGGCGGTACTTCTTCAAAAGGCTAGCCTTAACCTTCGTATAATCCTATGCATCTTGTGCACTGAGTCTGGCGATTACCTCCGCAGTCTCACACGGCAACATAGACAGCAACCGCTGTGGCCATGTACTCGGACCGAAGTTCATCTTCTCGCAAGTCCTTTCAAAATTCCATAAGAACAAGCCTATGTCATTCCCGACCTCAAATGGCTTTAACACCGTGTCCATGCGGTATAATTCTGCCTTACTTGATCATTCCAGAGCCCCTTCATTTCCTTGAAACAACTGCAAACGTTTTCTTTCAAGGTCAAGTTGCATTTTTCTTAACTCGCGATCTTTCTCACCTTCCTCTCTGTCCCGTTCTTGTCTCTCTCTGTCTCGTTTCTCTCTTCTCCTAGAATATTCTAGCCCAATTGCGATGTTTTCCTCACTGGCCTGTTCGGAAATCAGCTGCAATAATTCCGATTTTCACATTTCCTTGCGTATCTCAATCTCAAGCCCGAGTTCCTCACCAACAATCAAAAACTCGTCTCTCAGCGGTGTCCTAAACTCCATTATTGCTCCTTTATTGCCTTGGTCCTGCTCGCTAAACATACCTAGGTAAACACAACCTAGCTAAGTATCAACAACCCAGCTTCCTTACTGTTCTAAACAGAACAACCACAAAATGAAGCCTATGGAGTCAAAGCAAGAACCAAACACTCACCACAGACACAGCATCACGTCGCAAAGTCCGTCTCACCGCTGCCAGTCAACTGTAAGAGTTGGGGTCAGGCATGAAAAATGTGGTAGCTGGCGCGTGCCGTCATCCGACCCATCCACGCTAAGGACGTTGTTGAAGGGAGGGACTTCTTCTCATCGAGATCATTTATTAGATCATCATTTATTCACAAAATCTACACCAAGGGTGGAGAACGTTACATTTCATCAGTCTAGCATGACTGAAAAAGAAAGCACACCGAAAAGCCGACAACGGCTGCTTAAAAACCGTCTGTCCTCCTTAGATCCCTAGGTGAGGGAAAACTGCCTTTCAATCTTCGTCCAATGGAAGCGTCCAAAGTCATCGTAATCGACCCACCTTTGAAGGATAAGGTTCACACATTCACTTCTGCACTTTGGTTTCACTGATCACACCGAGGGGAGTGGGTCGTCGTAGAAGGGTTGACGCTTGACCCAAGCATGCGCCTCTTGATCCCAGAGCGGACCCCGCAGCCAGCCGCCGCGTCTGTTCATTGACTGTGACCACTTCTGGGGCCCGTGAGAAAGCACAGAAAAACACCCTTTTCCAGGAGTTTTCTTGCTCCAAGTAGACCGTGGTCACAGCTAAACAACTGAAAATACTCGGTCCGCCGAACGTGGCTAGACTCGCTGGCTGTCCGCAGCAGGCGCATTGTTGGCTCTCCCAAAGGACTCGTCGCAGCGGGCTGGTAAAGGTTCGAAGGTCGCTTCTCCGAAGATCGCTACTACCGCAGGTCGATCGAAACAACTGCATCGGGCTGTGAAAGGTTCGCAGTTCAGTACCCCTGCAGGCCGATCGTAACACCCTATGGTGCGCTTTAATGCGGCTACTTCTGCACGCCCTGCGTAAGTTTTTCGCTTGACAAATTTTCAAATTTTCATGCTGTTTATTTTTCAGAAGAAGCAGAAGCGTACCATACCGTGCCTTGAACTTAAATTTAATCTGTTTGCCCGCAACCGCTGGCGTGTCTATAGGAGTAGCGTTAGCTTACCTTCGCGCGCCACCTTTTCCCTATACCCCCTCCCCCACCCCTGCCCTGTATGGGAACATTGAGCTGAGAGGTGCAAGGCCGTTTATTCACTCGTTTCGCGACTGCTTAGGTTCTATCCATTCTCTGCCTTCCCTCCCCCCTCCTCTCTACCATTCTGGTTAGCTTCCCTCTGGACTTGCACGCTAGCGGAAGGTGAGTGCTGCAATTTCTGCAATGCTTTTGCGGAGGGTAACGGATATTTACAGGTGTGAAGAGGATTATGTGACGACCCCAAGGGAGGCTCCAGAGGGACATGATGGAAAGGTCCAAACAAGATATCGTTTCGCCTTCCCTCTCTGTCGCGCTCCTGTCATGCTTACACACGCTCTGAACCACCCCCTTGACGTGGTTACCCGACAGGAACATCAGCAGCAGCAGCAGCAGTAGCAGCAGTAGTGGGAAGGTTGAAGGAAGAAGTAAGGAAAGCTTCGCTTAAGAAAAGTGCTTTTGCTCCATTTGGTTTGGCCACAGTGTATGGCGCCACAATTACCTGAAGTTAGGTTGCTATCAGGCGTATTTAGATTCAGTCCGAAAGAAGGCACGTTTTTCTTTCTTTTAAATTTAACTGTGACATAGGCTTCATTGGTCAAATTTGCTGTTTTTTTAGGATTCCCGACAATCCATCAGAAACGTGATATACATATGAAGGCAATGTGATTTAAATGTCCCTGATGCACCTTGGGACTACATCAAAGGCGTCCCAATTTGATTGTGTGTATCGCTTTCGTAATACCGAGAGAAAAGGGGTGGACCGATCATTGTTATATTTACGTTTTTTCAAAGATAAGCAATGTGTCATGGAAAAGATTTTTAAGCGACAGAGCAGCCCATACACCATACGCGAATATGTTTCCATTCAAAAAGACAACGAAGTGGTTGTACACATCACTGTTTTGGTTCTGCGTGATCTACTCCAAGGAAATGGAACTGCACTCCGAGCGAAGCTGACAGCAATGACACCAAGTGTACTTTCCCTCGAGCGACGCTACTTCGAACGATGATGGCTTCGTAGTCTACACAAGCCAGAAAGCGAAGACACGAAATGTCAGCGGGTGTCCGCATCAAGTAAGTCGACTGTGACTCCTACGCCAAGAGCTCCGAAGCATACAATTCTTTTGTTCCCGAGACGGCTACGGACAATCTCAACCACCTCAATAGACAGGTCATCCCTGCTCATCTGGAGGTCGAGATAAACGATGTCAGAAATAATAACCGCAAGAACGTCTTCGCTATCGATGTTACTAACCGAACCGCCTTGGATCCCTTGATGAAAATTGCGCAGCTAGCTGACATCAAAGTGCGCTGCCACATTTCACAGAGCTTGAAAGCCACTGCAGGCGGGGTTTACAACATCGATGCCTCAATCTGTAACAGTGATCTGCCTATTTTGATCAAAACAATGACAGATGGCATTGCCTTAATGCAACCTCGTCGCATTGGCGAATCAACTTGTGTGAAGCTCCCCTTCAAAGGCGATTGCCTACCATCGCACATGAATTTCGGCCATTTTCAGCATACTTTACGGCCTTTCGTGCCCAAGCCCCTGCAGTGCGGCAAATGTCAGAGAATTGGACATGTGAGTGGTGCCTGTAAGATCCCAGGCATATGCCTACGGTGTTCCGAGTCGCATAGCTCTACTCTGACACTTGTCGTGCAACGGACCTCAAGTGCTCCAACTGCAAGGGTGCGCAAATGCGACTTCAAAAGATTGCCCGTTCTAGAAAAATGAACAGAGCATCTTGAGGCAAATGGTTCGAGACCATTCGACAAAAAAAAAAAAGAAGCCGCAACTAAAGTGAGACGCCGACGTTCCCGGCATCGCGAATCAAGAAAACACACTGATAGTTCTATCGAAGTCCACAATCCGGCGAAGACTGGTCATCAAATGCGGACGTCATGGATTGCCAGCGTAGATTAGAGAGGGACGCCTACCATCGCTGATTCAAGTGAAGCATGGCCACTTCTACCGAAGCCACGCCAACTTGCAGAACTACGAGACGACTCCTCCAAGAACTACGAATGGCCCTACAGAAGGTCTTCTGGTAGGTCCTGCAGCAGTCCACACAGAAGGCCAGGACTTGCAAGTGCTCGCCATGCTGAGGTCACTCATAATTGTTATGCGTACATTACTGACTAACTTGAACACCTCGAATGCTCGCAGCCCAATGAAGGTACTCGACGCGATGAATCCAGTACTTGCAAGTCATAAATAGCATCACGGCTCAATCACTGCTGTCATTCCGTAAATATATCAAGGAAGCATCACTTTTTCAGTGGAATGCTCGATGGCTCAGATAAGGAATTTCAAATTTTCGACCTTTCATTTTTTCGAACAAATTTCCTATCATCGTTGCCTGCGAACCATACCTTCAAACTACAACCCGGCTGTCGGGCTATGAAGCTTTCTCATCCGCGACGTGTAGTGTCCTCAGCAAGGTCGTCATTCATGTTCGGTGTTAAGTTACTTATGTGCTACATTCAGTTTTGCCTGACGAGGGCGACCGATACGTGTGTTTAACTGTGATAACAAGGAAGCTTACGTTCACTCTTGTCGCTGTATGTATTTCTCTAACCGGTGTTTGGGATCGCACCGCTGGTACGATCTGTTGGGAACTCGGCGCTGACGCCCGTGGTTGTACCTGGGTCGCAAGCCCCAAGGGTAGCGTTGGCCTGGCGGCCTGGGGTACAACTCGAAGCATCCGAAGGTCCCGGCAAAGCATGAGTCGACTGGTAACAACAAAACAACTGGTTTATTTTAACATCGCAAAGAGTTGGCGGTCAGGTTTGACCGAAGTAGAGAGACGGGAGAGCACTTTACTCAGCAGAAGAAATCGGAGCCCCTCCTCCTTGGCGTCCGGGGGCAGCTGTTTTTATACTCTCGCAGTTGAGGGCAAGAAGGAACCCCTCAAAGACGAGCACGTGAATGTACAATGGGCTAATGGTGACGCACACTGTCGTAGCGCTGCCGTAGCACCATGTCGAGCACGATCTCGTAGCACCCTGTCGAGCACGATCTCGTAGCACCCTGTTGTAGCGCTGCCGGTCGGGCACAATGACTGGAATGCGAGGGTGATCCTTTGCGGTCGCATCGCCGCAGTCGCGCCTGGAAACACCTGCCGATGAGTGTTGCGGCGACGACGATCGGGCCAAAATGTCTGCCGCCCCGCCGCAGTCGCGCCGGCAAAACCACGTGTCGCAGGCGAAACGCAACAGACCGCCCCGCCGGGGGAAGGAGATCCCGAAGGACAGGGGACTGCATCCGCTGGCCGGAGGGATGTCGCTCGATGATGCTCATAACCGAAGTCGGGCGTCCCTCGACGTTTCTTGAGCGCAGCGCACAGAGAAGGCCTCGTTCTCTCGTTCAGGTTCGCACGGGACACTGCAAAGTGACTTCGGGAGAGTTCACATTTTTGTTCTCGTTCCCGGCAAGCGTTAGAACTACGCTGAAACTCAACCGCTCAGTCAGCAAGCACGGCACAACCCTCACTAAGCCCTGCCAGGCTCTTTCCCCTTTTTATACCACTGCCTAGTTCCTTACAGTAGTCTAGCATCACTCAGAACGCGTCCACAAATTGAAAAATTGCACTAGAAAGCATATCATCACTTTGAAACACTAAACAAAAGCAATATGTTAAAAAAATCCTGCCTCAGGAAGAAAAACATCAGTAACAAACAATTTTGAGGCTGATTCCTACGTTAGGGGCTTCGACTTAAGCCATCGGCGTTACCGTTGAGACTCCCCTTTTTGTAACGCACCTCAAAGGAATATTGTTGTAAAGCGAGGCTCCAGCGCAGGAGGCGGCCATTTTTGGGAGAGATGGTCTGCAGCCATTGGAGAGGGCAGTGATCCGTCTCAATGATAAACCTCGAGCCGGCTAGATAGCATGACAATTTCTGAACGGCCCACACGAGACACGCACACTCTTTCTCGGTGGCGCTATACGCCTGCTCACGACTGGTCAGCTTACGACTAGCATACAGGACGGGGTGTTCTACTTCTCCATTTTCCCGTTGGCACAGTACAACGCCCATGCCTCGCTCACTAGCATCGCACTGAACAATGAACCCTGTTGTATAGTCTGGCGATCGTAGCACAGGCTGGCTTGTTAGGGCACTCTTTAGGGCGCTAAAAGCTCTTTCCTTTGTCTCGTCCCAGACGACTGTTTGAGGCTCTGTCTTTCTTAGAGCATCCGTCAGGGGAGCCGCGATATCAGAGTACCTAGGGATGTACCTCTGATAGTAGCCGGCGACACCCAAGAACGACCGAATATCGGTCTTTGTGCGCGGTTGCGGAAAGTCTCGCACAGCGGCCACTTTTATTTCAGAGGGGCGGCGACGACCCTGACCAATCACGTGACCGAGGTAGACAACCTCGGCCTGTGCTAACTGGCACTTAGGAGCCTTGACTGTCAAGCCCGCTTCGCGCAGGCGGGTTAGCACTGCCCGCAAGTGGGCCATATGCTCAGACCAGGATGCGGAGAATATCGCTACGTCGTCTAGATACGGTAAAGCGAATTCTTGCTGTCCCCGCAACACTTTATCCATGAGGCTTGAAAAACAGTATGGCGCGTTCTTCAAACCAAAACTCAACACTTTAGGACGGAATGTTCCCATTGGTGAAATGAACGCCGCATACCTACTAGCCTCTTCTGTAAGTGGAACCTGCCAATAACCCCTGACAAGATCTAGGGTGGAAATAAACTGAGCGCTACTAACTTTCTCAAGGCGCTCCTCGATGTTAGGGATCGGATAAATTTGATCCTTAGTGATGGAATTAAGCCTGCGGTAGTCGACGCAAGGACGAGGTTCCTTGCCCGGTACCTCAACTAAAATCAAAGGGGAGGTATAATCACTCTCACCTGCCTCAATAACACCGAGCTGTAGCATTTTCTTTACCTCAGCCTCCATAATATCGCTCTGGCGGGGTGACACCCGATACGCCTTGGATCGTACTGGCTCTGTGGAGGTAAGTTCTATATCATGAGTAAGTACAGAAGTCCTACCAGGCCTCTCAGAGAACAGACCTTGAAACTCTTGTAATAGCTGGTGTAGTTCGGTTTTCTGCTCAGGCGACAGCGGTGCTTTACTGATAAGGTCACTAATGACTTGACCGGTGTCTTCCCTGTTCGTCACTGAGCCTAGTCCCGGAAGCTCGACCGGAAGCTCTTCAGGAACGTTTACCATCATGCACACCACTGCTTCCCTTTGTCTATAAGGTTTGAGCAGATTACAGTGGTAAACTTGCTGTGCTTTCCGCTTTCCTGGCAGACTTACCACGTAGTTAACGTCCGACAGTTTCTGAACAATTCGTGCTGGGCCCTCCCACTGCACGTCTAGTTTGTTGTTTAGCGATGTGCGCAATATCATGACCTCATCGCCAACCTCAAAACGACGGGCCCTGGCTGTCCGATCATAATAAACCTTGGCCCTCTGCTGGGCCTTTGTCATTGCTTCACCTGACAACTCCTGTGCCCTTCTTAAGCGTTCGAGGAGCTTAAGCACGTACTCCACCACGACTGGGTCGTCGCCCCTACCTTCCCATGATTCTCGAAGCATGCGAAGCGGAGATCGAAGCGAGCGACCGTACACCAGTTCAGCGGGCGAAAACCCCGTAGCTGCATGCGGCGCGGTCCTTAAAGCAAACATCACCCCAGGCAGACACAGCTCCCAGTCAGTTCGATGTTCAAAACACAACGCTCTCAACACGCGCTTCATGACGGAGTGGAGCTTCTCAACGGAATTCGACTGTGGGTGGTACACTGAGCTGTGTAACAGCTTTACCCCACACCTTTCGAGAAAAGTTGTCGTCAAAGCGCTAGTAAACACTGTGCCCTGATCTGATTGGATTTCCGCAGGGAAACCAACTCGCGCAAATATGGACAGTAGTGCATTAACTATCTCAACTGAGCTGAGTTCTTTAAGCGGCACTGCTTCAGGGAACTTTGTCGCTGGGCAGATCACAGTCAAAATGTGTCTGTACCCCGTGGCTGTTACCGGCAGAGGTCCCACAGTATCAATAACGAGCCGTCTAAAAGGCTCCGTTATGATAGGTACCAATTTCAACGGCGCCCTTGATTTGTCCCCTGGTTTGCCCACCCGCTGACAAGTGTCACATGTCCTCACGAAATGGTCTGCGTCCCGAAAACACCCTGGCCAATAGTACTCTTGCAAGAGACGGTCCTTAGTTTTCTTAACTCCTAGGTGTCCGGACCACGAACCCCCGTGTGACAAGCGCAACAGATCCTGACGATAGCATTGAGGCACGATCAGCTGATCGAACTCCACTCCTCGGCTTTCTAGATACTTCCGGTACAGGACTCCACCCCTTTCCACAAAACGCGCAGTTTTCCTGGCGATACCTTCTTTGACATTGCAGCGCACGTTTTCCAGGCTGCCATCCTTTTTTTGCTCGGCTATCAAAGCCGACCGGCTGACTTTTAGCAACCTATCAAGTCCGTCTGACGTAGGCGCGATGAGCAAATCAGTAGATAGCTCTTCTAACTTTCCCGTGTCGGGCGTTTCCTCTCCAGTATCTGGCGCCTTTAACGTTACAGACTCAAGTTTATTCAGTTCGGGCGTGCTCTGAATATCAGCTTGCTGCGCCTCTGACCCTTTTTCGTTGATTGATAACGTCGGCCCCGCAACCACCGCCTTTGCAGCGAGCTCCCGAACCTTCGATCTGGTTAATGCCTGAACACTAGCTTCACCAAACAAAAGCCCCTTCTCGCGCAGGAGGTGATCGGACCTGTTTGAAAATAGGTACGGGTACTGGGGTGGCAGCATAGATGACACTGCCGCCTCCGTCTCAAGCGCTCCGAAAGGTCCTTCAATAAGCACTTTTGCTACCGGCAGACACACGCTATGAGCTTCCACGGCTTGCTTGATCCACGCGCACTCGCCCGTGAACATATGGGGTTCTACGTAAGATGGGTGAACTACATCCATCGTAGCTGCGGAATCGCGAAGCACTCGGCACTCTTTCCCGTTCACGAGGAGGTCTCGCATGTAAGGCTCGAGAAGCTTCATGTTCTCGTCAGTGCTGCCTATTGAAAAAAACACAACTTTTGGTGTTGTTTCCGGACACTGCGCCGAAAAGTGACCCGGCTTCTGGCACGTATAACAAACGCGCGCTTGCCTCATCTCGAACCGCTTTCTGCGTTCGGCTTCGGCTGCCGCCGTCTCCTTAGGTTCGGTCGCACTGCTTCCACTCGCATCCGCACTACGCGTGTTCCCCTTTAATCTCATGGGCGTGAATTTCGGCCTCTCAAACTTCGAGCCAAATCCACCCTTTTGACCGTCCTTAGCTCCGCGAGCCCGACGCGTCACAAACTCCTCGGCTAGCTCAGCGGCTTTAGCCACCGTACAAACGTCTGGCCTATCCAAGACCCAGTATCGCACGTTCTCCGGTAACCGACTATAAAACTGTTCTAGCCCGAAGCACTGCAGAACTTTATCGTGGTCACCAAACGCTTTCTCTTCTTTGAGCCACTCCTGCATGTTCGACATAAGCCTATACGCAAACTCTGTATATGACTCACTTTTGCCTTTCTCATTTTCCCGAAACTTCCGACGGAACGCCTCCGCAGACAGCCGGTACTTTTTTAGCAGACTCGATTTTACTTTGTCGAAATCCTCTGCCTCCTCTCTATCCAAGCGAGCGACTACGTCGGCCGCCTCGCCGGGTAACAAAGTGAGCAAGCGCTGTGGCCACGTTTCCCGAGAGAACCCCTGCTTCTCGCACGTTCGCTCAAAGTTAACCAGGAACAAACCAATGTCCTCTCCAAGCTTAAACGGCCGCATCAGGTCAGTCATTTTGAACAATACGCGTTCTCCTGCACCGTGTGCCTGACTTCCATTACGAGCGCGTTCCATCTCTACCTCAAGACGCTTCATTTCCAAAGCGTGTTGACGGTCACGCTCTTGTTGCTCTCGCTCTTTCTGTTCTTTACGTTCACGCTCTTCTTTTTCTTTCTGTTCTTTAAGTTCGCGCTCCTGTCTTTTTGCAGTCTCCCTCTCTTCAATAGTCTCAAGGCATTCCGACAGCTCGTCATCCTCAGCCTCTAACTCAAGAATAGCCTTTATCAGTTCTGGTTTTCTGAGTTTGTCCGAGACATCCAGACCCAACTCTCTTGCAAGCTCCAACAATTTCGGTTTGCGCAACGACTTCAAATCCATGGCTGCTCTGAATGCTGCTTTCTCTACTGCTTACTATTGTCTTGCCGCAAACTAACCCGGCAGCAACGACAACCACAATTACCAGCTCTGTTTCTAACACTAACAAAAGCCTGGCAAAGCTCAGAAGAAGAAAGTCCCGCACTCACCAAACCTCGCAGGCAGGAATTCCGCGCAGTCGTTCCGCTGCAGGCAACCAGTCGTCACACAGGGCTCGTTGCACTGCTCCCGGATCGTCGTTGAGCTGCTCAGCATACCGTCAACTGCATCTCTTCGCTGCTGGCCTCCGTTGTCGCGATCTCACCGCTGGCAGACAGTTGTTTGAAGTCGGAGGCGATCTCACCGCTGCCAACCAGATGTTTGGATCCGACCGCTGGTACGATCTGTTGGGAACTCGGCGCTGACGCCCGTGGTTGTACCTGGGTCGCAAGCCCCAAGGGTAGCGTTGGCCTGGCGGCCTGGGGTACAACTCGAAGCATCCGAAGGTCCCGGCAAAGCATGAGTCGACTGGTAACAACAAAACAACTGGTTTATTTTAACATCGCAAAGAGTTGGCGGTCAGGTTTGACCGAAGTAGAGAGACGGGAGAGCACTTTACTCAGCAGAAGAAATCGGAGCCCCTCCTCCTTGGCGTCCGGGGGCAGCTGTTTTTATACTCTCGCAGTTGAGGGCAAGAAGGAACCCCTCAAAAGACGAGCACGTGAATGTACAATGGGCTAATGGTGACGCACACTGTCGTAGCGCTGCCGTAGCACCATGTCGAGCACGATCTCGTAGCACCCTGTCGAGCACGATCTCGTAGCACCCTGTTGTAGCGCTGCCGGTCGGGCACAATGACTGGAATGCGAGGGTGATCCTTTGCGGTCGCATCGCCGCAGTCGCGCCTGGAAACACCTGCCGATGAGTGTTGCGGCGACGACGATCGGGCCAAAATGTCTGCCGCCCCGCCGCAGTCGCGCCGGCAAAACCACGTGTCGCAGGCGAAACGCAACACCGGTCGTTTTGTCACTCAATGCCTGGCTGCTTTGTTATCCGGAACATCTGGGCCTCGGATTCTTAGTGGAAATTATAACGCAAACCACCCGCTCTGGGGGAGTTTGAAGATGGACTACAAGGGAAGAAAACCAGTAACATTTGCCTCGGACCAAGAGCTTTGTTGTCTCAATGACGGCAGCCCGACATATTTACGGGGACTGACCTACAGCAGTGGTCTGGACTTGACTTTGGTCTCTTGGTCTCTTCTAAGCAGTGTAAAGTGGTTCTCCGACATAGAAACCCATGGAAGTGATCAAGTTCCTATGTGAAGATCAAAGGATTAGTCCAGTCTTTATCTACTGCCCTCGGTAGAACAGACTGTACGAAGTTCACGACGCTTACGGAAGACGAAAGTCAAGAAGGCCATCCGTTATTCCTTGAGAATCAGATTGGAAATGCACTGTAAGAGGCTATGTTTACTTTTAGGCCTTCTCCAAAGTGTACAGAATATGAAGGTGAATTGGCAAGGCGTTGAGTGATTCGCCGACGAGGAGAAAGAAGATACAGCTGCATTATATGTATTCACGATCTAAGGGAGGCGAGGCTGATCCAAAAGAAAATCCGCCGCCGCATCGATACGTAGCAATCTCAAAAGTGGAAATACTTTGGCGAGTCTGGATCCTCGTAAGCCTCTGTCCCATATATGGAGGATTCTCCGTGGCCTACTATCGTCTCCGCAACAACACCACCCTTTTGAGTCTCTTTCACTGCATTAAGGACGACGTGAGATCGACGTTGCTGAGGACTTCTGCGCAAGAATTGCTGGCTTGCCGTCACTGCCTGCATCAATATCACGTGATGTTGCGTCCTCTCAAGACTCCCGCATGGATCTCATGTTCTCTATGGAGGAGCTAGAGGCTGCGCTGGCGACTTGTAGGAAGTCATCATCGTCTGGGTCCGACGGGAACGCATACAAGAGACTTGGAAACCTTGGCAAAAAAGCCCGCACTGTACTCTTGAAGAGATACAACGAATCATGGCGCGAAAGATTGATTCCTTGTGAGTAGAAGGTCAGTCGCCTAGTACCTTTACTTAAAAGTTCTAAATCTCCTTTAGACTTGTCATCGTACCGGCCCATCGCTCTTGCGAGTTACGTTGGGAAACTAATGGAAAGGATGGCGTTGATGCGCCTTGATTGGTACTTCGAGCATAATGAGGTAGATCCGAATCTAATGGCGAGCTTCCGGTGCGGTCGACCATCCATCAATAACGTGCTTGACTTGGTAACATCTGTTCAACATCAAAAGAGCATGAAACGAATAACGGTGGCAATATTTCTTGATATCCAAAGGCGCATTCGATAATGTAACACACCAAGCAATCCTCGGTGCTTTGGCTGATGTGGGCAGTGGTGGCCATGCACTGCACTGAATTCACAGCTATTTGGAGGATGGAATGACATCCCACCATCTAACAAGGTGGAGTGTTAAACCCCACACTCTTCAACGTAGCACTTTTGGGCCTTGTTAGATCATTGCCACGGTTGGTCCAGATATCCATCTATGCAGATATCTCCATGTGGGCGTCCGGCATGACACGTCCGCAGTTGCGAGCGAGGCTGCAGAAGGCGGTCACACAAACGTCTTCTTAGCTGCATACGAAAGACCCACAGCTCTCCAAAGGAAAGTGTCGATTAGTAGAATTTACACGCAAAACAATTACTCCATATGTTATATGCATAAATGGACAAGTAATTGAGTACAATACGAAACACCGTTTTCTTGGAGTCAACATCGACCGTGATTTGTCTTGGACGCCACATATTTCATATATGAAAAAGAGGTAGACTACAATAGCCCATGTATTAAAATTGATCGCCGGTAAGTCTTGGGGCGCATCTTTGTAATCGATGCTGCAGCTGTACTATGCATTATTTATGGACTTTTAAGATACAGCTTGCCCTTTCTGGGAAGCACAGGAAAACAAACCTTCGAGCACTCCAGGGTATGCAATCCCCAGGTCTGCGGACATGCCTCGGCTTCCTTAAGTGCGCATCAACAGCAGCCAGAATCGACACAGCGCGTGACCACCCCACAACATTGCAGTCGACGTTCTAAGAGTGTACATTAGACATGTCGCAAGGACACCATTTCACCATCTTGCTTGCTGCCAACAACTAGGCAGCATACGAATTTCAGCCGTCTGGTTACTACTCACTTAGCATCATTACCATAATCACGTCCCAGCAGTATGGCCTTCGCTCCCCACGCTGGTTTCCGCTTTCACCTCGATTATGCCTTACCATTCCAGGCATCAGGAAGAAGGCACAAATATCGTCAGCGCCATAGAAGCATGCAGCATTACTGCTATTACATGAAGTGTACAGTGACCGCTTACAAGTTTACACCGATGGGTCGGTCATGCACTCCAGACCAGCAGCTGCAGTATTTGTACCAGGAAAATCTGCAGTGATAAAATTCAGGACAATGCACTTGACATAAACGACGGCTGTCGAACTTGCCGCACTGCGTGCAGCAACTCAATTGATCCACAGGGAAACGCCTCAGAGATGGGCCATCTGCGATTCCAAGGCCGCCCCCCAGAGACTGCCCTCTGCATTACGCCGTGGACCCCACGAACGACTTGTCGCGGACACATGGGGAAATTTACCATCCGGCAGTTGAGACATGACCTGACATGGTATTTAAATGGGGACCAAGTCATTGTGGCATTCTTGGAAACAAGCAAGCAGCCGCAGCCGCTCTATCTTCACACCAGTGCCGATCGCGTTGCTATCCCGCTATCAAGAACAGATGCAGTGGGAAAGCTCCATGCGCTTGCTCGTGAGCTTACGCTGGCCCAATGGAATTTAGCAGACTTCAAAAACCAGCACCTTTGTTCTCTGGATCCTGATCTGAAGCTCCGCCTTCCGCATGGCTTACCACGACGGCCGGGGGGTAACTTTCATCGGTCGCCTATGGCTTGGAGTAGTTTTTAACTGTGCGTGCTCTTACCTCGTCGGAAGGGCCACAAGTCCAGATTGTGAAGTTTGCTGCTCTAAAGAGAAGATAGCGCACTTTATGTGTGATTTTCGTCGTTTCAATGAAGAAAGAAAAATCTTCAGCAACACGCTCGACAGAATTGTCAACCATCCCATTACTGAAGGCAGAATTCTTGGACTCTGGTCCCAGCTGAGATCGGCACGAACTGCTTTAAAAGCGCTAGTGTGCTTTCTAAAAGAAACGGGACTCATTGAAAAAAGAACTCAGTGCCCTTCAACTTTGTGAAGAACGATGACCAGCGAAGCTGCGTATGTGGGCCCCTTAATGGCGAGCTGCACCTCCGCCGCGGGTCGGCCCGGCATTGCACTATCTCGGGATCGGCCCACGTATGGGGAGTGCTTAACACCTGCTACACCTCCCCCGCGGGTCGACCCGGCTTAGGGCCGATTTACGCTCAAACCGCCCATCGCCGCACGCCGCACCGCATGCATGCGGTTCGTGAAAAACGGGCGGCCGTCGCGATCGGTCACAAAATTGCGTTTACGCTGAAACCGCATGATGCGGCGCGGTTCGCATGCGCCCTCTGGTTGTCCAAATAGGTAACCAGCAACTGGCAACATGCATCAGCGAGTTGGCAGCCTCGAGTGCTGGCGATCAGCGATATTTCGCACCGTGCCAGGATTTTTTTTATTACGTTTGTGTATTATTAGTTATTTTTTTATTAGTTAGCTCGAGCGGTTCGAATGCGCCTGCATCCGCACTTCGGTTCGGGGACGCGACGTCTGTTGAAAGCTGGCAAACATTCGGCAGTGCGCAGAGCCACACTGTTCGAAGTCGGCAACTATCGCCAACAGCAGACGACACTAGCATATTTTTGTCGATGTAGGTAGAAGCTTCCGCGTCATGGTGAAAACGCGACTCCTGCACTGTCACATTCTGTGCTGCATGTGTGGCATTTACGTGGTGACCCACCTTTGGAACACTGTGCAGTCGTCTTACCTGTGCCGCTTTTTTGTTATTTGTTTATGGCTACCGCATAATGTTGCGACAACATACGTCACTATGTGCTCGGTTGTGTACGGCGTGCTGGCGAACTTTCTGTAGCTGTGCTAGCGAAAGCTTGTGTTATGGACAAGCGACGCACCATCGCTCCTCGGCTGGACGAAGCACCAGCGCGGAGAAACGGGAAGCGACCCCATCCCGAGTCGAGTTCCGAGAATCCTCCGTCGCCCTCAGCGTCTCGGCTACTGGACAGGGACCGAGAGTTTGCCCCCTTGAACACATGCAGCTCTCGCCTGCGTCTTTTGTAGAAAATAAACGCAGTCTGTTTTCTGCCACCAACCGATGCACACTCCTTTCACGGATGGGGCCAGACCCCGTACGTAACACTGGCGATGAGGCAGGAGTTGCGAAGCGGATCTGTAAGTTTTCGAAGTTAAGGCCATGGCTATAGGACGAATGTACGGCCCTGTCGAGCCTTTCTCGGGCAAGTTATGGGAATCGTGGATCCAGCGCCTCGAGTTTTACTTCGTGGCGAGCGACGTCAGCGAAGAAGCGGGCACTTCTCACGCTTTGTGGAGCCGACACTTTCGAACACCGTGTGCGCGCTGATATACGCCGAAGATCCCGGCAGAAGTAAACTTAAATGATTTAGTGGCACTTCTAAGGCGGCACTTCGACACCAGGACATCCGAACTTTAGAGCCGGCACGTGTTTCAAAGACCCGACCAACGGCCAGACGAGTCGATCAGCAGCTAAGCTGCGGCCCTCGGAACGTTGACAGCCGACTGCAACTTCGGAGCGCTGTCTTCGGCTACAATATCGACGACGTAACCTGACACCCAAACGACCGCTTCAGCGGCGAACCCAACTATGCCGCCCCAAGACGTGATGCTGCGGAACAAGTTCGTCCGCGGCGTCTGGCACGAACATCTTCCGCAGACACTGTTCGCAGAAAAAGCCTGACATTTCAATGCGCTGTGGACTTAGCCTTGTCAGCGGAAAGTGCGTCAAGGCATCAGCGAGATATCAAGGGAGTGGCAAACTCGGAGGAAATTAACAGGACGTCGCAAATCAAGTCAGGAGGCAAGCATACGTCAGCGTGACATTGCTATCGATGCGACGGCTTGCACGACCCTGAAACATGCAAATTCAAGACAGCCGAGTGCCGTTTCTGCTCCAAGGAAGGTCACATCGAGCATGCCTGCATCTCAAACAAAAAGAAAAACACGGAACCACGCTCCGACAATTAACAGCTATGGGCACACAGTGTCAAACCACCACCTGTCAGCAAATCCTGCTGCAAGCTGCACACAGATAGTGTACGTACACACTGCCCCAAGTTGCTCGTGGACTTGATAGTGGAGGGAAAGCCAGTCCAGTTTGAGGTGGACACAGATACAGCATGCTCCCTGATAAGCGAAGACACAGCCTACAGAAGGTGGAAGAAAAACACTCCGTGGCTTTCATGCGAGCCGCTCGATTTGTGCACATGGTCAGGTAAACAATTACACGTCCTGGGCTCCACACAAGTTCATGTGATGTTGAGATCAAAGGACTATCTGCTGCCGTTGTTGGTTATGACGGGCACCGGGTGCAACCTCCTAGGCAGAGATTGGTTTTTGGCACTTCAAATTCAGGTGAAGGGGATCAACCACGTTGGAGAGCCAGCACTAGAAATTACAGAGGTCATGGGATGACACCCAGATGTCTTCAAGGAAGACATTGGAAGCTATACAGGTCCTTTAGTTCACCTGGAACTTGAAGACGGTGCGACAGCAATGTTTTGCAAGGCTCGTCCGATTTCAGTGGCGCTGCAGGCGCTTATGGAACATAAGCTTGACCATCTGCAGCGCCAAGGCATCCTAAAACCAATGCAGCATACCAAAGGGGCAACCCCATTGGTACTTGTTCAGAAGACCGACGGTACACTCAATGTCTGTGGTGACTACAGGAGTACTGTTAAAACTGTTACTGTTAATGCAGCAGCGAAGAAGGCATCTTACCCGCTACCAACTATAGATGAAGTGTTTGCAAACCTGCATGGTGGAACCCTCTTCTCAATGTTGGATCTTTATCAAGCATATCAACAACTGAAAGTTGATGAAAAAACAGCAGCACTGCTCACAGTGAACACCACAAAATGACTATTCAGGGTGGAATGCCTCCCGTTCTGAATTTCCGCTGCACCAGCTATCTTCCAGTGCGTGAGGGAGATATAGATACCTGGAATTCCAGGGGTGAGTGTTCCCCTTGACGACATCATTGTCAACGGGAATAGTGCAAATGAGCATGCACAGCATCTGAATCAGGTTCTGTCGAGACTGAGAAAGGCTTACGCCTCAAGAAAGAAAAGTGCAGGTTCGGAATTACGTCAGTTTAGTTTCTGAGACATCGAATTGATGGCAATGGTGTTTGCAACACCGAGAAAAAGGTTGAGGCTACGCTTCAAGCACCCAAACCATCTGACAAGACATCCCTAAGGGCTTTTCTGGGCCTTATTTCATTTGACGACCTCATTTTGGAGAACAGAGCAATGGTCGTGGTGGAATTGTATAGGCTCCTAGAGAAAAACACGCACTGGAAGTGGAAGAGCAAGCATCAAGCCAATTTCGAGGCACTTAAGGAGATGATTCGTGCATCTACAGTGCTAGCTCACTACGACGGGACGGATCCCCTTCTTTTGTCTGTGGACGCATCGCCGTACGGCGTTGATGCCGTCCTCGCTCGGGAAGATGCTATTTGCTGAGAGGCGCCCATTGCATTCAGTTCATGAACACTGGGAAGTGCCGAAAAGAGCTACTTCCAGCTCAACAAAGAAAGTGCAGCAGTAATCTACAGCATCAGTCATTTTCATAAGTACATAGCTGGCCGGCATGTGACCATAACAGATCACCAGGCATTGATTGTAATCGTGAGTGAAACAAAGCAAGTACCCCGGGTCTTTTCATCAAGGATTACGCAATGGTGCCTTAAACTAGCAATGTACGATTACAAGTTGCTGTACAGGCCTGGCCTACTGCACCAAAATGCGGCCACTCTAAGCTGACTTCCACTACCGGCACAAGATAAACCTTATCCCCTAAGAGACGTGCTCATGTTGGCTACCATTCCCAGCTTCGAGTTTTCACCGCGTCATCGAGCACGAATGACTCGAGAAGACTCAGTTCTGTTCCAAGTGCTGGAGGCTGTTTCAAATGGTGAAGTTCATAAACTGCCAAAAGAACAGTTTTCATCGTGCCGGAAACTGAAGACTGAGCTTTCAGCGCAGGAAGGGTGCCTTGTTAGAGGCTTCCGGATGGAAACTCCAACAAAGGCAAGAAACTACCTTCTTAAACTCGCACCTGCAAACCACCATATAATTGTGGTCATGAAGGCATGTGCAAGAAGGTACTTTTGTTGGGCAGGCATGAACTTTTGTTGGGCAGGCAGGCATAACGGGCCATCCTTCGTTTCAGTAGAAGTTGAGAGCTTCCTAAAGAAGAATGGGGTGGTCCATGTAACAAGCACACCGTACCATCCTACAACAAATGGCCAAGCAGAAAGGATGGCTTTTGAAACAAAACGAGCATTAGCCAAAAACAAGGACGAAACATTCGCGTGTAGGCTGGCCCACTTTTTCTAAAGCAACACACCACAATCTGCACATCAACGGGTGAAATGCCAGCTGCACTTATGTTTGGGCGTGAGCTGGATACAGCTCTCACGTGCATTCAGCGCCAAGCAAAAGCGAACAAAATCCATACCAACTGCAACAGGGACACAAAGTCGAGAGTACTCGCTGTAGGACAAGCAGTTTTCTTTTGAAACTTCGGATGGAATCTGATCTGGACAGAGGGAACGATTTTGGAAAAGCTAGGCCACAGATTGTGGCTCATTAAACGCCCCAACAGGTTAGTGCGATGACAATGTGACCACATCAAGCCTGGTATATTGAGACACCCCACAGAAGATTCGGCGACACAGGATAAGGGCTGTACACTAACCGCGAGCAGTGTCCCGCTCCCATTTATGCTTGGGATAAAAGCAGATAACTCCACGTCGTCAGAGGCCACTCTCTCAGGAATGCTGGAGCCTTCGCAATCATCGGTGACCAAACCAGAGATTGGCACTGCCCCTGAGACCGTGCCAAACACAACTGCAGAGTCATGTCCGCAGCGGGAACGACACCCTCCGGATCACTACGGCGACTCCATCTGAGAAGGGAGGCAAGTGTTTTGTACAAGCGATGCACCACCACTCCTCGGCTGGATAAGGCACCAGTGCAGACGAAACAGGAAGCCACCCCGCCCCGAGTCGAGTTCCAAGAATTCTCCATCACCCTCAGCGTCTCGGCCACTAGACAGGGACCGAGAGTTTGCCCCCTCAAACACATGCGGCTCTCTTCTGCATCCGTTGTAGAAAATAAACTCGGTCTGTTTTCTGCCACCAACCAATGCGAATTCCTTTCACGGATGGGGCCAGACCCTGTACGTAACAGCTTGGAATAACACGCATACACGAACACACAGGTGTATCTAAGCCAATGAGCAAGGGATCTGTCACGGCAACAGCGTAGCACGCTGAAGCGCCGCAGCATTATCTATTAACATACTCCTATACAGATGTTCTATTAGCACGGAATACAGCTGTGTTGATTGACAAGTCACTTCATCACCGAGCACGCATGTGAATCATCAACAGTGGCTTGTTGATTTAGTTGCACTTTGCTGCTGAGGTCTCTTTAGTAGCTGTCAAGTTAATAGTGAGCCTACAATTGCTTACATGATGTAATATGGCATTGCACTTCTGAACAATGATGTTACACCGAATGAACACACAGGGGCGCACAGAGCTAGCATTTGTTCATTCTATGTTACGTCATTATTTCAAAGTGCACTGCCATGTTAAGTCATGACTAAACAACTAGCCATCAGTACGTCTTGAGCAATTGATTACAATTATGACATACATAAAAGTGATATGTACATATCACAGTTACTTCTTCAGGCAGAGATGCTTGTCATATATGTTTTTAAGAGAAGAATGTTAACATAAAAACAAATATTAATTCATATTGCTGAAAAGGCACCACATATAGGCGTGAATTCACCTAATGTTTACATTTCTTGTTGGTGCTAAAAATGTCCCTGCCAATAGAAGTAGTGTTATGTCATTCATGCCTTAAGAGATAACAGAGCTTTACAGGGCACACAAGGCAGCAATGCCCATGCATAAAGGCTTGGGTGGCCAATCTGCTGCCCCTTCACTATTTATCCATACTTCTATCAGCATTTAAACAATGTACAGCCTGTGGTCAAAGTGAATACAGGCATGCTTGCTCTCTCAGCAATGGCGACAATCAAGGATGATTGCCTTGAGACCGTTTGCTGCTGTCAACATCATTTATGCATGCATTCTCTTTTTATTCTTTTCCCTAGACAAAAAAGAAGCTTGCACAGTCAGTGAGCTATAGCAAAGTAATGTTACTTGATTGCGTTGGGCTTGGCCCAAACATCATTCATGTAGTGACAACCTAGCTAGCTGATGCACAGCCACATTAAAAAGAAAGAGAAGTGCATAGGCTAACAAACAGGTGCACAGTACGGTTACTTCATCTCAAAGCAAAGCAAGATTATCAAGCGACTATATAGAGATCTAGATTAAGGGGACGCAAGCATTGAGGCCCCCTAGTACTTCGAGCCTCAACGATTGCATCCCCCTGATCTAAAACTCTCTAATAAGCATTGCAATGAGTGCAAGGATCTTGCATGCAAAATGGTTGACGTAGTAAGTCATTTTATATTTGCCTTTCTGAATCAGTAACAGCTTAAACAGGTACATGACAATGAAATGAAATGCTGGCTCATATGGTGCACAAGACACAAGTAGGGGAGAACATTTGCCATGCCTGCTGTAACACCGATTCCAACATGCAGTAGCTTGTGGGCAATGAATGCATGTTCATTGTGTCAAAGCAACTTGCAACTAACCCTAATGAAAGAACAGAATGTCTGCATTGTAGACATTAGTTAATTAGCAGCATGTACGGGGCAGCACAAGAGAGTAAGGGAATGTTTGTTGCCATTTTTATTTTCATAACCAACAGACAGTTTCTTGGGTGGAGCTTTATGATGAATTCATATTATGTTCTGTGTAAATCTGTGATGTGGGCATGTTCTATTATGCAATCACTTCATAAGTAGTCAAATGAATGCAGATAGCCCCATAAACACTGTGAAACGGAACGCAGAAATTTCCAGTTAAGAAGCCATAGTAACTCACACTCTGTGCTGAACATAAAATAGAAAAAATGCGTAGTGGCAAATTGGGTGCACACTCTCATCTGCCATACAAATCCATATATTACAAGTAATCTTTTACTCATTCTCGTATTGCTTACAGTTGCACGAACCTTACTGCAGCATCCCCTGTGGAGTAAAATAATCTTGCCAGTCACAGCTACTTGTTCACTCCATTAACATATATTAGCCCCCAGGCTCTCCTGTATCCCTTCATGCATGCTACAATACCATGGCTGTGCTCAATCACCTCTTTCCGTTCCACTGAAATGAAGATGGCATATATTTGTTACCAAAATATGCTGTAAAGCATAACTGTTCATCATTCTTTAAGCCTCTTAGAAGCAAGGATGGATGTTCAGCCTTGCTGTTGTGGGATTTCATAGGTTCTAACCCACCGTCGTATTTCTAAACAAGCAATGATGAAATTATATAATCAAGCCATACCATCAGTACAACTGAGGTATTGCTTCCCCAGGGAGTCTCACTGCCACCCCAATTTCGTAAATACTTAGACATGTTAACAACCTAGACATGCTGAATTTAACTTCACAGCCTGTGTTTTAACACGACAAATAAACCAAATTAATCCAACAGCCCTTATATCATTCTCTTAATCACTTGAAATACTAACTAGCACAAGGCATTATAGTCATATTATATTCTGTTTGTATGTTTGGTGAATTGCACAAATCATTTTTGTCGCCCTTACAGCCTAGCTGATGCTGCCTTTCTTTATAACAATTAAGCAACAACCTTACTTGGTGCATTGCGGTGAGAACTATAACTAGCTTCCCAGTAGCACTGCACATGTACCCTCAGACTACATCATAGACATGCTTCTGTACATACTAGAGGCTGGCCACAATCAGCATAATTTTGAAATCTAGATGAACAGGGTGCGAATTCATGTGTATCAAATAAATGTCTGTTCCATTGAGAGGCTGTGTATTTGTGTGCAACATAGTTATTAATTCACTATACTTATGGTAGAAGAACAGAATACACAGAACAACAAAATCAAGTTCTCTCTGAAAAGCTGCTATTTGCCACTATTATATGCAGCAAAGTAAGACTTCAGGAAGCGCAAATATGGCTTAGAACGACAGAAAGCTGAGCTAGTTGGTAAGGATTCATTATGCAAAAAAAAGGTGAGGTGTGCAGACAGGAAACAAGAGTAGAGAAGTCCACTTCTCTACTCTTGTGTCCTGCCTGCATGCCTCATCTTTTTTTTGCATCACAAATATGGCTTGGGGACCTCTTCATGCATTGTGAGGTGGGCGAATGTTAATTTTTTTCAAACAGAAATTGAACAAAAATAGTAAGTGTTAAATATTGAATAGTGACACGACGACGTGAGTACTTGTAGTAGCAATATTTATTTCCGTATATTTAGGTACTACATCTTAACCAACTAATGCGAAATAGAGCTAACTATTGGGGACAAAGGATAAGTTTTAAATGCAAGGCTACTAATGTTATATATTAAACAAAAATACTTGAATAGTGTATCAACAACTTCAGAGCCTCGTTGCAAAGAAGCTTTCCAAGAAATAATGGCTGCTGTATGAAGAGCTTCCAAAAATGCAAAATAAATTGTTTCCAAAAAGACATGAAAGTTGTAGAAAAAACAAACATAATGAAGGGTCAATGTTTTGCGGACACATGTAAAAGGACTTGTTGCAAGGAAAACAGCAGAGACTTTTCACATAAAAGATAAATCTGCTAGATCGAGATGGGTGGTTGGCTTTAGGCAAAAAAAAGCCTATGGAAAAGTTTTGTGCCAATATGGCTAAAAGATACATTCGTTACCGTGCTTGCCTTTGGAAGGCTGCATAGGCTTGTTCACATGCAAGTACTTGTCACATATTCGTTGTTAAAAAACTTCCAATTTATATATTGACACAAATGCCTCCTCTGATCACGGAAAAAGAATAGTATTGTCATATAGTATACATAACATTTAGAACATCAGGGTACTATTTTTCACATTACACAAATACTCATGAGAGACCAAACTGCAAGAAACAGCATAACACTTTGGCATAATCTGTAACTGATTATATCAACGAGTTTCCCATTTCATGTGGCAAAGTTGCATAGGGCATATGGGATGCGATATCTGTGATTCAAAGATGCGTTATTGTATCTGAGCACAAGTATTATACAACTGATCGTTGTGGGAATAAAGAAATAACAGGCATTGATTACCAGTATGTCATCATGTCACTTCTATCTGAAAAGTGACTATCATTTCAAGTCAAAGTTGCATTGAGCACCATGTTTATGTGCCCGTATATGTGTATCCCATGAACCGTTGCTTTAAGTTATGACCAGTGTCATGTCATTCCTGTATGTAATTGTGGTTTTACACAATATACCTATAAAACTTTTGATCAGCATCCTAGTACATTTCTTTGTATTTTCACGCAGGCTTTCTGCGGCAACACACTTTTCGCACCCACGATAAATACTGCAGTCAGTAAAATAGAGCTTTAGATTATTTCCTAAACTGCTTTCATTCCAGCAAGTAGACGCCGAGCAGACGCTGTGCCGCAAGTGAACATTTATGAGGGCATTCATACTTGCTGTTTATTAAGGTGGCTGCAAGGTAAATGGAGGGAAAGTGTACAGGTGAAGCGAAGCTCTGCCGTCGCATGCACGTAAACAAAGCTTCTGGTTATGGCATCAAAACATTTTTTTCATCAATCCTCCAACAATGGAGCATGTACTGACAGGACGGAAAGCAGACACCGAGCAGACGGTGCGGTGCAATGAAGACACCTTGAGGGGCATTCAGCCTTCCTATTAACTAGGGATCCCTGCAGCTTCCCCAGTGCGGCAAGGAACTACTGAGATGGAGTGCAGCTCACAGAACACATTGTTAGCGTGAAAGGTTGGTGTCGTGTTCCAGGGCTTCCGTGAACGAAGAGGCAGACTGAACTTGAAACATGTTTTATTGAATGGCAGCAACTTAACGTGGCAGAATGACGGCCAAGGAATATAAGGACAAAAAGTACACCACAGCTTGGCGGCCAATGATTACATACACATAGTGAGCGAGGTTGATGTGATCGCAATATGACCCGCGTGACAGAAAGGGAAACTATCACACATGTACACGTGTACAGATATGCGACAGTTGGGCAGTGGCAGAGAAGATGTTTTGCTGTGTCGCCACATGTGCAAAAAATTGCATAAGGAGCATTTGCATAGCTTACATTACAGCACATGACACCTAGCACAAAATGAATGATTGCAATACGTGGAGCAGTGATATAACTTCTAAGCTGTTCCCTAGCCTCCCCTCTTCATAAAGTGTAAAATGTGCAGAGACAGCTCTGGAAACAAACATGTACAAAGCAAGGAATCTGCTTTGATACAATACCTATATTGAAAGGCATAAGAGCATAAACGATCAGCGATGCTTCTGCAATGTTTATTACTGCAGAGCACATGCAATTGACAGAAAAAAATCAGAGACGATTACGATACTCCCTAATACGAAATTTGAGTGCAGCTCTACATGTGTTGTCATTTTGTTGGCATGGACAATCGGTCTCGTGTGGCATGTTGCAAATGGAGCGAAGTGTGGCACCACTGCCTTGCCAATCTGGAGATCGCATGAGCCAGCACATGCGTGACGCGTGGGCGTGGTTCACAGAAGCCAACAAACCTCCCAGACATTGTGTGCTACTCTGGCATCATCTCATAGCTACCGTCACTGCACTTTGCTTTTATTTGCACACTTTTGCCATACACTCCTCTCCTTTCTGCCTCATGGTTATGCTGCACCTTCCTATCCACTTTCCTCCTCATGCCTCTTCTCACTTGCCGATTTTTTAATCTCCCACTGCCCCATGTTGCCTTCGCTCTCATCTTTTGCTGAACTCGTTCGCTCCGTTTAACCGAGCGAACGAGTGGTCCTCTCAGCACGACAAAAGCTAAAGGAAATGTGCTCAAAAGTAAATGGAATGACAAGCAAAAGGAATACCCTGAATGCGTGCACTATAAACCACGTTAAAGGATTGACTGAATGCACGATAGACATGGTCTACAAGATACCTTTGACACGTGGGGCTGATTACATGGGCCAAACAGGCAGGTGCGTAAATGATTGACTGTGCGACCACCTATACAACTACAGTCTGATACAAGCACCCAGAAGCCTTGCCATACACTGCGCTTCATGCCGTATCTTCCACAGGATGGGGATCTTGCTCAAATGTAGTAACCAAAGAAAAAGAAGTCATGGAAGCCTACAACATCAAGATGACCCCATGTGCCATCTATATCAGTCAGCAAAGAGATTAGCTTAATGACTGACAATAGATGGCATGGTTAGACTGGGAAGAACATCCTTGAACATGCGAGTAGGCTATATGAAGGTCTCATTTTCCAAAAATAAAACACTTGTTAGTTTGCACTTGGGTGTCGTGCATTGTTTTTCTCTCTTAAGTCCTGTCCCTTAGTCACTTTGTGCAACAGTGTTATGTCAAACCAACTAGCCCACTGGGAATTTTTTTTAGTTATATGTAATATGCTCTGAGTGCACATTTACTTGAGTCTTGTTTGCAATGCACATGTGAAAGACAGCACAAAAAAGATGCAATATTACAGGTGAGCAAATAAGGGTTTTTGGGACCGAATAGTATAGTGCCAGAAGCAAATTGAATCGAACACTTTTCTAAAAATGAATAGCCATTATCATAATTAACATAAACTGATGTTTATATCACTGTATTTTTGAAGTTAGCAAATTTCTGTAATAGTATAGTACCTCACTAAGTATTGTATTTGAAAAACACCCCAAACTGAGCATACGAGCAAACAAGTACTTTATTCGCATGCACAGGGCTCTTCAGAGGATGCAAATGATCACTGTAGAGCCTGTAAAGTGTGGCTGCCTGAGTAACCTAGCCTGCTCCTCTACGCAAGTTCTCATGTTTTATGGCTATAGCACGCCTGTCATGGTGAAAATTTACCGTACTTTCCTGCAATTTAGTGTTTATGTGGGTGCAGTTGGCATTTTGAAATACCCGAAACGTATGAAAAAAATATTCACATTTACAAAAGGTGACCACCGAATCGAATAGGGCACTATTCGATGCATAATTACAAAGTTGCAAATATTGACACATCCTTATGCAATACAACAGCTTAAAATAATGGTTTCGACACTTACATACACACTACATGCTCCAGCAGCCAACAGAATATCATATATTGACAAAAGGGTGTTTAACTGGGCTACTTGGTTATTCTTTGAGGATTGTAGCAGCAAAACTTAAGGAACATGGACACAGAAGGAACGACTAGACGAATACGCAGCTGCACCGTCAACTGATTTCTTGATTGAAATTCCCACTATTATTTATTTCATCGCCATATCTCTTCTCTTATACATCTGAGGCTGTCTCAAAAAGGCGACTTCCTTTCTTGTCAAGGCCACTGACGGTGTACTTACACATTACACTCCTGTTTTACTTATCTCGAATGCCTCAAGGATCTCCCGAGTTAGCCTATCGTCGTTCCTTTTCAGGACTTGTACTTCATGAAATTACGAGTTACGACAAGAAAAGTTTGCCAAAGTCTGGTGCCTACTGTCAGCGGCATGTGTTCGTGTAGTGTCTCTGCGTTTCTCGTTGGACGGGGTGAAGCGATGGAGCAAGACCATTCTCAGGAGAAAAGAGAAAAGTGTGCGCACATGAAACAAACTTACGAGCGTCTCAACAGACATTATTTGCAAAAGAAGCCTCTAAAGCAAAGATTTCTCGCCATCAACTTAGCATGAACGATCATTGTCAGCAGTGAGATAGCCGAGCGTCTAACGGTGGTGTTCGAGCATTGTGTAGCACCGTTGATTGATTGCTTTCCACCAGTGCTCACCATGCGCGCAAGCTGTAGAATGTGTGCTGTGGCACAGTCACGCATAAGTTGTGCTGCCAGCGCTCGATATGGTTTCCCACAACATAGCTTCACGCTGCTTTTCGATTCTCGTGATATGTTGCAATTAAAAATTCCCAAGACAGTGTTAAGAGAGCGGTTAAAAAAAAATAATACAAGAAGGTAGGTAAAGCAGCTTGTGAACCCACTCCTATAATACCTCTACCCGCGTCTGTTCGTAAATGTGTTTTCTTGCGTTTGTCAATTTTTTTTAATTTCCCACATTTCTTTCTATTCAAAGTTTTCTTAGTTTTTGCATGTGTGTGAACACATGCCTGCTACCATGCGTGTTTGCGCTTACTCTTATTTCTGTCCTTTTATTTTATATTAGCATTTGTTTTTGCTAGTTTTTTTTTAGCAAAGTCTTTACACATTTTCATTAACCATTCTCATTCAAAGCACTAACTCCTGTACACTGCAGGGCTGGCCTCTTCCATCTCATTAAAACCTGTCTCACTGGTCTACCTCATCTTTTCAATCTGCCTACTCGCTGTGTTTCTGTCCTTGCTTCTTGTGTTGTTGCTGCAATGTGATTAACCAACTTGCTCAAAACAAATTTTGGTCGCCTATGAAAACAGAAAGGTTTAGAAATACATTTTCTTAAAAGCGTCATGTGGGTTGCACAGTACTTTGCCTTTTACCTCTGTTCATGTTTATGCATCAGTGCATGTGGTAGCTTGGCAAAGTGCACATGAAAGGCTGCATATTGCAAAACAACACCTTGCTATGCTGTTGCACTTTTCATGCATTCAGTCTTAGTAAACAGACGGTTTCGTTGCCCATCACATATGATGGTAAAAATATTCAACATCAATAACATTGTGCAGTGGGGTATCATTTCCTGTCTGATGCTTTCGTCGTTGCAAAGACATTTTTCAGTGAATGGAGCCCGGCAAAGCAGTGCACTGAGAGCTTTTGCAACTTTCACCATTTATTACTTCACAAATGTCATTGTCTGAACCTGGCCATCGATCGCTATGCCGATGGCTTGTGAATTAAATAATTGCCTCAATAAAACACATTCAACTTCACTCAGCATTTTTTAGTACAAACAATGTTAGCAGAGCTATTTAGGGTGAATAATTGTGCTTACATTGGTGTTACTTGCCCGGTCAGATAAACAAATACAACAATGGCTGCGGCATGACTGTGATTTGATGTGCAGATTGCAAATGGTGCCTTTCAAGCATGCCCTTGACTACTGCTATTAATACCTACCCGACTGAGTATTTTGGGCCTAACTAAGCTATTGATGTTTGATAATTGTTCTCTTATTCGCATTACTTGCCTGGGCCAGGTAGCCAAAATAAACAATGCCACCACATTAATGTGTGTTTGCACGCAAGTTGCCAACAGTGGCTGTCCTTTTTGCGTTGATTGCTGCCGTTTCACCGACAGTGGCGACAACTTGACTGTGCTTTGACGTGCAGACTGCTAATGGTGCCTTTCAAGCGTGCTCTCGACTACTGCTATTAATAGTTACCCAAACTAGTATTTTGGTCCTCACTAAGCTAATGATGTTTCATAATTGTTCTCTTGTCCATATTACTTGCCTGAGCCATATAACCAAAATAAAGAATGCGACCACATGAATGTGCTTTTGCATGCAAACTGCTAAAGTGGTGGTCAATTTCGCGTTGACTGCTGCTGTTTCACCTACAATGTCTACGACATGGCTGCGCTTTATTTTTTTTTTTTTATTTATTGATACTGCAATCCCACTTTGGGGATTTTGGCAGGAGGGTACAAATGTTGAAAAGATCACAAAAAAAGGCAACCGACAAATACATAGATACATAAGAGTAAATAAACTAATATAAACTGAAATAGAAGGCATACGGTAACTACTAAGTTAGACACGCTGTAAACAAGGTAAGTGAAGGCTGTTGAACTTGGGTGTTAGTAAGCTGGTTCCATTCAGTTATTGTCCGCGGAAAGAAAGAGTATTTAAAGGAGTTGTTACGTGTGCGAAACGGAGCAATTGTTAATTGGTGTCTTTGTCTAGTGGCATACCCGGATGAAAAGGTTATTACGTCTGAAGTGTCTAATTTATAGTGCCCCTTTACAATCTGATACATAAATTTTAGCCTAGATGACCGGTTTCTTTGCGTTATTTGTGGCAAGTTTGCTCTGGTTAAAAGGGCAGAAACAGAAGAACGTCCAAAGCTGTTATATATGAATCGCACACCCTTTTTCTGTACGCTTTCAATCTTGTTAATATTAGTCCTAGTGAAGGGGTCCCAGATTATGGCTGCATAATCTAATGATGGGAGAATAAGCGCTTTATATGCGGTTATGCGGACATCAGGAGTGGTAAATTTTAAAGCTCTTCGTAAAAAGAACAACTTACATTTGCATTTCTTAAGACATAATCAACGTGTTTAGTCCAGTCTAAGTTATTTGTTATCCAGAGGCCCAGGTATTTGTAATGAGGTACTTCGTGAAGAACACTGCTGTTGATAGAATAGACAAAGGTTAATGGTCTTTTTTTGTGAGTAACTCTCATGAACACTGTTTTTTCATAGTTTATACACATTTGCCACATATCACACCACTGAACAATTTTGTTGAGTGTATCAGTTAAAAGAATTTGGTCAGCTGTACTGTTCACTTCAGTGTAAATCACGCAGTCATCGGCATACAATCGTATTTTGACAGGAATGTTGCAGACAATATCATTAATAAACAAAAGAAAAAGAAGGGGCCCTAGCACAGACCCCTGGGGAACGCCTGAGTCTACACCAAGAATTTCCGAGGTTTCTCCATTAAAGACAACAAACTGTTTTCGATTGTTAATGTATGCGGCAATCCAGTTTAAAAGTTGCTCGTTATTTAATATTGTCCCTAATTTGTGCAATAACTTCTTATGAGAGACTTTATCAAAAGCTTTCTTAAAGTCCATAAAAATTACATCGGTTTGTTTTCCGTTATTAATTGAAAGTGCAAAGTCATGTATAGTTTCTACTAGCTGGGTACACGTAGAGTAACCTTGTCGAAATCCATGTTGATACTTTGTTAAAATGTTATGTTTGTCAAGAAACTGCGTTATGTGGTTATGTATAATATGTTCTAAGAGTTTACATGCAGTACAAGTTAAGGAAATCGGACGATAGTTCTTTATGCAGTCTTTCCTCCCATTCTTATGGACAGGTTTTACTCGGGCGATTCCCCAGTCGTCCGGAACTTGCCCCTCAGATAGTGATCTAGAGAACAGAACAAACAAGTATTTTGAGACCCATTCTGCGTATCTCTTTAAAAATGCGTTTGGTATGTTATCTGGCCCTGGGGACTTCTTTACATCGAGTTTTAAGAGCATATTCAAAATTCCAGCTTCACTAATTAGAACATCTGGTATGGGTGGGAAATTTGCGTCAAAGTGTGGTAAAATATCATTATCAACAGTGAAGATGCTCTTAAATTGCTCATTTAAGGCATTTGAGATTTTTTTTGCGTCATCTACTTGTACACCTTCGATATCAAAGACATCACAGTCGCTAGAAGTTTGGCGTATGTGCCGCCAGAATTGCTCGGGGGACGTGCGTATAAAGTTAGGTATGGACTCTCCGAAATACCGTTGTTTGTCAGTTCGTACTTGTGTTTTTAGCTGTAGTGTAACATCCGCTATTTTCTGCGCAGTATAGGAAGAGTTTGTAGATTTTTCTTTTTTCTTTAGCCTCTTGAGTTGCCTTTGTAACCGAAATGTGTCCCGAGAGATCCAGGCGTTTTTGCGCTTCGACTTCTTTACAATACGGGGAACATATTTGTCGATGCATTCTTTTACAATTATTTTGAATTGATGCCAAAGACTGTTTATATCTCCAGAAAAGGATGAGAAAACATCTAAATTAAAAGAAAGCATGTCAATAATAGAGACATCATCTGCTCGTGAAAAGTTAGGAAAACTAGAGGTTGGATTATTGCGCTTAATTGCTGCACCAGTCAATTCTAGTAATACTGCAGAATGGTCCGAGATACCAGGTATTACCTCACAGGAAGTTTCGGCTGTAATTGAACCACTTACAAAAAACAAGTCGAGTATGGACTTTGAGTTACCCTGAATCCTGGTGTAATTTTGAACTACTTGCAGTAGGTCGAACGCGAAGGCCATGTCTATCAGTATTTCACAGTGAATATCATTTCGGTTTCGGGCTGTGAATGTTGACCAATCCACCTCGGGCAGGTTGAAATCGCCTGATAGGATTATTTTGTCCCCAAGCCTGACTTGTGTGTCTAGATACTTTCTTAAGTTTTTGAGGATGCCAACATCAGAACCAGGAGGCCTGTAAATAGCACCTATAACATACCTGGTGTTACCACAGTACACTTTGCAAAAGGCAGCCTCGACACCAGGCACATCAGGCATTTTTTTCATGCCTAAGGATTTGTTGAAAAGAATAGCCACCCCACCACCCTTACTCTCGCGGTCTTTTCTATGTACGCTGTATCCAGCGGGCACAAATTCATTATCATAAATGGACTCGTTTAACCACGTTTCAGTGAGGATGGCTACATCAGTGCTATGGGTCAACAACAATGCATCTAGCTCAGTAACTTTGTTTACGACACTTCTGCAGTTTACATTAAGTACTTACAGTGCGTCATGCTTCTTCCGTCAATCAGCCTTTTTGCTTAACTTATAGCGTGAACCAGTAGTTTCGTTCCACCCGAACATGACGTCATCCACGCTTAGTTTATCAAAAATTAGTTTCACTTTGGATCCGTTTTTCCTTTCATCAGCTGATGTGCCCCACAATTTTTTCCTTACTTCTCTTATCCTGTAGGAAAAGTCTTCCGAAATTGACACCGTACTTCCCTTAAGTTTGTTACAGCTCTTCAATACAGCTACCTTCTCTCGGTAGTCCAGAAACTTTAGAATTACAGGACGGCATTTATTTTTGGCCTTCTGCCCAATTCGATGACATCTTTCGATTCCCGTGACTGTAACCTGTAGTGTGTCTTTGAAAATGTCATCTTTTACTTTATTTAATAGGCCATCTGCAGTTTCGCCACGTGGTTCTTCTATGCCATATATAACCAGGTTGTTTCGGCGGCTTCTATTTTCCAGCTCATCCACCTTGCTCATCAGGGATACAATCTCTTTGTTTAATCCTGTAACTGTTGCTTCTACTTTTTGCACTTTGGCGGTTAGCGCCGTGAGGTTTTCTAGTTGTTTATCAACTTTGTCTATGCGCTCTGTTAGAGTAGAGATTTTCTTTTCTATCGCATTTTGGGTTCTCTGCATTTTTTCAATGCAGGAATGTATTTGGGCTTGGCCCTCTAAGATTTTAGCCAACATTTCGCTATCACTTGGACCAGGGTTCGCCTCAACATCTCCGCAAACAAGCAAATCAACCGGTAGTGAATAAATACTTTGAAGTGCAGATGCTAAAGGTGCCTTTCAAGCATGCCCTGACGACTGTTATCTCATCACAGGGCCCGTCATGCTCGTAGGTGGCTGCCCAATAGAGTATTTTGGGCCTTCGGACATTGCCATTAGTCATCTCAGTGGGCTGGAAATAACAGTAGGGGCAGCACAACTGCACGCAAAGCACAATGTGCTTTGGCGTGCACATTGGTGTGGCTGTCACTTTCACGTTGACTACTGCTTTTTCGTGTGAAGCTGGACAGTGGCTACCCGAATGAGCATTTTGGGCCCCGCATAGTTATTCAGGGTTAACAACTGTATTTGCATTCAGATTTTCCAGCATTTCAGCACGTTTCCATGCCAATACTTATATTAAGTACGATCTGTGCAGGACGTTGCTTTTTCAGAATTGGGCTTCCATTAAAAGGAATATGTCACCAAATGAACTGCTTATTTATTTGAGAGGTCACGGCAGAATGCTTGGCTGCTGCGAACCCACCGGCAATATTTTGGTAGCCCTAATAAGGGCTGTTCTTTCATTAAAAAGAAGCCATTATGCTTCATCGAGTGGCTCAATGCCGGACAGCTCGCAGTCGGAGTCGCTTTCTTCACTGTCACCTTCACCCAGTTGGATGATGATGGGTTGCACGTGGTCACTTCCAGATGTATCAAGCCTGAACTTTGCCTTCAGGTCCATCACATGGTGAAGTTTTTTCCTCCAGTCTTCCACCGTTACGTGCTTGATTTTTTCCCTCAAGCCGTCTTTGACCGTGGACAGCTTGACGCCTCTGTTGTCCTCAGCTATGCCACTTTTTTTACCTTTGCCCACACGAGCTCGATAGGATTAAATTTGCAGTGGTATGGTGGGAGCCCGAGTACGATGCAATCGGCTCTTTCAGCTGCATTGTCTACGATGTAGCTCAGAAGTGTGGCTTTACAGATGCTACCAACTCAAGCAGCTGCTTTTTAACCACCCTTTCGCTGTAGGTGATGTTTTTGCTTTTGAGTCACTCCTGTATTTTTTCCTTCTTCCAAGCTGTTGACGGCAATTTCTCTTCTCGCCAGGAATGGTAAGATGCATTAGCCAAAACAATGACGCTACCAGCAGGCAACTTCTGCAGAACGTCGTTAAGCCATCCCTCGAAGTGATTGCCGTCCATTTCTTCGTGGTAGCCGCTGGTTTTTTGGCCTCAGCATATATCTAAGCAGCCGTTGACGAAGCCATCCTTGCTGCCAATGTGCGTCACAATCAGGCGCTGGCCTTTTCCAGAAGGTTGTTCCAGACCCATTGACAGGACATTTGCTCGAGCGTATAGGTGTCCGCGCTTCTGCACCACGATGTCTGTCCACACGATCAACCCAGTGTGTACCGCCGTCACCCATGTCTCGTCCAGGAAAAAGATCTTTTGGCCTTCTGCCCGTAGCGCTCCACGTCACGAAGGTAGCGATTCTGCCATTCAGCGATGTCATCCCGTTCGGTCAGCAACGAATTGCCTCTCCTCTTCTCGTGCTTGAATCAGATCTCAACAAGCAGGCGATGCACAGTACACCGCTTCAGTGATGGGAGATCCATTGTTGCGTGTGTCGAGGTATGTGTGGCTGGCAGGAGGTCTGGACCCCACTTCATGCAGAGTCAGAGACGAGGAGAGCTTTCTCGGTGAAGAATTCTTTATATAATGTTGACATGTTGTCGTTATCAGGAGAGAGACCAACAGAGCAGCTGCAAGCTGCTCAAATAACACCCCTCAGTCCACAGATTCACCAGACAGTCCCTAAGGACAAAACAAGGTCGAGAGAGAGAGGGTCTGGGCAGCTTCTGTGGTCCTAACGCCACTCTCGTTGGCCGGCACATCCTCAAACCACGCTGCAGCGTCGGGCCGATCTGGCGGTCGGTCAGAATGGTGCGCCGGGGAAGTTTTATGGCCCGCATAGGACAAAGGGAACCAACTGTAAGGCACAGGGTCGAAACACAGCCTTCCTTTGGAAACCATCCCAAACACAGTGGGAGTCGTTTGTGGTGCAGGCACTGCTGGACAAAGGAGGGGGGGTTGTGTTGCTGCCGGCACGGGGAGGGGCCGAATAGCAGTCCGTGGTCCGGTGGCCGCTTCCGTTGTGGATGCAGTGCAGCCACGGGGAAACCCGAGCCGTGCACGTAGTCGTGTGCCCGAAGCAGGGACGAATGCTGCCTCCATAGTCGACACACCATAGCACTGGCCTTCCGTCAGACAAATCCCAGGGCACAAACATAACACCATATACGCTTCGAGAACTCGTTAGTGATCTTCTCAACCGTCCGTATCTCGTTGTGGCAAAAGAAATCGTGCACACGACCTCGGTGTGCACAACGTGTCATACTTCGTGCTGCATCTTCTTTTCTCCGCATTTCGTGGGCACTTTCGCGAGGGCGTCGACAGTTTGCCACCCGAAACATGTGAAGCTTTGACCTCCCTCCTAACCTTGAACACTGTGCTTTCGCTGACACCGAGCATCTTGAGTTTGTAATGGTTGCGATAAATGCATTGTTTTATATAAGTACTTGTTCAATGGCAACTGATTCATTTGAAGCTCGGAACAGGAGTAGGAAATGTGCCGTGTACATGCAAACAAGCGCAAAGCTAGAGCTTCTCTTTCTACTTTTGTCACTTGCATGAAGCTAAAGAGCAGACGACGGGCAGCGTTGTGGAAGGCAAGGGGTTATTTTTCGGTCGCGATCCGGCATGTGCTGTAGCACGAGAGCTCCACTAAACCAGTTATCAAAATACAAAAGTCTTTATTTATACCTAGAATTGCGCGTTTCAGAAGCATGATTTTTTTAGTGGAATTATTTTAGTCACGAAGGCAATCGGACATCGCGCTTTGGTCATCTGGGCGGGGCCTCCCCTTTTTTCTAAAGTTGTATCCGACTATAGTCGTTCCTTCTGTGCCTGCATTCTTTAAGTTCTGCTACAATCCTCGAATCATATATTGACCATACCAGTTGTGCTGCCATCTTCATGCTTTGTTAAAATATGCATACGGCTTTTTATCAAAAAATGCAAATTGTCAAGAATCAAAATGAAGTATCTAGTTTTCACACATTATATGCTTATCATGCTGAGCCACTGGTGTTGGCACTAACAGTGTGTACTCAGACACTAACAAGAAACAAGCAGCTGAATTTCTTGCACATGCAAGGCGCTCACATCTCTCAGTATAAGAATGTATACTTTGCTTAATCTAGAAATACGCCTCAGGATTTCTGCTGTTTACACCAATGTCCCCATGACAAAAATGAAGAGTGCCCGAAATTTGCGTTCATGAGAACAGTGCATCCGTGCGTCCACATTTCACGACAGCGCGCATGTACTCATGTAACTTTAAAGCTGTTCCTTATATTGCCCTCAGCGACTATAAATACCTTCATAGCACAGAAATAACTTCTGAAAAACACACAAGATACGTGAACGAGGCAGAAAGGGCCGGAACCAAAACTCGCCCGCAACGCTTATGCACTGTTCACTTCAGAACATGTGCATATTGCATGAAACGAACACTTATACGCCTAGCACCACTGCGACACATTGCACGTAGATATCACAGTACACTTACGCTTCGTAAAAGTAAGAACGCTAGCGCTCGAACATTCTGTACGTGTTCGCGGTCACCAATGCGCATCGCAGCCGGCAAAACAGCTCACACGAAGCAAGACACAAACAGCACATTACGATTGCCTGCAATGAAACGACAATGAAGCTCATCGCTACACATCGTGTCATCACTTCTGAAACACAAACCAGCACTGCACAAACGTGCAATCTTCGTATCGATGAAGCGCGCACACACAACACCCACGAACACTATATGCTGATGTGGGCGATCGCAAATCTTTTCTTTTTGGCGCGTACCGAACTAGTGTCATGCTTAGAATGCAGGTTTGTGCGATGGCCTTCACGTTTGTAATGCACATGCAAAAAAACGGCCTAAAACACACGAAATCGGCGGCTTCATTCCTTCCGATCCTCGCGTAAACACAACACACATCCGTCTGTTTCCTTTGGCGATCGCACGTACTGAAGACTGTCAGAAAGAGTACAGCTGCTTGTTGCGTTAGACAAATAGCTTTGCAGGTGCTGAATAGCTCTTGCAATCATCACAATAAACCACACAAAAAACAAACTGCCGCTGCAGCCTAGGGGTCTAGGCCTTGCGCCCCGCTTCGCTTCGAACCAGCGCCATGTTTGTGCGGACACCGCACGGAGGCAAAAGTTCACGACCGCCTCTCATGACGTCACGTCGGCCATTATTGGCGGACCGCTGGCTTGCGGTGCGGCGTGCGGCCATGGGCGGTTTGAGCGTAAATCGGCCCTTAACGCCCGCTTCACCTCCACCGCGGATCGGTCCGGCATTGCACTACCTCCGGTATCGGTCCACGTATGGGGAGTTTTCTGCTTACTACACGAAAACTTCGTTAGACGGTAGAGGTATACAGCTTCGCTGTAGAACTATAGAATGTGTGAACTGATGCGTTTCTTTTTTATCTTCGCTTGTTTTCTTATCTTTTCTGCCCCTATCATATCCCCTTGTGCAAAGCAGCCAACGGGACACTTAATCTGGTTTACCTATGTGCCTCTCACCTCCTTCGTTTTCCTTCCTTCCTTTTCCATTCAAATACGCATCGCTAGAAGAAAGCTACTGGAGTTTGCAAAATCAAGAGATGCCACATTCAAGCTCACTATTGAAAGACTCCCAATTTACAGCTCGGTGTAGACGTATGACGTCGTATATCATGCATTACTGGCATCATCCCGATAACTAGCTCGGCACTCTAAACAACAATCATCAGCTTATCCTCTTACTTGAATTGAATTCTGGGATTTTACGCACCAACACCACGATTTGATTATGATGCACGCCGTAGTGGGGGACTACGGACTGGTTTTGACAACCAGGGGAGTTTTGACGTGCGCACAACCCACGGGGCTCGGGTATTTTTTTGCATTTCGCCCCCATCGAAATGCAGCCGCCATGGCCGGGATTTGCTCCCGCGACCTTGTGCTTAGCAGTGCAGCACCATAGCCGCAAAGCCGCCGCGGCCGGGTGCCCTCTTACTTCATGATACTCGCTCACAACTTCCCAATTTCAGATATCTCCACAACCTCGGCACGTGCATCCACTACTAAATTGAGCACGACGCACCCAACGCGCTACATCCGCTACACTGCCCGCAATACATGCCGATCTTACATTTGCACAGATGTTACCACGTCTGAGACACACCGCCACAGCTGTCTCAAATCAACATTCGCATGCCTTTCACACAGCCGTTCTACCTACCATGGACCCATGCACGGGGGAATTACCCGCCATAGCAACTGCCGTCACCTACGTGCCTTCAGCCTCCACTACCCCTGCATGCATTATATTCACGGACTCCATGGCCGCTTGCCGGCGCTTGATACATAACTCGCTCCCACACGACATCACTCAACAAATACAACGTGACCTGCCCTGACCTGTTGGAATCCTCTGCACCCCAAGCCACCAAGGTATGCCGGGTAATGAAAGGGCTAACTGGCTCCCCCGAGAAACTCTTTTCCGGGCTCCCGTTATCCGTGGATCTACCTATAACGAGCACCACAGCCTCACCTGCCCTTGAGCCATATATGCGTTCGCGCCGCTTATTCTCTGTCCTACACGCGCACATCACACGCCAACAAGGCGCCATCATCCAAAAAGAAGAGACACCCTTCCAACCCCAGCACGTGTTCACCTTCTCCAAGGTCTCACACAAAAATCCCCCTCCCTGTAGTTTATGCGTGGAGGGGGATGATGCATGTGCCACCCTCATTCTCCTAAACTTTCTTATCCCGCCTCTTTATCCATACCACCAAACCCCGGGTGGCTGACTACAGCCACTACATACCAGGAACAGGAATACCTGGCAGCGTACATCTCAACCGCCATCAAGCACGCTGGCAAAGGCAGCCTGGACTGAAAACACCTGCTCAGTAATCCGTTCAGCGACAATGAAGTTTTCTCTCTCTCTCTCTCTTACTTCAAGCACCGCCGCAGTAACATAGTTCTCCCTATCATTTACTAACATACGCTGCTTCATTCCTATGCGCACAGAACTATGTTCCTATTCAGATAACAGTGACTGCGACATTCTACTTCTAACCGAAACCTGGTTTAACACAGACATTGCGGTCTCTGAAATGCTGTGCGACACAGAAGAATACATCGTATACCAGAAATATCGGGATTGCAGAATAGGCGGAGGCGTGCTAATTGCGGTAAAAAGAAAAAAAAATACTTGGAGGACGCGCAAACTTCGCCTTTAAGAGTGGATAACGCGATAGCGTTATCTGGCCCCGTTGAGGCCGACACCGGATATTCTTCGACACGGGGCCTGATAGAAGAGGATAGTAGGCCGATCCCGGAGGCTGTGCAGAGCAGAGCAAAGGCTGATACCCCCGTGAGGCAGAAGGCTACGAGCAGTTACTCATCAACGGCGCCTACCCGCGTAAGCAAGGATAAAGAGTTTGCGTTAGAGTTTACACAATAGAATTACGTTTTCTCGTACATTCAAATAACTATCCGACGCTATCACGTCTGTACGTTATATTGTGTGTGACGCATTTTGCTTGGAGAAACCCCAATTAGTTCCGTAAGGCCTTTGCTCCACGCGGTGGGCCTGCGTGGTTTTGGTTCGGTATGACCTTTTGTACGGACAACGCCACCGACGCCGACACCGGATTTTCTGCGACACGAGGCCCTTAACGCTATCGCGTGAAGAAAAAAAAAAGCACCCTTCAAGCTTCCATGTTGATGGCAGTAGCCCACTGGAAATACTATCCTTGGATCTGCGTCGCATCGCCTGCTTCGCAGTCTCTCTTCGGTGTGTACTACTGACCGTCAGAAAATTCTGTTTCTTTTGTTAATGATCTTTATAACAACGTAATTACCTCTACCCGACATTTATTTAATCAGGCTATAAAATATTTTGGTGACTTCAATTACCTTGACGGTGACTTGGCCGATCTAACGCCACGCTGAAGTAACGCTCGCAACTTCATTCAGCTGACCCTAGACTTTTAAATTACTCAACCTGTTCGCCAGACTACACGTCAAGACAACATTTTAGATTTATATTTATATAGGCTCCTCAGAACGTCACCTCTTTAAATTATGACGCTGCGTTTAGTGACTACTTGCTCCTGCCTGCTACATTCGAGATGCCTGCCTGTTCGCGTAACGTTGCAGAGAAGCACATTTTGAACTATCATAAAGCAAACTTCGAGGCCATTTATCTCGGCCTAGAAACTTTCTGCGAAAGTTTCCCTTTATTGTTCTCTTCTCGATCAATCACGGAAAGTTGGTCTCTTTTCGAACAGAGGGAAACGTGATTCTCGCGCACAAGCCACTTATCTCGCTTAATGTGAACTTATCTAAACCATTGTTCTACAGATCATTACGCGCGACTGAAAAAGAAAAGAAGAAAAGAAAACCCCGCTTTTCAGGGCAGCAAAGCACGTGGGCACACCTCGATCTTGGACGAAATACGAAGCTGCAGAAAAAGATTACTGTCGAGTTCTTCGTACTGCCAAACATAAGTTTATGTCTTGCGAACTCGAATCGCTTATTAAAAATAATCTAAGAAAATGCTGGGAATCAATCTCTCCTGCAAACACCGCCGCTGACATTTCGTTGGTGGATGACAATGGATGACATGTTACCCGTGAGAATAGTGCTTCGTTTTTCAATAATTATTTTACGAGAGTTATAATGCGTAAGCATTCTTTGGCAAGTACCCTAGCAAAATATTTCCGTCCCGTGATGCAAAATAAATGCATAATTGGCCAACTTAACAATGTAATCGTTCTAATAGGGTAACAGTAGAAGAGTGGTAGCGTTATAATGTAAATAAATAAACAACAATACAAAAAGGGGAAGAAGCTGTGGTGTGGCAAAAAGAAAACCGGTTGTGACGGCATTTCGGCTCAGTTGATACGATATATTTTCAAAATGAATGCATGACTGGACAACTTAACACGTACAATCGTTACAATAGTGTAATAGTAGATGATTGGTAGGGACTGGTAGACATGCGTAAGTAAGCTAAATAAGTAAGCAAAAGCTAAGTAGCAGCTGAATAAAATAATGACTACGCATTAGTAGACAATTCTTAGAATTTCTGTAGCATTTATTTGTTTACGAAGGACGAACATTCAATCTACGGACGTAGTCGATTACAGGTACATGGATCCCACAGTCATAACTACTGCCGGTATTTCAGCATTCATTAACTATCTCGCTGTATCAACATTTGCAGGAATTGCCAATATTGATACTAAAATCCTTAAGCACACCATCACAATCTATAGTAACGTACTGCGCACGTCTTCCAACAATCATTACCAACGGGTAAGATATCGCATGAGTGAAAAATTGATAAAATCATACCGATATTCAAATCACGTAACAAAATATCCGGTTAGTAACTATCATGAAATATCTTTAACGAGTGTCCCATGCATGTGACTTGAACATTGCTTCCAAGGTCGCTCAGCACTTAGAAGCTAAGAACTTTTTATCGGAACCAATACGGTTTTAGAAAATAATTAGCATGTGACAGTCAACTGTTAGAATTTACTAATGCTTTGTCCATGGATATGGATGAGAGCCTTGATATCGACTGCATATTCATCGACTCTTTGAAGGCTTTCGATCGCGTCGCGCTTTGCCGTCAAATATCCGAACTTTCAACACTAAATTTAGGTTCCCTAACTTGATCTTCGGTGAGAAAATTTCTTTTTGTCCGTAAACTGTTACTAATTATTTCTCAACTCGTGTTAGCGATGTCACCTCCGGCATCCCGCAGGGTTGTGTTTTAGGTTCTTTGCTATTATTATTTCACAATAATTACCTGCCACGTCATATTTCGTCTAAGATACGTCACTTTGCGGACGATTGTGTAATACATAACAAAATTTTTTCAACATTTGATCATCCTGCTCTTAAACAGGGCGTAGATATCGTAAATGGTGTTGACGCTGACAAATGACTCGTATTAGCGATAAATTTAAGCTAATGAAATTTACCTGTAAACAATATTGTTCACTTTTCAACTACTCTCTCAACGACTGCTACGTAACGCGCGCAGCGTACAAATACTTTGTCCTGCATCTGCCACTCAAACTTTCATGAATGGCTCATATAGTTGAAGTTGCAGTCCAGGCATCTCGCACGCTCGGTTAGCTTAAACGTAACCTTCATGACCCCCCCCCCCTTCGACCCTACCTAACCTACCTAACCATACCTAACATTCGTTCGTTCCCCACTTGAACATACATCACCCGCTTACACTATACACTACTTACTGTTGTGGTCGTACCGGTGGCACGAGTTGTTGGGAACTCGGCGCTGACGCCCGTTGTTGCACCTGGGTCGCAAGCCCCAAGGGTAGCGTTGGCCTGGCGGCCTGGGGTACAACTGGAAGCATCCGAAGGTCCCGGCAAAGCATGAGTCGACTGGTAACAACAAAACAACTTGTTTATTCTAACATCGCAAAGAGTTGGCGGTCAGGTTGACCGAAGTAGAGAGACGGGAGTGCACGTTACTCAACAGAAGAAATCGGAGCCCACTTTTGGCGTCCGGGGGCAGCTGCTTTTATACTCTCGCAGTTGAGGGCAAGAAGGAACCCCTCCATAGACGAGCACGTGACGGTGCCGCTCGGGTACAAAGGGATAAGGTGGCGCAGCGTCGTGTCGGCGCCACTCGGACCCCCCTTGCTTCACAGTTGTTGGGAACTCCTCTCCCCGGCTGCCGCGCTTCGACAAGCGTGGGCACAATGGGAAGAGAAGGAGGAGCAGCCGTCGTGTCGGCGCCGCTCGGACCCCCTTGCTTCACAGTTGTTGGGAGCTCCTCTCCCCGGCTGCCACGCTTCGACAAGCGTGGGCAGAATGGGAAGAGAAGGAGGAGCAGCCGTCGTGTCGGCGCCGCTCGGACCCCCTTGCTTCACAGTTGTTGGGAGCTCCTCTCCCCGGCTGCCGCGCTTCGACAAGCGTGGGCACCAATATGCACATACACTCACACACGCACATGAAGACACGTGGCATCGGAACATGCCTGGACGCGCTTGGCGGGGAGGCGTAGCGGCGGCGCCGAACGGGCCAAAATGTCTGCCGCTTTGTTGCAGCCGCGCCGGCTAAACCGCGCGTCGTAGGCGAAACGTAACAGACCGCCCCGCCGGGGGAAGGAGATCCCGATGGTCAGGGGACTGCATCCGCTGTCCGGAGGGATGTCGCTCGATGATGCTCATAACCGAAGTCGGGCGTCCCTCGACGTTTCTTGAGCGCAGCGCACAGAGAAGGCCTCGTTCTCTCGTTCAGGTTCGCACAGGACACTGCAAAGTGACTTCGGGAGAGTTCACATTTTTGTTCTCGTTCCCGGCAAGCGTTAGAACTACGCTGAAACTCAACCGCTCAGTCAGCAAGCACGGCACAACCCTCACTAAGCCCTGCCAGGCTCTTTCCCCTTCTATACCACTGCCTAGTTCCTTACAGTAGTCTAGCAGCACTTAGAACGCGTCCACAAATTGGAAAATTGCACTAGAAAGCATGTCATCACTTTGAAACACTAAACAAAAGCAATATGTTAAAAATCCTGCCTCAGGAAGAAAACATCAGTAACAAACAATTTTGAGGCTGATTCCTAAGTTAGGGGCTTCGACTTAAGCCATCGGCGTTACCGTTGAGACTCCCCTTTTTGTAACGCACCTCAAAGGAATATTGTTGCAAAGCGAGGCTCCAGCGCAGGAGGCGGCCATTTTTGGCAGAGATGGTCTGCAGCCATTGGAGAGGGCAGTGATCCGTCTCAATTATAAACCTCGAGCCGGCTAGATAGCATGACAATTTCTGAACGGCCCACACGAGACATGCACACTCTTTCTCGGTGGCGCTATACGCCTGCTCACGACTGGTCAGCTTACGATTAGCATACAGGACGGGGTGTTCTACTTCTCCATTTTCCCGTTGGCACAGTACAACGCCCATGCCTCGCTCACTAGCATCGCACTGAACGACGAACCCTTTTGTATAGTCTGGCGATCGTAGCACAGGCTGGCTTGTTAGGGCACTCTTTAGGGCGCTAAAAGCTCTTTCCTTTGTCTCGTCCCATACGACTGTTTGGGGCTCTGTTTTTCTTAGAGCATCCGTCAGGGGAGCCGCGATATCAGAGTACCTGGGGATGTACCTCTGATAGTAGCCGGCGACACCTAAGAACGACCGAATATCGGTCTTCGTGCGCGGTTGCGGGAAGTCTCGCACAGCGGCCACCTTTATTTCAGAGGGGCGGCGACGACCCTGACCAATCACGTGACCGAGGTAGACAACCTCGGCCTGTGCTAACTGGCACTTAGGAGCCTTGACTGTCAAGCCCGCTTCGCGCAGGCGGGTTAGCACTGCCCGCAAGTGTGCCATATGCTCAGACCAGGATGCGGAGAATATCGCTACGTCGTCTAGATACGGTAAAGCGAATTCTTGCTGTCCCCGCAACACTTTATCCATGAGGCTTGAAAAACAGTATGGCGCGTTCTTCAAACCAAAACTCAACACTTTAGGACGGAATGTTCCCATGGGTGAAATGAACGCCGCATACCTACTAGCCTCTTCTGTAAGTGGAACTTGCCAATAACCCCTGACAAGATCTAGGGTGGAAATAAACTGAGCGCTACTAACTTTCTCAAGGCGCTCCTCGATGTTAGGGATCGGATAAATCTGATCCTTAGTGATGGAATTAAGGCTGCGGTAGTCGACGCAAGGACGAGGTTCCTTGCCCGGTACCTCAGCTAAAATCAAAGGGGAGGTATAATCACTCTCACCTGCCTCAATAACACCGAGCTGTAGCATTTTCTTTACCTCAGCCTCCATAATATCGCTCTGGCGGGGTGACACCCGACATGCCTTGGATCGTACTGGCTCTGGGGAGGTAAGTTCTATGTCATGAGTAAGGACAGAAGTCCTACCAGGCCTCTCAGAGAACAGACCTTGAAACTCTTGTAAGAGCTGGTGTAGTTCGGTTTTCTGCTCAGGCGACAGCGAGGCTCTACTGATTAAGTCACTAATGACTTGATCGGTGTCTTCCCTGTTCGTCACTGAGCCTAGTCCCGGAAGCTCGACCGGAAGCTCTTCGGGAGCGTTTACCATCATGCACACTACTGCTTCCCTTTGTCTATAAGGTTTGAGCAGATTACAGTGGTAAACTTGCTGTGCTTTCCGCTTTCCTGGCAGACTCACCACGTAGTTAACGTCCGACAGTTTCTGAACAATTCGTGCTGGGCCTTCCCACTGCACGTCTAGTTTGTTGTTTAGCGATGTGCGCAATATCATGACCTCATCGCCCACCTCAAAACGACGGGCCCTGGCGGTCCGATCATAATAAACCTTGGCCCTCTGCTGGGCCTTTGCCATTGCTTCACCTGACACCTCCTGTGCCCTTCTTAAGCGTTCGAGGAGCTTAAGCACGTACTCCACCACGACTGGGTCGTCGCCCCTGCCTTCCCACGATTCTCGAAGCATGCGAAGCGGAGACCGAAGCGAGCGACCGTACACCAGCTCAGCTGGCGAAAACCCCGTAGCCGCATGCGGCGCGGTCCGTAATGCAAACATCACCCCAGGCAGACACAGCTCCCAGTCAGTTTGATGTTCAAAACACAATGCTCTCAACACGCGCTTCATGACGGAGTGGAGCTTCTCAACGGAGTTCGATTGTGGGTGGTACACTGAGCTGTGTAACAGCTTTACCCCACACCTTTCGAGAAAAGTTGTCGTCAAAGCGCTAGTAAACACTGTGCCCTGATCTGATTGGATTTCCGCAGGAAAACCAACTCGCGCAAATATGGACAGTAGTGCATTGACTATCTCAACTGAGCTGAGTTCTTTAAGCGGCACTGCTTCAGGGAACTTTGTCGCTGGGCAGATCACAGTCAAAATGTGTCTGTACCCCGTGGCTGTTACCGGCAGAGGTCCCACTGTATCAATAACGAGCCGTCTAAAAGGCTCCGTAATGATAGGTACCAATCTCAACGGCGCCCTTGATTTGTCCCCTGGTTTGCCCACCCGCTGACAGGTGTCACATGTCCTCACGAAATGGTCTGCGTCCCGAAAACACCCTGGCCAATAGTACTCTTGCAAGAGACGGTCCTTAGTTTTCTTAACTCCTAGGTGTCCGGACCACGAACCCCCGTGCGACAAGCGCAACAGATCCTGACGATAGCATTGAGGCACGATCAGCTGATCGAACTCCACTCCTCTGCGGTCTAGATACTTCCGGTACAGGACTCCACCTCTTTCCACAAAACGCGCATTTTTCCTGGCGATACCTTCCTTGACAATGCAGCGTACGTTTTCTAGGCTGCCATCCTTGTTTTGCTCGGCTATCAAAGCCGACCGGCTGACTTTTAGCAACCTATCAAGTCCGTCTGACGTAGGCGCGATGAGCAAATCTGTAGATAGCTCTTCTAACTTTCCCGTGTCGGGAATTTCCTCTCCAGTATCTGGTGCCTTTAACGTTACAGACTCAAGTTTATTCAGTTCGGGCGTGCTCTGAATATCAGCTTGCTGCGCCTCTGACCCTTTTTCATTGTTTGCCAACGTCGGCCCCGCAACTACCGCCTTTGCAGCGAGCTCCAGAACCTTCGATCTGGTTAAGGCCTGAACGCTAGCCTCACCAAACAAAAGCCCCTTCTCGCGCAGGAGGTGATCGGACCTGTTCGAAAATAGGTACGGGTACTGGGGGGGCAGCATAGATGACACGGCGGCCTCCGTCTCAAGCGCTCCGAAAGGTCCTTCGATAAGCACCTTTGCTACCGGCAGACACACGCTATGAGCTTCCACGGCTTGCTTGATCCATGCGCACTCGCCCGTGAACATATGGGGTTCTACGTAAGAGGGGTGAACTACATCCATCGTAGCTGCGGAATCGCGAAGTACTCGGCACTCTTTCCCGTTCACGAGGAGGTCTCGCATGTAAGGCTCGAGAAGCTTCATGTTCTCGTCAGTGCTGCATAATGACAAAAACACGACTTTTGGTTTTGTTTCCGGACACTGCGCCGAAAAGTGACCCGGCTTCCGGCACGTATAACAAACGCGCGCTTGCCTCATCTCGAACCGTTTTCTGCGTTCGGCTTCGGTTGCCGCCGTCTCCTTTCGTTCGTTTTGCCGCCGTCTCCGCCGTCTCCTTTCATCCGCACTACGTGTGTCGCCCCTTGCTCTCATGGGTGTGAACTTTGGCCTCTCAAACTTGGAGCCAAATTCACCCTTTTGACCGTCCTTAGCTCCGCGAGCCCTACGCGTCACAAACTCCTCGGCTAGCTCAGCGGCTTTAGCCACCGTACAAACGTCTGGCCTATCCAAGACCCAGTACCGCACGTTCTCAGGTAACCGACTATAAAACTGTTCCAGCCCGAAGCCTCGCAGAACTTTATCGTGGTCACCAAACGCTTTCTCTTCTTTGAGCCACTCCTGCATGTTTGACATAAGCCTGTACGCAAACTCCGTATATGACTCACTTCTGCCTTTCTCATTTTCCCGAAACTTCCGACGGAACGCCTCCGCTGACAGCCTGTACTTTTTTAGCAGACTCGATTTCACTGTGTCGAAATCCTCTGCCTCCTCTCTATCCAAGCGAGCGACTACGTCGGCCGCCTCTCCGGGTAACAAAGTGAGCAAGCGCTGTGGCCACGTTTCGCGAGAGAACCCCTGCTTCTCGCACGTTCGCTCAAAGTTAACCAGGAACAAACCAATGTCCTCTCCAAGCTTAAACGGCCGCATCAGGTCAGTCATTTTGAACAATACGCGTTCTCCTGCACCGTGTGCCTGACTTCCATTACGAGCGCGTTCCATCTCTATCTCGAGACGCTTCATTTCCAAAGCGTGTTGACGGTCACGCTCTTCTTTTTTTTCTTGTTGCTCTCGCTCTTTCTGTTCTTTACGTTCACACTCTTCTTTTTCTTTCTGTTCTTTAATTTCGCGCTCCTGTCTTTTTGCCGTCTCCCTTACCTCAATGGTCTCAAGGCATTCCGACAGCTCGTCATCCTCAGCTTCTAACTCAAGAATAGCCTTTAGCAGTTCTGGTTTTCTGAGTTTGTCCGAGACATCCAGACCCAACTCTCTTGCAAGCTCCAGCAATTTCGGTTTGCGCAACGACTTCAAATCCATGGCTGCTCTGAATGCTGCTTTCTCTACTGCCTAATATTGTCTTGCCGCAAACTAACCCGGCAGCAACGACAACCACAATTACCAGCTCTGTTTCTGACACTAACAAAAGCCTGGCAAAGCTCAGAAGAAGAAAGTCCCGCACTCACCAAACCTCGTAGCCAAGAGTTCAGCGCAGTCGTTCCGCTGCAGGCAACCAGTCATCACACAGGGCTCGTTACACTGCTCCCGGATCGTCGTTGAGCTGCTCAGCATACAGTCAACTGCATCTCTTCGCTGCTGGCCTCCGTTGTCGCGATCTCACCGCTGGCAGACAGTTGTTGTGGTCGTACCGGTGGCACGAGTTGTTGGGAACTCGGCGCTGACGCCCGTTGTTGCACCTGGGTCGCAAGCCCCAAGGGTAGCGTTGGCCTGGCGGCCTGGGGTACAACTGGAAGCATCCGAAGGTCCCGGCAAAGCATGAGTCGACTGGTAACAACAAAACAACTTGTTTATTCTAACATCGCAAAGAGTTGGCGGTCAGGTTGACCGAAGTAGAGAGACGGGAGTGCACGTTACTCAACAGAAGAAATCGGAGCCCACTTTTGGCGTCCGGGGGCAGCTGCTTTTATACTCTCGCAGTTGAGGGCAAGAAGGAACCCCTCCATAGACGAGCACGTGACGGTGCCGCTCGGGCACAAAGGGATAAGGTGGCGCAGCGTCGTGTCGGCGCCACTCGGACCCCCCTTGCTTCACAGTTGTTGGGAGCTCCTCTCCCCGGCTGCCGCGCTTCGACAAGCGTGGGCACAATGGGAAGAGAAGGAGGAGCAGCCGTCGTGTCGGCGCCGCTCGGACCCCCTTGCTTCACAGTTGTTGGGAGCTCCTCTCCCCGGCTGCCGCGCTTCGACAAGCGTGGGCACAATGGGAAGAGAAGGAGGAGCAGCCGTCGTGTCGGCGCCGCTCGGACCCCCTTGCTTCACAGTTGTTGGGAGCTCCTCTCCCCGGCTGCCGCGCTTCGACAAGCGTGGGCACCAATATGCACATACACTCACACACGCACATGAAGACACGTGGCATCGGAACATGCCTGGACGCGCTTGGCGGGGAGGCGTAGCGGCGGCGCCGAACGGGCCAAAATGTCTGCCGCTTTGTTGCAGCCGCGCCGGCTAAACCGCGCGTCGTATGCGAAACGTAACATTACATTAAACTTACCATTACACTTATAATACAATCATACACTTACAATACAATCATACACTACCACACTATTATAACGATTACACGTTTTAACTTGCTTAGTTTTCATTTTTTTTACAACCTTGACGTGGAGACGGCGACGTAACTAGTTTTTCCTTTTTTTTTGCGTGTCTCACACAGACATCTGTCTGCCAAGCCACGCTCGGTGGTTCGAATCCCGGTAAGAAGTAATGCTTTTTTTTCTAACGCTACCAATAATGTACTATTGCACTACCATAACTATTTCATGTGTTAACCAACTAGGCATTTATTTCGCAGATATAAGGCGTCACGAGAAGGACAGATTGAGTTGGGGTAGTCGCCAAAGAATACTTGCGCATTAGAATTTTTACGCCCTTCCGGGTGACTCCTGACCACGAGTGTTAATCACTATTTGTCTTGCCTGCGGTTCCTTTCTTGAAAACTCTGCGCTCTCAACTTTCCCGTTAAGAATGCAATGTCAAGCTGATAACGCGCATGCCGCTCTTGACCTTCAAATACCGGGCGCGCAGCGTCAACGAAATGAAACGCCGGCAAGATAGATGATAAGTGTGCGGGGACAAGTAGGCCTTAGAGAGTGCAAGCTGTAATTACAAGCCAGCCGCGTCGTCCCAACATAGTGGGGAGTACAGGCGGAGTACCGGTTTCCTATAATGAATACCTCAAGTTTCAATCCTCGTCCAGGCGATTACGTTGGTCAGCTTAAAGATGAGCTTAAATC